>NC_060180.1:16921461-17264795 GCF_021184085.1 Oncorhynchus gorbuscha | reverse complement strand
GCATTACGAGTAGACTAGCCCCAGGGTTATGTCAGTCTCTCTGCTGCATTACGAGTAGACTAGTCCCAGGGTTATGTCATTCTCTCTGCTGCATTACGAGTAGACTAGTCCCAGGGTTATGTCACTCTCTCTGCTGCATTACGAGTAGACTAGTCCCAGGGTTAGCGTCTGCTAAATGGCATATATATATATATATATATATATATATATATATATATATATGTCACTCTCTCTGCTGCATTACGAGTAGACTAGCCCCAGGGTTATGTCACTCTCTCTGCTGCATTACGAGTAGACTAGCCCCAGGGTTATGTCAGTCTCTCTGCTGCATTATGAGTAGACTAGTCCCAGGGTTATGTCACTCTCTCTGCTGCATTACGAGTAGACTAGTCCCAGGGTTATGTCACTCTCTCTGCTGCATTACGAGTAGACTAGCCCCAGGGTTATGTCAGTCTCTCTGCTGCATTATGAGTAGACTAGTCCCAGGGTTATGTCACTCTCTCTGCTGCATTATGAGTAGACTAGTCCCAGGGTTATGTCACTCCCTCTGCTGCATTACGAGTAGACTAGCCCCAAGGTTATGTCACTCTCTCTGCTGCATTACGAGTAGACTAGCCCCAGGGTTATGTCACTCTCTCTGCTGCATTACGAGTAGACTAGCCCCAGGGTTATGTCACTATCTCTGCTGCATTACGAGTAGACTAGTCCCAGGGTTATGTCACTCTCTCTGCTGCATTACGAGTAGACTAGCCCCAGGGTTATGTCAGTCTCTCTGCTGCATTATGAGTAGACTAGTCCCAGGGTTATGTCACTCTCTCTGCTGCATTATGAGTAGACTAGTCCCAGGGTTATGTCACTCTCTCTGCTGCATTACGAGTAGACTAGTCCCAGGGTTATGTCACTCTCTCTGCTGCATTACGAGTAGACTAGCCCCAGGGTTATGTCACTCTCTCTGCTTCATTACGAGTAGACTAGTCCCAGGTTTATGTCACTCTCTCTGCTGCATTACGAGTAGACTAGCCCCAGGGTTATGTCAGTCTCTCTGCTGCATTATGAGTAGACTAGTCCCAGGGTTATGTCACTCTCTCTGCTGCATTACGAGTAGACTAGTCCCAGGGTTATGTCACTCTCTCTGCTGCATTACGAGTAGACTAGCCCCAGGGTTATGTCAGTCTCTCTGCTGCATTATGAGTAGACTAGTCCCAGGGTTATGTCACTCTCTCTGCTGCATTACGAGTAGACTAGCCCCAGGGTTATGTCACTCTCTCTGCTGCATTACGAGTAGACTAGCCCCAGGGTTATGTCACTCTCTCTGCTGCATTACGAGTAGACTAGCCCCAGGGTTATGTCACTCTCTCTGCTGCATTACGAGTAGACTAGTCCCAGGGTTATGTCGCCCTCTCTGTCACACACACACACACACACACACACACACACACACACACACACACACACACACACACACACACACACACACACACACACACACACACACACACACACACACACACACACACACACACACATACACACTCACACACTCTATATCTCTCTCTCTCTACCTCTCTCTCAATTTCAATTTAAGTGGCTTTATTGGCATTGGAAACATATATTTACATTGCCTAAGCAAGTGAAATAGATCATAAGTAAAAGTGAAATAAACAATAAATTAACAGTAAATATTACACCCACAAAAGTTCCAAAGAATGTCATATAATGTCTATATACAGTGTTGCAATGATGCGCAAATGGTTATAGAACAAAAGGGAAAAGAAATAAACATAAATATAGGTTGTATTTACAACAGTGATTGTTCTTCACTGTCTCTCTCTCTCTCTCTCTCTCTCTCTCTCTCTCTCACACACACACACACACACACACACACACACACACACACACACACACACACACACACACACACACACACACACACACACACACACACACACACACACACACACACACACACACACACACACACACACACACACACACACACACACACTATTATTGAGGCCTCACTAGACAGAAGAGGTAGGCTATACACCGTATTGTTGCCTCTAGCAACCACATCACTCTGTGTCTCACTCCCTTGTCTCTTTTACTCAGACCGGCTCCTGTGGCATGTGACATGATGTCAGATAATAGCCAATCCCTAGGGCCCAAACAACACAACAGAACCCAGCGCTGATTTCCACCACCAAAACTGATAGTGAGCCATTTATTTCTCATTTGATCCTTCATCATGTAATTCCCAGTAGCAAAGAGCGCTGTCACATGTCAATACCCAGTAGGAATGGATTCTCTGATGGAACTGGGGCACTGAAAAGACAGTCTGGCAGTTGATTGACTGGTACATGCTGATGCCACAGAGCCTATCGGCAAGGTGTAAGTAATAGACTAGTCATAACTCAAAGTGGAGATGTCACTTTATGCTGACATTGAAGAATGCACTCCATATTTATATACCGGCATAGATTTAATCGGTTTGGCCAATTGACAATAATGAAATGCAAATGAGACTCTGTTTTTCAGCTGTATTGATGAAATCCCAGAGTCTGGAAGACCATAAGCTACAGATCAATATAGACTGTTACACGAGATAAGGAGCCATACGATAGTTCCTTATGGGAGAACAAAGCAACACCGTGTTCAATATTTTCTAAGCACAAGCAATTCATTGCATTTAAACAAATAGGCTACCTGATATGGTATAAAAACTCCAGAAAATCAACATCACTGTCAGAGAATGTGTAACCTAGGCTAATCTCTGTGATGCCCAAAACCATGTAATGATGAACAGGTATGTCTTCAAACTTGAAGCCTATTTGCCTGCAACTAATCCACAATCTGAGACAGAGTCTATAGGCCTATACGTTTCCTGCTATAGGCTACTGGTTTACCTAGCTACCATATATATTTCTCTAACTCTTAATTGTAGTGTTTGCTCAATTGGTCTGGTGAGGACAACCTGCAATTCAAATTCAAAGTCCCGACAATAATTTAGAACAAAAGCAAACGTCTCTTCATCTCTCTCTCTCTCTCTCTCTCTCTCTCTCTCTCTCTCTCTCTCTCTCTCTCTCTCTCTCTCTCTCTCTCTCTCTCTCTCTCTCTCTCTCTCTCTCTCTCTCTCTCTCTCTCTCTCTCTCTCTCTCTCTCTCTCTCTCTCTCTCTCTCTCTCTCTCTCTCTCTCTCTCTCTCTCTCTCTCTCTCGTTAGGGTGAGTTCATATCCATCCTCAGCGGACACTGACGTGTTCCTCTAGCAGTATGACAAAGTATCCCTCTTTTTCCTCCCCTTTTCCTCCACTATCTTTCTCTCTTCGTCCATTCCAGTCTTCCCCGTCCCCTTTCTCTCCACATCGCAGTTTATCATCTCTCTGCACTGAAGCTCCTGCACCTGCTTCTCACCACTGCCCGCTAGACAACGACTCAACCGGCCAGTGGATAGGTCTGCTTTTTGGTCTGTTTCAAAAGCTATTTGTGGTTCATCGGAAAGGCTGTGGGCTGAAGGCATGTTAAGAGGGATTACCTGTTGTTTTTAAGGGGTTCGTTTCGTCGCTCTGTTGTTCGAGGGATATGATCATCTCCACTTTTATCCGGGAGGAGACTCATCAAACGGTCCCGACCGGACGCGGACGTGACTATGTTTACATAACTCTAAAGGGGATGAATTTGGAGATTTATGACAGTTTATTGGAGATAATAAGAAACAAAGTCCTCATGTCAAAATAATGGTCGTATGTGGTCATTAAAATTATTTTGGAGAGTGCAAATTGTCGCCGAACGTTCGTATAATGCTTGGGTGTGATGAAGTGAGGTAAAGTGAGTGCACAGCTCAGATGTTTATCCCCTAACTTCGGCAAGATGAAATCGCTCTTCTACAGCCGCTTCTTCATCCTCCTGCCCTGGGTCCTCATCGTCATCATCATGATCCATATTGACACAAGGACGTCCGTCCGAAGTCCAGCCCTGGGCCGCGGAGGGGGCGCACATAGGCAAGACAGAACCAGCCCACCCCGGGCCAACCGCTCCGCTCTCCCGGCAATCTACGCCATCACCCCGACCTACAACCGGCCAGTCCAGAAAGCTGAACTTACCCGGCTCGCTAACACCTTCCGTCAGGTTCCTCGCTTCCACTGGATAGTAGTGGAGGACTCGACTGTGCGCACGGAGCTGGTGGTGCGCTTTCTTGCCCGCTCGGGGATGCAGTACACACACCTGAACATCTTTACGCCCCGCCGGTTCAAACGTACCGGGATGCCCCGTGCTACTGAGCAGAGGAACACGGCTCTCTCGTGGCTGCGGTCACATCGCTCCATCAAGGACGTGGGGATAGTATTCTTCGCGGATGATGACAACACATACAGTCTGGAACTGTTTGAAGAGGTAATAATAAATCAACGACAGACCCATAGCATGACATTATCAACAGACCAAAGCTTAGGGACAGTTCGACATTTACTCGAAAATCCGCAAAAAAAATATTACCACCACAAATAACTATAATTGTAGCAACCCGGTATTTATAAACGTGAATATCTACCACTTCAGCATGGTTTTGTAGCACAGTAGATGCCATGTAGGGCTACTGAATAGAAGGTTTAATGGTTCGCCGACCACCAGCTCTGTTCTTATCTCATTACACCATGATCAGAGCGGGCTGCAGACAATGATCAGCTAGGGGGAAATCCGATCATCATCATCATCATATAAAATACTGTATATGCAACGAATTTTGCAACCACCCATTTTCTGTGCCCATTCACCACCCATGATCAATGAGCAACGGAAAGCAGCATATGCTTCACACCTCTAGTGCTTAATCATGGTTTGCGTTTTCAACACCACAATCAAATAGAGTATGTCAATAACAAACAAAAACAGACAATAATACATCCCTCCCTACTCAGTATCAATGGCTTGGCTTTACAATCTCCGAAACTTCATTAAACATTCTGGTGTTTTGTAACAGATGTCCCTTTCCATTCATCAAATGGCCACGGGCAGTTTGAATGCTGGAGTTATGTTAGAGTGGAGTGGATGAAAGTGTGCAGGTAGTATACACAGGAGACTTGTGAAGTAGCCTATCTAATCAGGCTGATTGTACTTCTGCCACACATCAAAGGTAATACATTTGAAAAGTGAAGTGGCAAATGTTAAGGCTATATTGAAGCATTAGGTAGGTTCTGGGTCCCGGGTCAGCAACTAGGTTTGGCCTAGGGCCAATTCTTTTCTGAGCTAATAGTTGGCGGACCAAAACATAATTAGCATGATAGCAGCCCAATCCATACAGGCCCTCACTGCAAATTGAACAAGATTTTAACACACCTGGTTAGTATATAATCAATGACAATAACATCATCATTTCGATCTGATTACACTGATAAAATGAACAATGGTTCTATTAAATTCGTTTTTTTGATGTCAATTCCTCTGTGCATTGATTGCAGAAAATCAGCTTACAATCAAGAGAAAATGTAGCTCTCAAAGCCTTAACACAAAGGTGGATAATGAAAATAGGAGTTTCAGGGAAGAATGGACACAGAAATATGCATTCTGACCATATTTCTCCAGTGTCAACACTTTCAAAAGTTACCTTTCCACCCAGAGAACCGACCCAACACAGAACAATGGAAGCTTCAACTGCTGGCTACTTGTCCATTGCTTAATTATGCCGAACCCAACAACAGAAGATAACAAGTGCTTCCCTAAAAGCTGCCTGGGTTTAGACATATTCTCTTTTCAGAAAGTGAATAGCTGATACACACATAATAACAGTCATTTTTTTGTCTCCTGGAATATAGAAGCGCGTGGCTCAGCCTCAAAATGGCATGGAGAGGAAGCAGCTATATCACCACATGCTTCGGAGTCGCAGCTTTCACGGGTATTGTTTCTAGCATAAGGCATGTGTGATGCCGTGAACATCATGCCATAGTCCAGTCCGTGTATTCGTACTGTGGGATTCCAGTTCCATGTTTTACAGTAGCCAGGCGGTGGGAGTGATATGCCATGTGCACTGGGTAATGCCAGGATCCTTCTGAGTAAAGTTCAACGAAAAGTATTGCAACGGCCGACCTCACTTCTTATAAACATAAGCAATATAAACAACGGTGGATGTTGCAGCATGTTTCTAGCACAAGGCATCACATAGCCCAGCATCATTATAGAACGCTCTATGTAACTACGGTCCTTTTAACTGATTTATTTTCTAAATATAAAGCTAACAATAGGTAGGCTATCCTTTTTGCCCAGCTTTCTTTAACAAAGGGCATGGCATTCCCTCACCAGTCATATAGATGTCGCTAACCCTCACATAGCCTACCACCTTAATTCAAAGACCTGGTTTTAACCAAACCTTTCACATACACAGATATATTTAAGGAGTGCATGGTGACAGTAGGCCTATTGGTGGATTTGGCTACCGACTGAATCTGTGGATAGCATAATTGTGTTTGTCAAGCTGGTAGGCCTGCCTCTCATTTCTTAAATAGGAAGAAATAGGCTTCAACGGAGCCCTCTTGTTGTTAGTCTACTCAAATGACTTTCAGCACCATTCGCTGTCCATCTCTGTTTGATTATGCCGCGGCCGCTGCCACAAAGCTGTCTGCTGCTCGTCTTATTAGCTCGTTGACTGTCTCCTGCACTCTCTTTTCTCATGAACTGACGTTTACATTGAACTTTTGCGTTATTCAGGAGGGGTAACCTTTTGTTGGGACATTACTTTTGGATCATTTTGCATCACCTCTCCGAGATCATTATTATTAAAACATTCTTAATGTTTTTTTAAATGTGTGGTATAATTTCTAGTTAACACAAACTATTGGAATCAGTGACACGTGCAATGACACATCTGGCCTCTCTGCTGCCCATCACTTATTCTTCTATGGATTTACATTGAAATTGGTGCAGATTTGAATGATTTTGTGTGTGGTATGGTTGCTAGTTAAGCTATTGAAGATCTGCACAAACCACGATTGTCACTATGGACGGAGGTCAGGATAGACTTGTAGACTATATTGACCTGTGGTATAGCAAGCACAGAAAAGCATAGTGCATAAGGGAAGTACCAAAACACCTAGATAGGGGAGGCACATGCAAGCAGATGAGAAAATGTGGATATATTGAATAAATTATAAAGTAAAATCTGCAAAAAGGGGAATGTAAACCAGGGAAAAAACTAACTGCTTTCCCCTGTGACCATTAAAAACAACATATCCCTCCTCAAAGCAAAAACAAAAGTTTGACAGCCCACCCATACCCCCCCCCCTACCCCATCCCAGTACATTTGAAACTGTCCCTTATCAGTGTGCTAATCTAATATAGGGGTAATCAGATAGCATATGTGTGCATTCAGACACCAGATATGGAAATGAGGCTGGGATATCCTGAAGGGCCGACTCTGGTCCTTGAGGGCCACTGTGTGTGCAGGCTTTAGTTCCAGTGCTGATTCTGGATGGAACAAGAACCTGCACTTACAAAGTACATTTCACATTTCAAGTTCCTTGGTGTGCACATCACCAACAAACTAACATGGTTCAAGCACACCAAGACAGTCGTGAAGAGGGCACGACAAAACCTATTCTCAGGAGACTGAAAAAATTGGTGCCAAGCTTCCTGCCATCCAGGACCTTTATACCAGGCGGTGTCAGAGGAAGGCCCGAAAAATTGTCAAAGCCTCCAGTCACTCAAGTCGTAGACTGTTCTCTCTGCTACTGCACGGCAAGTGGTACTGGAGCATCAAGTCTAGGTCCAAAAGGCTCCTTAACAGCAACTACCCCCAAGCCATGAGACTGCTGAACAATTAATCAAATGGCCACCCGGACTATTTACATTTGTTTTTACACTGCCCGCTACTCGCTGTTTATTATCTATGCATAGTCACTTTACCCCAACCTACATTTACAAATGGCCTCGACTAACCTATACCCCTGTACATTGACTCAGTACCGGTACCCCCTGTATAGATAGCCTAGTTGTTGTTATTTACCTCGACTAACCTATACCCCTGTACATTGACTCAGTACCGGTACCCCCTATATAGATAGCCTAGTTGTTGTTATTTACCTCGACTAACCTATACCCCTGCACATTGACTCGGTACCGGTACCCCCTATATAGATAGCCTAGTTGTTGTTATTTACATCGACTAACCTATACCCCTGCACATTGACTTGGTACCGGTACCCCCTGTATAGATAGCCTTGTTGTTGTTATTTACCTCGACTAACCTATACCCCTGCACATTGACTCAGTACCGGTACCCCCTGTATAGATAGCCTAGTTGTTGTTATTTACCTCGACTAACCTATACCCCTGCACATTGACTTGGTACCGGTATCCCCTGTATAGATAGCCTTGTTGTTGTTATTTACCTCGACTAACCTATACCCCTGCACATTGACTCAGTACCGGTACCTCCTATATAGATAGCCTAGTTGTTGTTATTTACCTCGACTAACCTATACCCCTGCACATTGACTCGGTACCGGTACCCCCTATATAGATAGCCTAGTTGTTGTTATTTACCTCGACTAACCTATACCCCTGCACATTGACTCGGTACCGGTACCCCCTGTATAGATAGCCTAGTTGTTGTTATTTACCTCGACTAACCTATACCCCTTTACATTGACTCGGTACCGGTACCCCCTGTATAGATAGCCTAGTTGTTGTTATTTACCTCGACTAACCTATACCCCTGCACATTGACTAGGTACCGGTACCCCCTGTATAGATAGCCTAGTTGTTGTTATTTACCTCGACTAACCTATACCCCTGCACATTGACTCGGTCCGGTACCCCCTATTTAGATAGCCTAGTTGTTGTTATTTACCTCGACTAACCTATACCCCTGCACATTGACTCGGTACCGGTACCCCCTGTATAGATAGCCTAGTTGTTGTTATTTACCTCGACTAACCTATACCCCTGTACATTGACTCGGTACCGGTACCCCCTGTATAGACAGCCTAGTTGTTGTTATTTACCTCGACTAACCTATACCCCTGTACATTGACTCGGTACCGGTACCCCCTGTATAGACAGCCTAGTTGTTGTTATTTACCTCGACTAACCTATACCCCTGTACATTGACTCGGTACCGGTACCCCCTGTATAGATAGACTAGTTTTTGTTATTTTATTGTGTTACTTTTTATTCCATTTTTTACTTTAGTTTATTTAGTAAACATTTTCTTAACTCTATTTCTTGAACTGCATTGTTGGTTAAGGGCTTGTACGTATTCGGCGCATGGGACAAATACAATTTGAATTTATTTGATTTGCATATCACTTGTTTGGAGCGAGTCGTCTCTGTGGCTGTGTAATCTTCAATATAATTTCCTGTTGAAATAACCTGATTGACAGCAGGGGCTCGTCTCTCATTGATTGCTCCGGAGATAAGAAGCACATGGGTTTTGCATTGTATGTGTGTGTGTGTGTGGGGGGGGAAGCATTGTACCCTTATCAACCAGCGACAACTTCAGAGATGATGTGATTCACACAAGGCCACCTCGAACAATCTCTAAATGTATTCCAACCCCCTGCCATGCTACGAGTTGAACGGAGAATCTGGGTCCGTATGTATCAAGCAAGCATATCAGAGTAGGAGTGCTGATTTCTCCAGTATGAAGTCGCCCCTAGACACTGTTGTAATACCCTTTATGATTTGTGGAGATGATCCTTTGCCTAATGACAAAGTCTACCTAACAAGAGAAAAACTGCATAAATAAATATATATGCCTGTTTTATATGTTATTTTGGCATTAATACGTATCACATATCAGTTTGCAAACAGTGCAAAAATATACAGTATATATATATATATAATTGAGTTAATAAAGCTGCAGACAAACATGGTCTCCTTTTTGTTTTCTTGAGTAATCAGCTCCAAAATGCAGGTGTTTCAGCCAAGCTCAGTGCTTTTAGTGGTGGTGGGGCGGGCCAGCAGAAAACAGGAGCATTGCACCGTGATTGGCTCAGTGTTCTGTCACTCATTGGGACCTTACACAATCGCCAAACTTAAGTCCTTAGTAAGGGTAGACATCCAACATTTCAGCCCTTTGGGTTCTGCCATAGTTATATTACAAGTGCCCTTCCAAGAAGGCTCAAGGTCATTGGCCACAGAAATGACGTCAAATCACGTCATATGTACAGTAGCTTTGATTGGACCGATCATGTCAACATCTTACTTTCACAATCTTAGCTAGCATTCATCATCATGAATCAAGTCTACTAGCAAATCCTGTTAAATCCTTGTCATATGAAGATAAATGATGAAGAGATCTAACGTATCGGTGCTCATCGGCCATTGGACATAAACATTACACAACAATGAGTGGTTTGGAAGGAATCGATGACTGCAAGCACTGCGACTGGGAAGTCAGGAATAAACAGCCTAAACTGGGAAAATACGTTTTGAACAGTCATTCAATTTGGAATTGTAAATCCGGCATCTTTCTCATTAATGACAATATTTGCCCTTGAAAGACCGCCACGGCACTTTCCTGTTCAAGCACATCACAACATCATGAGTCCAAAAATGTCTTATACCGCTTCATAAATTATGTAATATGCCAGAGAGACACAGTGGGGTGAAAAAGTATTTTGTCAGCCACCAATTGTGCAAGTTCTCCGACTTAAAAAGATTAGAGAGGCCTGTAATTTTCATTATAGGTACACTTCAACTATAACAGACAAAATGAGAAGGAAAAAAAATCCAGAAAATCACATTGTAGGTTTGTTAATGAATTTATTTGCAAATTATGGTGCTATCCAAACCATCAGTCCCATCTTGCTAGTATGAAAATTGAATTCAACAATGCCAAAAATGTTTTCAATTCGACTTTTGCTTTCAAAAGCAGCTCAAACGTAGAACATGTAAGAATGAAGTATAGCCATTTAATCCTACCATTCAAACATAAGGTGCATGATAGTGATTTATACAATGGGTGGGTCCAAAACTGAATCCTGGTTGGTTAAAACCAGCCGGTGTACCACAGATACATCTATTACGTTAAAATGCCTACTCTGTTCCATCTGACTGCGCAATCCATTGTCTCATCAGCCAAGCCAGGCAATTTATAAAGTTGAAGTCGGAAGTTTACATAAACCTTAGCCAAATACATTTAAACTCAGTTTTTCATAATTCCTGACTCTTAATCCTAGTAAAATTCCCTGTCTTAGGTCTGTTAGGATCACCACTTTATTTTAAGAATGTGAAATGTCAGAATAATAGTAGAGAGAATGATTTATTTCAGCTTGTATTTCTTTCATCACATTCCCAGTATGTCAGAAGCTTACATACACTCAATTTTTAATTGTTTAATTTTTAATTAAACAATTAACTATTATTAATAGTTTAACTTGGGTCAAATGTTTCAGGTAGCCTTCCACAAGCTTCCCACAATAAGTTTGGTGAATTTTGGCCCATTCCTCCTGACAGAGCTGGAGTAACTGAGTCAGATTTTTAGGCCTCCTTGCTCGCACACACGTTTTTAGTTCTGCACACATATTTTCTGTAGGATTGAGGTCAGGGCTTTGTGATGGCCACTCCAATACCTTGACTTTGTAAACTTGATCTCCACTATAAAAAGCATCTAGACATTATTCACATTTCTTTTAGACATTTCAGTAACAGCAGGGATTTGTATAAACCTTGCTGTTTGTCAGCATTGCTTCAATATTCAAATTTAATCTGTCCGATAGTAATTAACGTGTCTGGAGTCGAGACGAGACAGACAGGCATGCAGACAGGGTTTCTCAAACAGTCGAAATCGTGAATCAGCTGGCTTCCTTTTTATGGATATACAGTGCATTTGGGAAAATATTCAGACCCCTTGACTTTTTCCACATTTTGTTACGTTATAGCTTTATTCTGAAATGGAGTACATCGTTTTTTTCTCCTCATCAAACTACACACAATAACCCATAATGACAAAGCAAAAGCAGTAAAAAAATATATATCCCATTTACATAAGTATTCAGACCCTTTACTCAGTACTTTGTTGAAGCAACTTTGGCAGCGATTACAACCTCGAATCTTCTTAGGTATGACCCTACATTCTTGGCACACCTGTTTTTGGAGAGTTTGTCCCATTGTTCTTTGCATATCCTGTCAAGCTCTGTCAGGTTAGATGGGACATATTGCTGTACAGCTATTGTCAGGTCTCTCCAGAGATGTTCGATCGGGTTCAAGTCCGGGCTCTGGCTGGGCCACTCAAGGACATTCAGAGACTTGTCCCGAAGCTACTCCTGCGTTGTCTTGGCTGTGTGCTTAGGGTCGTTTTGTGGTGGAAGGTGAACCTTCACCCCAGTCTGAGGTCCTGAGCAATCTGTAGCAGGTTTACATCAAGGATCTCTCTGTACTTTGCTCTGCTCATCTTTCCCTCGATCCTGACTAGTCTCCCAGTCCCTGCCGATAAAAAACATCCCCACAGCATGATGCTGCCACCACCATGCTTCACCACGGGTATGGTGCCAGGTTGCCTCCAGATGTGATGCTTTGCATTCAGGCCAAAGAGTTCAATCTTGATGTCATGAGACCAGAGAATCTTGTTTATCATGGTCTGAGAGTCTTTTAGGTGCCTCTTGGCAAATTCCACTCGGGCTGTCATGTGCCTTTTACTGAGTAGTGGCTTCTGTCTGGCCACTCTACCGTAAAGGCCTGATTGGTGGAGTGCTGCAGAGATTGTTTGTACTTCTGGAAGGTTCTCCCATCTCCACAGATGAACTCTGGAGCTCTGTCAGAGTGACAATTGGGTCCTTGGTCACCTCTCTCACCAAGACCCTTCTCCTTCGATTGCTCAGTTTCGCCAGGCGGCCAGCCGTATGAAGAGTCTTGATGGTTCCAAACTTCTTCTATTTAAGAATGATGGAGGCCACTGTGGGACCTTGGGGACCTTCAATGCTGCAGATATTTTTTGGTACCCTTCCCCAGATCTGTGCCTCGACACAGTCATGTCTTTGAGCTCTACGTACAAATCCTTTGACCTCATGGCCTGGTTTCTGCTCTGACATACACTGTCAACATTGGGACTGCAATGGCTGTCTTCGTCCTCCTCTGACGAGGAGTAAGAAATGTCAGACCAATGTGCAGTGTGACACATGTTCATGCTCTTTATTAAAACCAGTTAGAGATAGGGGGCAGTATTTCCACATTGGATGGATTGCGTGCCCATAGTGAACTGCATCGAAATCTGTCCTAAATTGCTAATATATGCATATTATTATTACTATTGTATAGAAAACACTCTGAAGTTTCTAAAACCGTTTGAATTATGTCTGTGAGTATAACAGAACTCACAGGGCAGGCAATCTTCCAAACAAGTTTTGAAATCCTGAAAGTTGGGGCAACTTTGACGTCATCGCCCCCTCCCTTCCCAACAAGTTATGGATTTGGAAACACTTCCTACGTCTTCCACTAGATGTCCTCATTCAGTAGAAAGTGTAATGTAGCATTTTCTGTGAACTTTGACCTAATGGGAAGGAAAGTAGTTGGTGTCGCAAAAGGATGCCATTTTGTTGTGGCGCGTTTGTCTTTGAATGATTCGGCTGTTCCAATCAGTCCCAGATGAAAACGAATCATCCGGTTGGAATGCTATTGGATATATATGATTATAACATCCTGAAGATTGATTCTGCACTTAGTTTGACCAGTTTCTTCGACCTGTAATATGTCTTTTGGAAGTTTTGATGCAAAGTTATCCTGGACCAGAAGTCATTTTTTGGGCACGTGAGCTGAAAGTGGTAGCAAATGCTGCTACTTGGACACTAGAATTGAACATTATGAAACAAAACGATTTATTGTTGAACTAGGACTCCTTGCACTACATTCTGATGAAAGATCATCAAAGGTAAGGGAATATTTATGTTGTAATTTTGTATTTCTGTTGACTCCAACATGGCGGAGAAATATTGTTACGTCTGAGCGCCGTCTCAGATTATTGCAATGTTAGGCTTTTTCCGTAACGTAAAAAAGAAATGTGACACAGTGGTTGCATTAAGAACCAGTGTATCTTTAATTATATGTAGAACATGTATCTTTAGTCAAAGTTTATGATGAGTATTTCTGTTATCTGGCGTAGCTTTCTATAATTCCTCCGGATATTTTGGAGGATTTTCTGAACATGGCGTCAATGTAAACCGAGATTTATGGATATAAAATGCATATTATCAAACAAAACATAAATGTACTGTGTAACATGTCATCTGATGAAGATTGTCAAGAGGTTAGTGATTGATTTTTGTTTAATCCTGCTTTTGTGATTTTTATCTTTTGCTGGAAAAAATGGCTACGTTTTTTCTTTGGTTTGGTGGTGGTCTAACGTAAATATATGTTGTGTTTTCTCCATAAAACATTTGAAAAATCTGACACGCTGGGTAGATGAACAAGGTGTTTATCTTTCATTTGAGGTATTGGACTTGTTAATGTGTGGATGTTAAATATTTCTAAAGAATATTTTTGCATTCCCTGCGCCACCTTTTCAGCTGAACGGGGGGGTGGAGTTCCCGTAGTGAACACTGAAACCAAAAAATAAACGACATGTGAAATAACCAACCGAAACAGTTCCGTGTGGAACACACAGACACAGAAAATAAACACCCACGTATGGTTCTCAATCAGGGACAACGATTGACAGCTGCCTCTGATTGAGAACCATACCAGGCCAAACACAGAAATCCCAAATCATAGAAAAAATAACATAGACAACCCACCCAACTCACACCCTGACCATACTTAAAACAAAGACATAACAAAAGAACTAAGGTCAGAACGTGACAGGGACTTCATATAGACAGTGTGTGTGCCTTTCCAAATCATGTCCAATCAATTGAATTTACAACAGGTGGACTCCAATCAAGTTGAAGAAACCTTTCAAGGATGATCAATGGAAAGCTCAATATCGAGTATTATAGCAAAGGGTCTAAATACTGAATGAGAAAAACATATAATTTAATCCATTTTAGAATAAGGCTGTAACGTAACAAAATGTGGAAAAAGTCAAGGGATCTGAATACTTTCTGAATGCACTGTATATATGTAAATTATTGTTATTTATTTTTAAACATTTGGTCAGGGGCTCCCAAGCGGCCAGGGGCCCTAAGCGACCGCTTATGTCAGTTATGCCTGGGGCCGACCCTGCTATCTGCAGCTCCAAAGATAGGCCTGTGTAAAAATCTGTATTTTTATAGGCTGATAGTCAGCCTGCTCTCTCCACCTTGTCCAGGTCATTACAGAACTCAGCTCCGTAGTAATCGTCTGTCATAGAGCATTAATGACCTGTCATATTGGGGTAATAACCTGTCAAACCTGTCATGTTGTTTATTTTAGCATTTCACAGATAGTGTTGCTGTCAAAGCAAGGCTATTTATTTTCTCATAAAGCAGTTTTGTATCCAAAATAAACAATATCAAGCTAGACCACATCATAACTGGATTTGTAGAGTCAATGAGCAAAGGTTAACATTATGAAGAGCCTAGTATATTTCATCAATAAGGCTTGAGGGGGTGTGATATATGGACAATATACCACGGCAAAAGGTTGTTCTTAGGCACTGGCTATACTACAACTTTCAGCCAATCAGCATTCAAGACTTGAACCACCAAGTTTATAAAGGGAAATAATGCACGCTCTAGAATGCTCTTCTTTTTACTTCTCTAATAAGTTGCTAACCAGTTTATAATAGCAATAAGGCACCTTGGGTGTTTGTATTATATTGCTAATATATCAATGCTAAGGGCGTTGCGTTGTGCATAAGAAATGCCCTTAGCAATGGTATATTTAAGCAATAAGGCACGAGGGGGTGTGGTACTGTATATGGCCAATATACCACGGCTAAATGTTGTTCTTAGGCACGACCCAATTGCTATTACAGTATAAACTGGTTACCAACGTAATTAAAGCAGTACAAATCAATGTTTTGTCATACCTGCGGTATACGGTCTGATATACCATGCCTGTCGGCCAATCAGCATTCAGGGCTTGAACCAGCCAGTTTATAAAGGCATATAACACACCCCATCGGCCTTATTGCTTAAATGAAGCACAGTATATTTGCACGGTAGAATTCAATGGCTATAGTTAATTTTTATGTTTGAGATGCTTTTGAAAGCAAAAGTCGAATTGAAAACAGTATTGGTATTGTTGAATACAATTTTCATAAAAGCATGCTAGGACTGATGGTTTGGCTAGCTAAACTAGCAGGTGTGTTTGTTTGGTTACCACGTCAACTACTGTAACTATCTAGTTAACTTGCTAGCTACTTCAGTGGATGTTGAACACATTTCTACCAGCAAATGAACACATTTCTTGTGTTAAATGTGTTAAATTATAGCCATGATAATCAGCTCGGGGCTCTGTGTGTTCTCTGGAAAATATTAGAATGCCTAGCCCTCATTGATTATATCTTACATAATTAATAACACCACCATTTAATTACTGTGTCTTAGTGAGTGAGTGGTGTCACTAGCCTTACTGATTTTAGAGCAGCTATTTGATTTGTTGTTTCTCTCTCTTGTGTTAGGGACAGTTCGAAATATACTGGGGGGGGGGATAGGGGAGGGTTGTCTAACTTTTTTTGCGTGATATATATTTTTATTGGGCACAGGGGAGGGTAGTTCATTTTTTTCCCTGGTTTACGTTTTCTCTTTTGCAGGTTTTACTTTATAATTTCTTCCATATATCCACATTCTCTCATCTGCTTGCATGCACCTCCCCTATATCAATGGGTTTTTGTACTTCCCTTATGCACTATGCTTTTCTGCACGTTAACTATTACTATACCACAGGTCAATAGTCTACCAGTCTGTCTATCCTGCCCTCTATCCACCATTCATAGTGACAGTAGTAGTGGGTGGATCATTTGTCCGGACCTGAAATATGCTAACTAGCAATCATATAACACATAAACATTTATTCAAAGGTGCATCAATTTTCAATATGAATCCACAAGAACAAGTAGGAATAGCTGATAGGCAGCTGAGAGGCCAGGTGTGTCATTGCGCATGAAAGAACAGACACGCAGCTCAAAAAGCTCCCCTATTGATCTTGTTTAGGGACAAAACAATTATCCTACCTAGATTAGCCTACAACACCACAATGCAATGAATAACTGTTTTCAAGTGGGTACAGCATTCTACTCTAGGCTGGAAACCACAGGGAAAATGTCCTTTGAATAATGGTGCAAAAGCCACCAGAAACAAAATTGTAGACCTGCACCAGGCTGGGAAGACTGAATCTGCAATAGGTAAGCAGCTTGGTTTGAAGAAATCAACTGTGGGAGCAATTATTAGGAAATGGACGACATACAAGACCACTGATAATCTCCCTCGATCTGGGGCTCCACGCAAGTTCTCACCCCGTGGGGTCAAAATGATCACAAGAACGGTGAGCAAAAATCCCAGAACCACACGGGGGGACCTAGTGAATGACCTGCAGAGAGCTGGGACCAAAGTAACAAAGCCTACCATCAGTAACACACTACGCCGCCAGGGACTCAAATCCTGCAGTGCCAGACGTGTCCCCCTGCTTAAGCCAGTACATTTCCAGGCCCGTTTGAAGTTTGCTAGAGAGCATTTGGATGATCCAGAAGAAGATTGGGAGAATGTCATATGGTCAGATGAAACCAAAATATAACTTTTTTGTAAAAACTCAACTCGTCGTGTTTGGAGTACAAAGAATGCTGAGTTGCATCCAAAGAACACCATACCTACTGTGAAGCATGGGGGTGGAAACATCATGCTTTGGGGCTGTTTTTCTGCAAAGGGACCAGGACGACTGATCTGTGTAAAGGAAAGAATGAATGGGGCCATGTATCGTGCGATTTTGAGTGAAAACCTCCTTTCATCAGCAAGGGCATTGAAGATGCAATGTGGCTGGGTCTTTCAGCATGACAATGATCCCAAACACACCGCTTGGGCGATGAAGGGAGTGGCTTCGCAAGAAGCATTTCAAGATCCAGGAGTGGCCTAGCCAGTCTCCAGATCTCAACCCCATAGAAAATCTTTGGAGGGAGTTGAAAGTCTGTGTTGCCCAGCAACAGCCTCAAAACATCACTGCTCTAGAGGAGATCTGCATGGAGGAATGGGCCAAAATACCAGCAACAGTGTGTGAAAACATTGTGAAGTGTTACAGAAAATGTTTGACCTCTGTCATTGCCAACAGAGGGTATATAACAAAGTATGTAGATAAACTTTTGTTATTGACCAAATACTTATTTTCCACCATAATTTGCAAATAAATTAATAAAAAATCCTACAATGTGAATTTCTGGATTTTCTTCCCTCATTATGTCGGTCATAGTTGAAGTGTACCTAAAAATACGTAAGTGTATCTGCTAAATGACTTAAATGTAATGTAAATGTACCTATGATGAACATTACAGGCCTCTCTCATATTTTTAAGTGGGAGAACTTGCACAATTGGTGGCTGACTAAATACTTTTTTGCCCCACTGTATGTACATGAAGGCAGGGTAAAGTTACTAGGCATAAGGATAGATAATAATAAGACTAAAATAAAGAACCGTGTACACTCCATAAACACAACCTGTCACAATGTTTTAATTTGATTAGGCTACTTCAAATGTCCTGTAGGCTATCTGTGCACATTTGTCCAAAATCTAATTACAGCATCCAAACTGTGCAGCAGCCATTTGATGGATGGAAAGAGACACCTGTTACAAAACACCAAAAAAGTTGAATGATATTCGGAAATTGTGAAGACAAGCCTTCAATACTGGCTAGACCTGCAAGGAGGGATATATTTTCTGTGTGTCAAGATATACATAGTTTGTTTTATTGTGATGTTGAAAATGCAAACCATGATATTGAAGTGCCCGAAGCCGGTATATGTTTTTACTTGCTGGTTGTGTGGTGCATTGGTACAGAATCCTGTTGTTGGATAGCTATTTGCATATACTATATATAATTATACATATTGTATCAAAATATAGAAATCTGATTTCCCCCTAGCTGATCATTGTGTGCAGCCAGCTCTGATTGCTGTGTAATGAAACAGGCAGAGTGAGTAAGCTCGTCTGTGGTAGTAGGCGATCCCTCTGCCTTCTGGCCCAAAGCCCTGCCTGGCATCGACTTTGCCACAATTGCATGCTGTAGTGGCAAAGTCAATATCCACACAGGGTCGCAACAGTTATTTTTATTTGTGGTCGTCAATATTATTTAGAGTCAATTTAATGAGGGGGGAGGGTGTGCAATTTATTTTTACAGTACAAGGGGAGGGTCATGTGAAAATATTTACGTTGAGGAGAGGGTACATCTTCTTTTTAAGTCAGCAGATTTCTAATGGTCGCTTATGTCTGAGTTTGAGAGGAAACCAGCTGGAAATGCTTTGCATAAAGAAAGAATTATTGGATGTTTTCTCTGTTATCAAGCATTAACAGGTCATGGCTCGGCACAATTCATTATGTGTGCCAGACATTCCACCAGCTTTTCTGCCTCGGAATGGAGTGTCAGCAAACAGAACCGTGCGTATTTCAAATGAGCCCTGTGAGCTATCATAGCCTCTGGGTGAGTTTGCATTTTGCTCCAGGGCAGTGGGAAGTCGTGAGCTAGTGGTAGCAGCGTAACTGCAGCACCGTGGCCAATACTGAATGGCTCACAAGTGTTTGGGTAAGCATAGTCTGCCAGTCCGTCAGTCAGAAATGTGCATCGGTCTGATTTAAAATTTCTGCAACCAGACAGCTTGTCGAATAAAGCTGTTCAGTTAAAGGCTTGAAGGAAATGCAGGCCTATAGTCCTCAAATCACATGTGCCTAATACAACGGGTGTAGACTTAACCATGAAATGTTTGCTCACGAGCCCTTCCCAACAAGGCAGAGTTCAAAAATACAAATAGTAACATGAGGACTAAAATACACAAGAATGGAGCTATATACAGGGAGTACCAGTACCAGATCAATGTGCAGGGGCACGAGGTACTTGAGGTAGATATGTACATGCAGACAGGGTAACATGACTAGTCATAAGAAGAGAGAATAATAAGAGTAAAATAAAGAACAGCGTACACTCTTAGAAAAATAGGTGCCACTGTATCTAGAACCTAAAAGGGTTCTTCGCCTGTCACCATTGGAAAACCCTTTGAAGAACCTTTTTTTGGTTGCAGGTAGAACCCTTTTGGGTTCCATGTAGAAACCTTTCTACAGAGGGTTCTACGTGGAACCCAAAAGGGTTTTACCTGGAGCCAAAAAGGGTTCTACTTGGAACTATAAATGGTTCTCTTATGGGGACAGCCGAAGAACCATTTTGGAGAAAAAAAATTCAAAGAAAGTAGCAGCAGCATATGATGAGTGTAGAAGTGTGTATGTGTGTTTTTGTTGCGTTGGTGTGTGTGTATGTGTGTTTTTGTTGCGTTGGTATGTGTGTGTGTGTGTGTGTGTGTGTGTGTGTGTGTGTGTGTGTGTGTGTGTGTGTGTGTGTGTGTGTGTGTGTGTGTGTGTGTGTGTGTGTGTGTGTGTGTGTGTGTGTGTGTGTGTGTGTGTGTGTGTGTTGTGTGTGTGTGTGTGTGTGTGTGTGTGTGTGTGTGTGTGTGTGTGTGTGTGTGTGTGTGTGTGTGTGTGTGTGTGTGTGTGTGTGTGTGTGTGTGTGTGTGTGTGTGTGTGTGTGTGTGTGTGTGTGTGCTGTTGGCATGCGTGTGTGTGCATACAGTATGTAGTGTATGTGAATATGTGTGGGTTTTGTGTGAGAGTGTTAGTGTACTGTGTGTATATAGAGTGTGTATATAGTCTTGTGAGTGTGCATAGAATCAGTGCAAGATAAGATCAGTGCAGATAGTCCAGGTAACCAATATTTTTTATTTACTTATTTTTACCACTTTTTCTCCCCAATTTCGTGGTATCCAATTGTTTTAGTAGCTACTATCTTGTCTCATCGCTACAACTCCTCCGCACATCCAACCCGGAAGCCAGCCGCACCAATGTGTCGGATGAAACACCGTGCACCTGGCAGCCTTGGTTAGCGCGCACTGCGCCCGGCCCACTACAGGAGTCGCTGGTGCGCGATGAGACAAGGATTTCCCTACCGGCCAAACCCTCCATAACCTGGATGATGCTAGGCCAAATGTGCGTCGCCCCACGGACCTCCCGGTCGCGGCCGGTTATGACAGAGCCTGGGCGCGAATCCAGAGTCTCTGGTGGCACAGCTGGCGCTGCAGTACAGCGCCCTTAACCACTGCGCCACCCGGGAGGCCCCAGGTAACCATTATTTAACTATTTTACAGTCTGATGGCTATGTAGCAGTCTTATAGTTTTGGCATAGAAGCTGTCTCTGAGCCTGTTGGTCAGAGAGCTGATGCTCCCGTATCGTTTGCAGGACGGTAGCAGATTGAACATTCTACGGCAGGCTTGGGCAACTCCAGTCCTCGGGGCCCTGATTGGTTTCACACCTTTTCCCCATCCAGCTGATTAAACTAATTGCATTCTATACTGAAGATCATGGTTAGTTGATTATTGGAGTCGGGTGTGTTAGCTGGGTCTGGGGCAAAAGGACTGTCCCGAAGACTGGAGTTACTCATCCCTGGTCTATGGCTTGGGTGGCTAAAGTCTTTGGTAATTATGTTGTCCTTCCTCTGACACCGCCTGATATAGAGGTCCTGGATGGCAGGCAGCTCAGCCCGTGATGTACTGGGCTGTCCACACCACCCTCTGTAGCGCTTTGCTGTCGAGGGCGGTGCATTTGCCATAAGCGGTGATGCAGCCAGTCAAGATGCTCTCGTTGGTGCAGCTGTAGAACTTTTTGAGGAACCAAATTTTGTCAGCCTCCTGAGGGGGAAGCGGCACTGTTATGCCCTCTTCACGACTCTGTAGGTGCACGTGGACCGTGTCCTTAGTGATGTAGACACCAAAGAACTTGAAGCTCTCGATGTGGATGGGGGGAGGGGGGAGGTGGGGGTGCACTCCCCTCTTTCTCCTGTAGTCCATGATCAGCTCCTTGGTCTTATTGAGGTTGAGGGAGTGGTTGCTATGTTGGCACCACATTGCCAAGTCTCTGACCTCCTCCCTGTACGCTGTCTCATCAGCGTCGGTGATCAGGCCTACCACTGTTGTATCAGCAAACTTGATGATGGTGTTGTCGTGCATGGCCATGCAGTCGTGGTTGAACAGGGAGTACAGGAGGAGACTAGGCACACCCTTGAGGGGCCCCCGTGTTGGGGGTCAGCGTGGCAGAGGTGTTGTTGCCTACCCTCACCCCCTGGGGCCGGCCCTTCAGGAAGTCCAGGATCCAGTTACAGTGAGAGTTGTTCAGTCTCAGGGTCCCCAGCAGAGGGGACTACGGTGTTGAACGCTGAGCTGTAGTCTATGAACAGCATTCTCACATAGTTACATTTACATTACATTTAAGTCATTTAGCAGACGCTCTTATCCAGAGCGACTTACAAATTGGTGCATTCACCTTATGACATCCAGTGGGACAGTCACTTAACAATAGTGCATCTAAAACTTAAGGGGGGGGGTGAGAGGGATTACTTATCCTATCCTAGGTATTCCTTAAAGAGGTGGGGTTTCAGGTGTCTCCGGAAGGTGGTGATTGACTCCGCTGTCCTGGCGTCGTGAGGGAGTTTGTTCCACCATTGGGGGGCCAGGGCAGCGAACAGTTTTGACTGGGCTGAGCGGGAGCTGTACTTCCTCAGTGGTAGGGAGGCGAGCAGGCCAGAGGTGGATGAACGCAGTGCCCTTGTTTGGGTGTAGGGCCTGATCAGAGCCTGGAGGTACTGAGGTGCCGTTCCCCTCACAGCTCCGTAGGCAAGCACCATGGTCTTGTAGCGGATGCGAGCTTCAACTGGAAGCCAGTGGAGAGAACGGAGGAGCGGGGTGACGTGAGAGAACTTGGGAAGGTTGAACACCAGACGGGCTGCGGCGTTCTGGATGAGTTGAAGGGGTTTAATGGCACAGGCAGGGAGCCCAGCCAACAGCGAGTTGCAGTAATCCAGACGGGAGATGACAAGTACCTGGATTAGGACCTGCGCCGCTTCCTGTGTGAGGCAGGGTCGTACTCTGCGGATGTTGTAGAGCATGAACCTACAGGAACGGGCCACCGCCTTGATGTTGGTTGAGAACGACAGGGTGTTGTCCAGGATCACGCCAAGGTTCTTGGCGCTCTGGGAGGAGGACACAATGGAGTTGTCAACCGTGATGGCGAGATCATGGAACGGGCAGTCCTTCCCCGGGAGGAAGAGCAGCTCCGTCTTGCCGAGGTTCAGCTTGAGGTGGTGATCCGTCATCCACACTGATATGTCGGCCAGACATGCAGAGATGCGATTCGCCACCTGGTCATCAGAAGGGGGAAAGGAGAAGATTAGTTGTGTGTCGTCTGCATAGCAATGATAAGAGAGACCATGTGAGGTTATGACAGAGCCAAGTGACTTGGTGTATAGCGAGAATAGGAGAGGGCCAAGAACAGAGCCCTGGGGGACACCAGTGGTGAGAGCGCGTGGTGAGGAGACAGATTCTCGCCACGCCACCTGGTAGGAGCGACCTGTCAGGTAGGACGCAATCCAAGCGTGGGCCGCGCCGGAGATGCCCAACTCGGAGAGGGTGGAGAGGAGGATCTGATGGTTCACAGTATCGAAGGCAGCCGATAGATCTAGAAGGATGAGAGCAGAGGAGAGAGAGTTAGCTTTAGCAGTGCGGAGCGCCTCCGTGATACAGAGGAGAGCAGTCTCAGTTGAATGACTAGTCTTGAAACCTGACTGATTTGGATCAAGAAGGTCATTCAGAGAGAGATAGCGGGAGAGCTGGCCAAGGACGGCACGTTCAAGAGTTTTGGAGAGAAAAGAAAGAAGGGATACTGGTCTGTAATTGTTGACATCGGAGGGATCGAGTGTAGGTTTTTTCAGAAGGGGTGCAACTCTCGCTCTCTTGAAGACGGAAGGGACGTAGCCAGCGGTCAGGGATGAGTTGATGAGCGAGGTGAGGTAAGGGAGAAGGTCTCCGGAAATGGTCTGGAGAAGAGAGGAGGGGATAGGGTCGAGCGGGCAGGTTGTTGGGCGGCCGGCCGTCACAAGACGTGAGATTTCATCTGGAGAGAGAGGGAGAAAGAGGTCAGAGCACAGGGTAGGGCAGTGTGAGCAGAACCAGCGGTGTCGTTTGACTTAGCAAACGAGGATCGGATGTCGTCGACCTTCTTTTCAAAATGGTTGACGAAGTCATCTGCAGAGAGGGGAGGAGGGGGAGGGGGAGGAGGATTCAGGAGGGAGGAGAAGGTGGCAAAGAGCTTCCTAGGGTTAGAGGCAGATGCTTGGAATTTAGCGTGGTAGAAAGTGGCTTTAGCAGCAGAGACAGAGGAGGAAAATGTAGAGAGGAGGGAGTGAAAGGATGCCAGGTCCGCAGGGAGGCGAGTTTTCCTCCATTTCCGCTCGGCTGCCCGGAGCCCTGTTCTGTGAGCTCGCAATGAGTCATCGAGCCACGGAGCGGGAGGGGAGGACCGAGCCGGCCTGGAGGATAGGGGACATAGAGAGTCAAGGGATGCAGAGAGGGAGGAGAGGAGGGTTGAGGAGGCAGAATCAGGAGATAGGTGGGAGAAGGTTTGAGCGGAGGGAAGAGATGATAGGATGGAAGAGGAGAGAGTAGCGGGGGAGAGAGAGCGAAGGTTGGGACGGCGCGATACCATCCGAGTAGGGGCAGTGTGGGAGGTGTTGGATGAGAGCGAGAGGGAAAAGGATACAAGGCAGTGGTCGGAGACTTGGAGGGGAGTTGCAATGAGGTTAGTGGAAGAACAGCATCTAGTAAAGATGAGGTCGAGCGTATTGCCTGCCTTGTGAGTAGGGGGAAGGTGAGAGGGTGAGGTCAAAAGAGGAGAGGAGTGGAAAGAAGGAGGCAGAGAGGAAAGAGTCAAAGGTAGACGTGGGGAGGTTAAAGTCGCCCAGAACTGTGAGAGGTGAGCCGTCCTCAGGAAAGGAGCTTATCAAGGCATCAAGCTCATTGATGAACTCTCCGAGGGAACCTGGAGGGCGATAAATGATAAGGATGTTAAGCTTGAAAGGGCTAGTAACTGTGACAGCATGGAATTCAAAGGAGGCGATAGACAGATGGGTAAGGGGAGAAAGAGAGAATGACCACTTGGGAGAGATGAGGATCCCGGTGCCACCACCCCGCTGACCAGACGCTCTCGGGGTGTGCGAGAACACGTGGGCGGACGAAGAGAGAGCAGTAGGAGTAGCAGTGTTGTCTGTGGTGCTCCATGTTTCCGTCAGTGCCAAGAAGTCGAGGGACTGGAGGGAGGCATAGGCTGAGATGAACTCTGCCTTGTTGACCGCAGATTGGCAGTTCCAGAGGCTACCGGAGACCTGGAACTCCACGTGGGTCGTGCGCTGGGACCACCAGAGTAGGGTGGCCGCGGCCACGCGGTGAGGAGCGTTTGTATGGTCTGTGCAGAGAGGAGAGAACAGGGATAAACAGACACATAGTTGACAGGCTACAGAAGAGGCTACGCTAATGCAAAGGAGATTGGAATGACAAGTGGACTACACGTCTCGAATGTTCAGAAAGTTAAGCTACGTAGCAAGAATCTTATTGACTAAAATGATTAAAATGATACTGTACTGCTGAAGTAGGCCAGCTGGCAGTGGGTGCGTTGTTGACACTACACTAATCAAGTCGTTCCGTTGAGTGTAATAGTTTCTGCAGTGTTGCTATTCGGGGGCTAGCTGGCTAGCTAGCAGTGTTGTTTACGTTACGTTGCGTTAAAAGAACGACAATAGCTGGCTAGCGAACCTAGAAAATCGCTCTAGACTACACAATAGTTATTAATAGTTATTTCCCCTCTTGTCCAGGTGGGAGAGGGCAGTGTGATGTGCAATTGCGATTGCGTCATCTGTGGATTTGTGGGGACAGTATGTGAATTGGAGTGGGTATATGGTGTCTGGAATGATGGTGTTGATGTGAGTCATGACCGGCCTTTCAAAGCACTTCATAATTACAGATGTGAATGCTAGGTGTGAATTGATAGGCACACAAGACGTGTTGGTAAAAGTCAGGTAGAACATCCTACCAATTAATGAAAAGTGTCAAGGCTCAGGAGAAGACCCAGATGCAGATAGTTTCGAAGTAACAAAAGTTGATTACAAAAACAGGGGGGCAGGCAAACGACAGGTCAAGGGCAGGCAGAGGTCAGTAATCCAGGGTGGTGTGACAAGGTACAGAACGGCAGGCAGGCTCAGGGTCAGGGCAGAAAGAATGGTCACAACGGGCAACACCTGGAGGGGGGTGGAGACAATCACAAAGACAGGTGAAACAGATCAGGGTGTGACAGAAAAGAATTGAACACAATTTTGTCTCTCCCACCTCAACAAGGGTAGAAACTATGTTCTTAAATAGGCAGACTATTATTGGTGTGGAAGATAGGCCTACATACTTAAAATAGATCTACATACTTGAGATAGGTCTACATACTTGAGATAGGTCTACATACTTGGACCTGAACTACACTGACACATTGCCAGGACAAATTCAATCAATGGCCGTGGTTTCATAGTGTTCAGTAGGCCCCTAGAAAGGGAACAAAGGAACCGCAAGAAAGAGAAGAAGAGCAAAATCTGAAATCCAATTCCATCAAACCCATGTGAGCAATTATCATAATTACATACTAGAGGGGGTTTTTTCTGTCTGGGAACTGAAGCAGAAAGGAGAGAATCCCACAGATAGAAATTGGCTGTGTCTGAGTAGGTGGTGGAGATGAGGGGGGGGAGAAGGAAGGGGAAGGAGAGAGAAAAGGTAGTGTAGTGAAGAAGAGAGGGTGGTGAGAAAGAAGGAGGAGGTGTGAGAGAGGTGAAGAGCGTAGAACAGGGCGTGAGAACAGACACTTGATTTTCCACTAGCTCTGGTTACTCATTACTGCACTGGCACACCCCTTCTATTCTCCCACTCTGTCTCCTCTCCACTCTCCCTCTCTCTTTTCCTTATTTCTGGATCCGTTCTTCTCTCATCTCCTCTCTACTTTCCTTTTCCATCCTCTCCCACTCTTCTCTCTTTCCCTGTGTCCTGTTCTCTCTTTCCCTGTGTCCTGTTCTCTCTTTCCCTGTGTCCTGTTCTCTCTTTCCCTGTGTCCTGTTCTCTCTTTCCCTGTGTCCTGTTCTCTCTTTCCCTGTGTCCTGTTCTCTCTTTCCCTGTGTCCTGTTCTCTCTTTCCCTGTGTCCTGTTCTCTCTTTCCCTGTGTCCTGTTCTCTCTTTCCCTGTGTCCTGTTCTCTCTTTCCCTGTGTCCACTTCTCTCTTCTCTCTTTCCCTGTGTCCTGTTCTCTCTTCTCTCTTCTCTCTTTCCCTGTGTCCTGTTCTCTCTTTCCCTGTGTCCTCTTCTCTCTTCTCTCTTCTCTCTTTCCCTGTGTCCTGTTCTCTCTTTCCCTGTGTCCACTTCTCTCTTCTCTCTTTCCCTGTGTCCTCTTCTCTCTTCTCTCCTTCCCTGTGTCCTCTTCTCTCTTCTCTCTTTCCGTGTCCTCTTCTCTTCTCTCTTTTCATGTGTCCTCTTCTCTCTTTCCCTGTGTCCACTTCTCTCTTTCCCTGTGTCCTCTTCTCTCTTTCCCTGTGTCCTCTTCTCTCTTTCCCTGTGTCCTCTTCTCTCTTTCCCTGTGTCCACTTCTCTCTTTCCCTGTGTCCACTTCTCTCTTTCCCTGTGTCCTCTTCTCTCTTTCCCTGTGTCCACTTCTCTCTTTCCCTGTGTCCACTTCTCTCTTCTCTCTTTCCCTGTGTCCACTTCTCTCTTCTCTCTTTCCCTGTGTCCTCTTCTCTCTTCTCTCTTTCCCTGTGTCCACTTCTCTCTTTCCCTGTGTCCACTTCTCTCTTCTCTCTTTCACCGGGTGTCCTCTTCTCTCTTCTCGCTTTCCCTGTGTCCTCTTCTCTCTTCTCTCTTTCCCTGTGTCCTCTTCTCTCTTCTCCACTTCTTTTCCCTGTGTCCTCTTCTCTCTTCTCTCTTTCCATGCTTTCCCTGTGTCCTCTTCTCTCTTTCTCTGTGTCCTTTCCCTGTGTCCTCTTCTCTCTTTCTGTGTCTTTCTCCTTTCCCTGTGTCCTCTTCTCTCTTTCTTCTCTCTTTCCCTGTGTCCACTTCTCTCTTTCCCTGTGTCCTCCTTTCCCTGTGTCCTCTTCTCTGTCTTCTCTCTTCTCTCTTTCCCTGTGTCCACTTCTCCCTGTGTCCTCTTCTCTCTTTCCCTGTGTCCACTTCTCCCTGTGTCCTCTTCTCTCTCTTTCTGTCCTCTTCTCTCTTCTCTCTTTCCCTGTGTTTCCCTGTGTCCTCTTCTCTCTTCTCTCTTTCCCTATGTCCTCTTCCCTGTGTGTCCTCTTCTCTCTTCTCCCTGTGTCCTCTTCCCTTCTTGTGTGTCCTCTTCTCTCTTCTCGCTTTCCCTGTGTCCTCTTCTCTCTTCTCTCTTTCCCTTGTGTCTTCTTCTCTCTTTCCTTGTGTCCACTTCTCTCTTCTCTCTTTCCCTGTGTCCTCTTCTCTCTTCTCTCTTTCCATGTGTCCTCTTCTCTCTTTCCTTGTGTCCTCTTCTCTCTTCTCTCTTTCCCTGTGTCCTCTTCTCTCTTTCCTTGTGCCCTCTTCTCTCTTCTCTCACATCCTCATGTACTACCCTCTCTCTTGCTCTATTCCTCCCTCCTCATCCCTCACCTCATTTATTTCTCCACCCTCAGGAGCAGTGTGAGTCGTGAGTCTGTCATAATGCTGGCATTGTCTACCCTCCAACCCTGAACCCACCCCCCGCCCCGCTGCTTAGAAGGATGGAGACAGAAACGATGCCCTTAGAGCACAAACACACACACACCCACACACAAACACACACACTTCATCATTCTTTCAGACACAGCAAACTCACCCCCAACCACTTACACCAACCCGCGCACACACCATGTATCATTGCATCACCATTTCATAACCTCCTCATTTTCTCTCCTCTAATTTAATTCATCATTTTTTTTCTGCCTCCCTCTCTTTCATAGCCCCCGCTATGCATATTAATGACACATGAAGAAGGATTGATTAAAATCGCACCAAGGAAAGAGTGTATGAGCACACAATTAAATGACAGCTTATTCTCTGGGAGAGAAACACATTTATAATGGATTTATACTGTATCATTAAAAATCCCATTGTATATGCATACAATGTACATATCACCTCCGTTAATATGGAGTAAACAAAAGCAGCCTAGACATTCACTGACTATGTTGCAGCTCAATGTTAGATAGATAACAGTGGCTCAAAATTTGATAGATGACATCTTAAATGGTACCCTGACATATTCTCCTATTCCCCTGGTCAAAAGTTCACTCCGAAATCCACAGACGATGTAATTGACATCACACTGCACACTGCCCTTTCCCATCTGGACAAGAGGAATACCTATGTAAGAATGCAGTTCATTGACTACAGCTCAGCCTTCAACACCATAGTACCCTCTAAGCTCATCATTAAGCTCGGGGCCCTGGGTCTGAACCCCGCCCTGTGCAACTGGGTCCTGGACTTCCTGATGGGCCACCCCCAGATGGTGAAGGTAGGAAACAACACCTCCACTATGCTGACCCTCAACACAGGGGCCCCACAAGGGTGTGTGCTCAGCCCCCTCCTGTACTCACTCAATCATCAAGTTTGCAGATTACACAACAGTAGTAGGCCTGATTACCAAAAAGGATGAGACAGCCTACAGGAAGGAGGTAAGGCCCTGGCAGAGTGGTGCCGGGAAAATAACCTCTCCCTCAATGTCAACACAACTAAGGAGCTGATCGTAGACCTCAGGAGACAGTAGAGGAAGCACGCTCCATCCACATCAATGGGACTGCAGTGGAGAAGGTGAAAAGTTCCTCGGCGTACACATCTCTGACAATCTGAAATGGTCCACCCGCACAGACAGTGTGCTAGAGAAGGCGCAACAGCGCCTCTTCAACCTCAGGAGGCTGACTAAATGAGTCTTTGCCCCCAAGACCCTCACAAAGTTTTACAGATGCACCACTGAGAGCATCCTGTCAGTCTGTATCAATGCCCGGTACAGCAAATGCACAGTCCGCAACCGCAGGGCTCTCCAGAGGGTGGTGCGGTCTGACCAACGCATCACCAGGGACACACTGCCTGCCTTCCAGGACACCTACAGCACCCGATGTCACAAGAAGGACAAAAGGACCATCAAAGACATCAACCCCCCGAGCCACAGCCTGTTTACCCCGCTATCATCCAGAAAGCGAGGTCAGTACAGGTGCATCAAAGCTGGAACCTAGGTAATGAAAAAGAGCTTCTATCTCAAGGCCATCAGACTGTTAAATAGCCATCACTAGCCGGCCTCCACCCAGTATCCTGCCCTGAACTTAGTCACTAGCTGGCTACCACTTGGTTATCTAACCCTGCACATTAGAGGCCGCTGCCCTATGTACATAGACATGGAATCACTGGCCACTTTAATAATGGAACACTGGCCACTTTAATAATGTTTACATACTGTATTTTACTGTATTCTACTGTATTCTAGTCAATGCCACTCCGACATTGCTTGTCCTAAAATGTATATATTTCTTAATTCCATTATTTTACTTGTAGATTTGTGTGTATTGTTGTGAATTGTGAGATACTACTGCACTGTTGGAGCTAGAAACACAAGCATTTCACTACACCCGCAATAACATTGCTAAATATATGTATGTGACCAATACAATGTGATTTGATTTGATTATCCTTCAAGGTATGACTTTTTTCTGTACCACTCAGTCAGACAATGCCGCTATGTGGAAAGTATACCTCCATTTCAGATAGAGACCAGGAACCCATCTACTGTGTCAAAATCCAATGTATGTCAATAATGGGATCTGGTTTCCTCGATGTCCCAAAATGCCAGCATAGAGCCAGTAGAGGTTATAGGTCACAAAGCAATTCTTTTTGGGTCTATTTTTAGAGCTAGAAATCCCTGCAGAGTGAATTCTTTCTGATGGGTATTGACTATTTCTCTAGCACAGGTATTATACTGTTGATGTTGGTTTTGACAGTCTGGGTCCATGCCTGCAGAGGCTGGAGCTTTAAATCAATCTTTACAGTTCCCAGGTCTGCCTTTGCTTTTTCTCTGAGGCCCTGGTCCAATTGAACATTTGTCCTTCTTTCCTCCCTTCCTTTAAAAATAATCACTGATCTGTATGTGATCGGATAGCAATCATATCCGATCTTGGAGTGTGTAGTGGGTAGGACTATATGAGTACTATGGGGGTACTTTGTAATTAAGAATACATTGGAAGCATATTCAAGGATGTCTTTTAAACAGCTGCTCCATCCCTAAGTCTCCATTCATTTGAGGAATTATGCATGTCCAAACAAGGGTCAGGATCTGGACGAAACATAATTAAAACCAAATTAATGTCGACTCATTTTTTGATGCTACCCAGTGTCATCTATTTGATTCCTCCACAACAGTCTTCATCAGGCTACTCCGGTTAAAACCCCATCAAAGACCATTAAGGCTGGAAACGATGCTGTACCATAAGGCTAAAAGGAAGATCACACACGGGAACAGTAAACAGTGAGTGAGCGGAAATTCATCTCTTTTCATTTCTGTTTTGATAGACTCGACCAGTAGCCTTTGGAGAAAAAAAAACCTGGAGGAAACAGAAAGGTGGGGAAGGGTTTTAGCGTCGCACAAGCTCAAGGGGTACAGCATTTGAAGAGGAGACATCTAAGCCGTGTGCATGGGTAAAGGGGGGGAGAGAGAGAGAAAGGGGGAGAGAGAGAGCCTTCCCATCACTCTGTTGAGAGCTGGGAGGTAGAGAGGAGACATGAAAGATCTAGGCCCTGGCTTGACCGTTTGTGTGAAGAATCACACGGCGACATTGTCGCTCTGTAATCCAATACTGTCTTGTATGTTTGGAGTGACTTCCTCCAGGTGGTTTGATGTTCTGAAAGGAGAACAACACTAGAATGGAAATCTATACTGGAGATGAAATGTTACACAACACACCATCAAACAAACAAATGAATGCATGCACACACACACACACACACAAGCAAGCAAACATATATACACACACACATAGTAACTGTATACACACACACACCACACACACGTGTTCCACACTCCAAGGCTAAACGCAATTTACACACGTACACACAAACAGTCTGGCTCTACCCTGCTGCCGGCTGTCTGTAATTAATTCACGGTGAAAATGTACCCGGGCCCTACTCTACTCTGCTATTTCATTTAGTGTAGGATCCAGTGAAGCATGGAGTCTAGCCATGATGATTTCTGCCTTATCAGATTTTGTCAGATATTTCACCTGACCAAATAAATGTGGTTGTTGATCTACTTCACAGCTTGATTTGGGGAGGGAGGCGGTTCTACATATGGACACAGACAGTTCATCTCAAAAGTCTAAAACTGCCTCCTTGTCTGCTATCCTCTATCTACACTGATATGAATGAGCTGGAAAGGCCTGGAGCTAATTCACACCAAGAATCCTATTGCTTTGACCTCTCCTGTTTTCAGATCAAAGTGCATGTCTGTGTGGCCTATGGGGCTTCTGTGTGTTTGTGTTTGAGGGTCTAACTCTCTCTCCCACTCTGTTTCTCTAGATGCGTTCGACGCGGGGTGTGTCAGTGTGGCCGGTGGGGCTGGTCAGTGGGCGGAGGTACGAGCGCCCCATAGTGGATAAGGGCAAAGTGGTTGGCTGGTACACTGGCTGGAGGCCCGACCGCCCCTTCGCCATCGACATGGCAGGTAAGAGCACATCTAATCATCTAGGGCAGAGGAACAGACCCCAGTGTTTTTAAAAATCTGGAATGCAGCCCAACATGGTGTTGTAAACTGCTTCACACTATTAATGGGCTCTTGTGTTTGGGGTGAGGAGTGGGAGACTGTTCTCTGTCTCTCTCTAAAAGGGTGTGTCAGGGAACGGTGCTTCTCGGCTGTAAGCACATCTAAAAGTAACTGGTGTTTTGCGGGTACTATTTAATGAAGCTGCCAGTTGAGGACTTGTGAGGCATCTGTTTCTCAAACTAGACACTAATATATTTGTCCTCTTGCTCAGTTGTGCACCGGGGCCTCCCACTCCTCTTTCTATTCTGGTTACAGCCAGTTTGCGCTGTTCTGTGAAGGGAGTAGTACACAGCTTTGCACAAGATCTTCAGTTTCTTGGCAATTTCTCGCATGGAATAGCCTTCATTTCTCAGAACAAGAATAGACTGACGAGTTTCAGAAGAAAGTACTTTGTTTCTGGCCATTTTGAGCCTGTAATCGAACCCACAAATGCTGATGCTCCAGAAACTCAACTAGTCTAAAGAAAGACAGTTTTATTGCTTGTTTAATCAGGACAATGGTTTTCAGCTGTGCAACCATAATTGCAAAAGGGTTTTCTAATGATTAATTAGCCATTTAAAATTATAAACTTGGATTAGCTAACACAACGTGCCATTGGAACACAGGAGTAATGTTTGCTGATAATGGTCCTTTGTACGCCTATGTAGATATTCTATAAAAATGTCTACACTGTATTTCTGATCAATTTGATTCTATTTTAATGGACAAAAAATGAGCTTTTCTTAAAAAAAAAACAAGGACATTTCTAAGTGACCCCAAACTTTTGAACGGTAGTGTACATATATTATATTCACCACAGAACTTGCAATCAATCCATTTTTTTGCCCACAAAACCCCCCTTTAATCACTATTCATCTGCTGTACAATGGGCAATGTTGAGCAGTGTGTAAATTGCAGCTTTTACCTTAATAACTTGTATTGTGGTATTGGAGGCTATTATTAGCAGCCAAGTTGGCCAATTAATCTGTCCCAACGCTGCTCTATCTCATTTACTGGGCCACAATTGGGCCAGAGAAAGAGGAGATGGTTGATTATTCTTCTGGTGCAGTCACACACACGCGAGCGCACGCACGCACACACACTTGCAAGCACACGCACACACAGTTCTGTATATCTCGTCCCACACCCATGCACCAACACGCAAAGCCCTGTCCGTCATTGTCTTGGAGTGCAGCTCTCACCTGAAGAGGTTTTTGAGAGAGCATCATGAAAGTGTTTAGTGTTTATACACCACAGTGAGTAAGTGGGGGGGGGGGTGCATGCTAACACTTAGTCTTTAATGAGTCATGCTATTGCTAATATTAACCCTTTTCTTGACCAATGGTCATAAGCCTCACTCATAAAACAGGAAGTAACCAGCTGTGTCACAGCATTCTAAAATGTCTATCCTTCCTTTTGTGTCCTTTCCAAAGGTTTCCACCATTGTATCAGTGATCATTTAGCAGGCAAAGATATGCTTTAATTAATTTATTAGGATCCCCATTAGCCGACGCCAATGGCAACAACTAGTCTTACTGGGGTCCGACATATTACAAAAAATACATTACAGATCAAAAAAACTTTACAATTAACATACATTTAAAAACATTAACATGTAGTGTGTGTGTGTGTGTGCATCTATCAGTTACACATACAGTACATGTCAGTCAGTGGAGGTTGCTGAGGGGAGGATGGTTAATAATAATGGCTGGAACAAAGTAAAAGGAATGGCATCAATCACCTGGAAACCATGTGTTTAATGTATTGGATACCATTCCACTCCAGTCATTACCACGAACCCGTCCTCCCCAATTAAGATGCCACCAACCTCCTGTACATACACACAGCAAGTAGGTCACATGGTGGAGAGGCGTTTGTCGTTTGTTTTAGAAACCAGGTTTGCTGTTCATTTGTGCGATATAAGATGAAAGGGAGTTTTTTGTATAGTTTCTAACACGTACAGTACATACAGTAGATAGAAACAGAACCATAAAGAAAAGGACAAGGAAAAGAAGCCAGGGAAGGAAGCTGGATGAAACTATTGAGACAGAATCTGCACTGACAGACAGGCATTGCTAACAGATGCACTAATCTTCATACCACCTTAGCTGCAGGTTAAGAGATGTCTATCTTATAATTGCTTTCATACCTATCTATCATACCTGGGGTACAGCTTCTGGGCTTTCACTGCAGTATCACTCACTGCTCAGTAATATGCCTGATAGGACTGACCCAATAGGAAGATCTCAGTGGACTAACTCAGACACACTGTGTGTATGTGTGTGTGTGTGTGTAAACTGGCGACCTTCTTTGCCTCCAAATGCAGGAAATACGCAACACGCACTGGCACACACACACAACCTCACAATCTCTCAGTGGAGTGGAAGGATACCCATGAGTGTAGAGTTATGGCCTAGAAAACAGAGTGCTAGAAACGTGGAGAGGCGAGTAAACGTAATATGCCATTCCATGCAGCCATCAGCACACCCCATACCCAGTGGCATTGCATATATTGTAACTGAGATAAGGAGAGTAATATGAGATACTGTAGTGGGATCTTCCTGTGATACCGTCTGGCATTCTCGATGCATAGTCATGAACAGCAAACACACACACACACCCACGTGCACACACTCTGCCGCACAGTTGAGATATATCTGATCCCCGGTCAGTTGCACCATAGTTCGAGGTCATCAATGATCTGTATGTAGTTACTTCCAGGATGATTAATAAAGCAAGGAATGAATTGATCCCAAGATTGACATGTGATGTGTGAGACATAATCATCTGACCAATCACATGAACCTCTTCCGCATCCTTTTCTCCAGGTTTTGCAGTGAACCTCCATGTGGTCCTGGGGAACCCACGGGCGTTGTTCAAGCGTAGGGGTTCCCAGCCTGGTATGCAGGAGTCTGACTTCCTGAAACAGATCACCAAGGTGGCGGAGCTGGAGCCCAAAGCCAACAACTGCACTAGGGTGAGTAGCCCATCATTGTGGCAACCCCATTAATCCCTGACCTCTAACCCCATATCAGACCCCAAAGACTTGCTAATTGGTCAAAACAACAAGTTGGCATGACAGTGAGATTTTTGTTTTGTTTGTGATGAAGCACCATCTCCTAATATAGCATCGGTGTGTCCTCTCTTCATCAGTTAGGCTCCCTCCTCTCTTGTACAGCTCATGATACTGCTAGTCATCATCATTATCAGCCCATTAGTTTAATGGGGCCACTGCAGGCTGATATTAATACATACCATTAGCAGGATGTGACATCATCAATTATCACCCACCACGGTCATACCACACCATGCCAGCAGTACGTGACATCATCACTAATAACAGCCCAGCACTGCAGTACCACAGAACGGTGCGCTCCGTTTTGGGGAAACGTGTCATTTTGTACAAACCATCATGCAACGTAGCAAACGTTGAACTGGACCCCAGGTAAAAGATGCCTTTAGGCACAGATCTAGGGTCAGCTTACCTGCCCCACATGCTAACCTTAAAAAGGGTAAATTCTCAATTGAAACAATAGCAAAGTGTTTTCCCCGCCCCTGTTTCAGTAAAAAGCTGGGGTAGAGGGCTGGAGAAATGTAAACACTCTCAAAGTCATAGACACAGCTAACGAAGCATAATATAACATTGATAGTTTTAGCCATTTTTTGAGACTATATGTACTTTGTTTACAAACATTGGAGTAAAACAAGCTTACATTCTGGGTCATGATGGGGTGTGACAGACAGTTGAACTAAGCTCATGGAGCATTTCTAAGTTATATTCTTCAAGGGTAAATACCACTTGGCCCAGACCTCAGTTCAGAATCTAGTTTTGATTCACATTTGGTTGAGTTGTCCACTAACGTGAATTCAATGTGGAATCAACAAAAAATGTCACCATATCATTGGATTTAGGTTAAAAGCTGGGTAAAAAAAAAGAAATACCAAATGCCCTTACGTTATTCATTTATGCAAATCCAATCAGTTTTCCACGTTGAGTCAACAACATCACAGTTCTTTGTTTGGGTAGAAATGATGAGGAAACAACGTTGATTCAACCAGTTTTTGCCCAATGTGATGTCATTCATTAAGTCCAAATAGATGTAGGAACTGCGGATTGCTCCTTTAAGCATTAGGGAGGAAATACAATACTTATCTAACTTCAACCTTGGAAAAACAAATGCTCAAACTGCTAAAAACTTGGTGTGAGTAGAGACAAGAGATGAGAAGGAAGAAGGGAGGGTTAAAGGAGAGGTGGAACAAGACAGAGAGGAGAGAAAGAAATAGACAGAGATAGGGAAGAACATTATGTAGGAGAGAGAAAGATGAGAAAATATTTTAGACAGACAAAGGAGAATCCAATTTGAAAGGAGAGAGAGAGCAGACAGGAAATTTACTGCCATGGAGTCAGACTGTCTTTTAACTACTAGACACACTGGCACAGGGTGCTCTGCACACTCTGCCAACTCAGCACTTTTGGTGCCAATAGAGATTGGACTGCCTTTAACCCCCCCCCCAAATCTCCCTTAACCTCTTCCATTTTATTACAGATGGGTTCTAACTAGATTCTACCTCAACCTCCCATTTTATTACAGATGGGTTCTAACTAGATTCTACCTCAACCTCCCATTTTATTACAGATGGGTTCTAACTAGATTCTACCTCAACCTCTCATTTTATTACAGATGGGTTGTAAATTAGATTTGTACCTCACCCATTTTATTACAGACGGGTTCAAACTAGATTCTACCTCACCCTCCCATTTTATTAGATTGGTTATAACTAGATTCTATCTCAACCGTTACGATTTTATTATAGATGGGTTCTAACTACAGACCAGACTAGAATATTGTAGAATTTTCTGAGAGAATGAGAGGAGAAGAGGTGAAATAAGAGGGAAGGGATTTAGGAAAGGAACAATAGAATGAAACACAAACCTATGCCTGCTTCGCTGGCTGCAGCATTTGTCTCGTTAGATATGCAAAACGGCCCAATTATCAGCCCCGTGTGCAGGAAAGGACATGTTCCACCTGAGTGGAGCCGGGAATGGATGGCACTGCACACCAACCATCCATCACTGTGTATGTGTGTGAACACAAATTACTGGGTTGGAAATAGAAGTGAGGCACTTTCCATGTACTAAGTAAAAGGTAGAAGTCTATTCGGTCTGATCCACTCCCTCCCTTCCGGTCACAAAGAGCTTTTTCTTGAATATTTTAACAAAGGCACCATTCCATTTCATATAGTTGGCTCAGTGATATAGTGGAAGTTATGCATCTATCTGGTGTGTGCTCATCAGAGAACACACACACACTAACCCTCTCGCCCCTTCTCTCAGGTGTTGGTGTGGCACACTCGTACAGAGAAGGTGAATCTGGGCAACGAGCCCAGACATCGACAGGACAGTGTGGTTATCGAGGTCTAAAGGGTGGGATAACCAAGGAGGAATAAGCAAGCCCATTGGTCAGACAGACTGACAGTAACTTCTTGAACTACACTACTGACATCACCTTGCTTGACCATAACCTTGATATGGATTACACTATGATGGACAGGACTTTGGACCAATTGCATGGATGGGAACTGCTGCCTGAATGTTGTGAATGGCTCAATGAGATTCCGGACCTCAAAGGGGATCATAATGCACTGGGGTGACCATTGCTTTCCCAGGGGACTTTGCTCTCGTACTGCAATGTGGCCCAGTCCCTTATAAAAAGTGATTCCTATGAAGTATGCAGACTTAACAAGACCGCCTGTCTGTCTACATGTATGTGTGTATGTAAACTCAGCAAAAAACAAATAAAAAAATCGTTCCTTTTTCAGGACCCTGTCTTTCAAAGATAATTAGTAAAAATCCAAATAACTTCACAGATATTCATTGTAAAGGGTTTAAACACTTGTTTCCCATGCTTGTTCAATGAACCATAAACAATTAATGAACATGCACCTGTGGAACAGTCGTTAAGACACTAACAGCTTACAGATGGGAGGCAATTAAGGCCAAAGTTATGTCCGCAATAGGATGAGAGGCTGGACTGAGGGCTATATGCCTGTTGTAAGGCAGGTCCTCACCAGACATCACCGGCAACAACGTCGCCTATGGGCACAAACCCACCGTCGCTGGACCAGACAGGGCTGGCAAAAAGTGCTCTTCACAGACGAGTCGTGGTTGTCTCACCAGGGGTGATGGTCGGATTCGCGTTTATTATCGAAGGAATGAGCATTACACCGAGGCCTGTACTCTAGAGTGATTTGGAGGTGGAGGGTCCGTTATGGTCTGGGGCAGTGTGTCACAGCATCATCGGACTGAGCTTGTTGTCATTGCAGGCAATCTCAACGCTGTGCGTTACAGGGAAGACATCCTCCCCCTCATGTGGTACCCTTCCTGCAGGCTCATCCTGACATGACCCTCCATCATGACAATGCCACCAGCCATACTGCTCGTTCTGTGCGTCATTTCCTCCAAGACAGGAATGTCAGTGTTCTGCCATGGCCAGCGAAGAGCCCGGATCTCAAGCCCATTGAGCATGTCTGGGACCTGTTTGATCCTAGGATGAGGGCTAGGGCCATTCCCCCCAGAAATGTCCAGGAACTTGCAGGTGCCTTGGTGGAAGAGTGGGGTAACATCTCACAGCAAGAACTGGCAAATCTGGTGGTCCATGAGGAGGAGATGCACTGCAGTACTTAATGCAGCTGGTGGCCACACCAGACACTGACTGTTACTTTTGACCCCCCCCCCTTTGTTCAGGGACACATTATTCCATTTTTGTTAAGTCACAGGCCTGTGGAACTTGTTCAGTTTATGTCTCAGTTGTTGAATCTTATGTTCATACAAATAGTTACACATGTTAAGTTTGCTGAAAATAAACGCAGTTGACAGTGAGAGGATTTATTTTTTTGCTGAGTTTGTGTGTGTACCAGATCAATGAGTATGAAACTGAACAATGTGTGTATGTCTGGAAAGACATACCAATAAGAACATGGGCCGTGGGTGTCGACTAACGATGGCCATTCGAAATGCACAATCGTCGGGAAATGAACAGGAAAATCTCTTCCGATGTTCTGTGGTCAGCGGCGACCGGACGGCCAACTCGCTACGCACGGCTAACATTCCGGTTGCTTTTCTGGTCCTCAAGTGTCTGCGGGTCTGTGACACACTGGACCACAGAGACAAACTCCAGGAGTACAACTTTTATTCCAAATGACCCTCTTGTAAAAGCAGGAAAAAGAAAAGAAAAAACAACTTCACAATAAAAGAGTCATTGGACAAAAATGGTCACAATAGTTCATGGCTACTCACTGTTTAATGCACGGACATAACATTTCTCTCTGTACTAGGCACCAGAAAATGTAAACACCACTAGAAATAAACCTGGAGGACATGCTGTGTGTATGAATTCTCTTGTGTGTGTGTGTGAGTTCTCTTGAGTGTGTGTTCTCTTGTTATTACATGGCAGGGACCCTGTATGTGGATAGCATCTCCAACTTCGAACTACACACGGAATGTCTGTGTTTGATCTATTGTTTGTTGATTCCTAGTGCACCACCCATTTCCCCCTGCAGTATTTCTTCACCTTCTTTCCCCACTATATAATCTATATATTGACATAAAGCAGGATTAGACAGAGATTATGTCACCATAGAGGCCGGGAAGTAAGCAAACGTGATGTTAAGCCAACTGTTCCGATCCCTGACAGCTCCATTAGGCTCCCAATGTCAACACACTTCCTGAATCATCTGGAGCGTTATGTCATCATCTCTTTCTTCTCGTATTCTGGTCCCCTCCCCCTCCTATTCCACGTAAGCTCCCTGCCCCCACCGACAGTCATCCAGGTTTATTTGCCTCAAACTAATGCCTGATTCACACTAAATGGCCACCCCGAACCATACTGTGCTGGCTCAGATATAGTCTTTTCACTGTCATTTCCAGCAACTATGGTGGATGTGTAACCAGGCCAAGCCCAGTACAGCTTGGCTTTGTAGTGTCAATCAGACAGAACTGTGCTTCTTCTTGTTCTGCACACAACAAAACACCACAGTAAGATGGTAGAACACAACCTCACTGGGAGGGGAGGGGGGGGGGTCTATATCTCACACACATACAGTAATACAGTACTGGATCATACAATGTCTTGCTACAGGAGCTCTGAATGCCCAGAGGGGAGTACAGTATAATATACACACATGATATTGATGGGTGGGGTGGTCACCAACATGTTATCCATATCTCTCCATTTAAATATCTATTTACTCACTATCGGTTCTGGTAATGATATATTATTATTATTAGACGCTTGTATTATGGGTCCAGCAGCTTTACTCTTTCGCCAATATGTTGTTTTTTTAACAAAAGAAAAAAAGGTCAAAAGAATAAGAAAGTAAATGTCCCAAGTAAAGAAATGAACACACAGCTGCCAGTCTGTTTTCACCCCAGACTCCACCCCCGCAGCACACAGAGGGAGAGAGGGGTCTCTAAAGGAATGAACACACAGCTGCCAGTCTGTTTTCACCCCAGACTCCGCCCCCGCAGCACACAGAGGGAGAGAGGGGTCTCTAAAGGAATGAACACACAGCTGCCAGTCTGTTTTCACCCCAGACTCCGCCCCCGCAGCACACAGAGGGAGAGAGGGGTCTCTAAAGGAATGAGAAACGGGGAGGGGGAGAACAGTGGAGCAGTCCATAGATTGCCCCATGTGCGTCGTTTCCTGTTTTGCAGTTGGTGAGTGAGGGTATAGGAGGAGATTTGGGGTGACATGGTTGTTCTGCCTCCCTCTCCCACTCTCCCCTCCCCTCCCTCACTTCCACAGCTGGGTACTGAGGGTCTGGCCCGAGGGAGGACCCACCCCCCCACCCATGGGAGCACCTGGTTGAACAAAGCCGGGTGGCGCTGCCACACCACCACTCATGGCGATGCCTGATATCTGCTGGGTCATCTGAGAGAGATAAGAGACATGGTGTGTGAGAGAGGCAGAGAAAGAGAGGAGGGAGGGGCAGAGAAAATAGAGACCGTTAAGAGGGTTGGACAAACCATTTAGACAATTCTAGAATGACAGCAACAACCAGCTTAAAGGGATACTTCGGGAGTTTGATAACGAGGCCCTTTATCTACTTTCCCCAGAGTCCGGTGGCCTTGTGGATACCATTTTTATGTCTCTGTGTCCGGTATGAAGTAATTTAGAGGTAGCTCCGTGAGCCAATGCTAATTAGCATTAGCGCAATGACTGGAAATGGGTCCGCTATCAGATGACTGGAAATGTATGAGTAACGCTAGTTAGCAATTGCGCTAGTTAGCAAATTCCTTCAAACTGCAGGCAGAGACATAAAATGGGATCCACAAGGTCATCGGACTCCGGGGAAGTCGATTTGAAAAAAATCCCAAAGTATCCCTTTAACGCAGCGGACATAATTTCCTTACTGCATGTGTAAAGGTCCGGAGAGAGTATACCCTCCTCTCATCTCTTTAGTCCTCAGTCAGTCTGTCTCCCTCCCATCCCCCCCTGCCCATTTCTCCTCTGCCTCTCCTGCCACTGTCCAGTCTTGGCTATCTAATCCATTAGAAATGCCCTTGCAGCAGTAGAATTATCGGCTTGTCTGAGATGTGTGTGTGTGTGTGTGTGTGTGTGTGTGTGTGTGTGTGTGTGTGTGTGTGTGTGTGTAGCCCAGACAATCATAATGATTCGAGAGCACTTTTGAGTAGACACCCCCCCACCAACCATCCTTCCCAACCCCCACCCATAGGTTAAAAGCCCAACAGCACGCCCTGAACCCATTACAGTACACACACGACCATATCATGTACTGCACCGAGGCAGAGTGTGTGTGTGTGTGTTTGATGTGTTGTCAGTGGGAGCATAGTGATTTATGATCTCTCATTAACCACCTGCAGTCATAAGGAAATGACAATGCTCACACACAAAGGTCGGGTAAAGCTACAGAGACACACACAGAGGGGGAAATGAGAAGAGAATTTCCCCCATGATCACCCACTGTGTGTGTGTGTATTACCTGGCTCACATTCCACTGGCCCTGCTGTTGTTGCTGCTGCTGCATGGCGGCGTACATCTGGGGAGTCCCCGCCCCCGCTGGCATAGCTCCGCCCGGAGGCCCCATCATGCCTTGCTGCATACCCATGTAACCGCCGTTGGGCATCGCCATACCGACCATCATGCCAGAGTTCTGCCCCATCATGGCTCCTCCTCCCTGGGGCATAACACCGCCTGTCATGGTTGTGGGTGGCATAGCTCCGCCCACTCCTGGGTAAGTCTGGAAGTTAGGCTGTCCGGGGGGCTGGCTGGAGAACTGCTGCATCGGAGGCTGGCCCATATACATAGCAGCAGCTGGAGGTGAGGACACAGACAGACAGACAGACAGACAGACAGACAGACAGACAGACAGACAGACAGACAGACAGACAGACAGACAGACAGACAGACAGACAGACAGACAGACAGACAGACAGACAGACAGACAGACAGACAGACAGACAGACAGACAGACAGACAGACAGACAGACACAGACACACAGACAGACAGACAGACAGACAGACAGACACAGAAAGCATTTGGGTCAACACTTAGTATCAGCAGAGGAAATACATTTTCAAGGTTACCTCCACTAGATTTCTCCTGCAGCAACGAAGAAAAGGTTCACTAAGCTACAGTTGAAGTTGGAAGTTAACATACACCTTAGCCAAATACATTTAAACTCAGTTTTTCACCATTTCTGACACTTAATCCAAGTAAAAAAATCCATGTTTTAGGATCACCACTTTATTTTAAGGATGTGAAATGTCAGAATAATAGAGAGAATGATTTATTTCAGCTTTTATTTCTTTCATCACATTCCCAGTGGGTCAGAAGTTTACATACACTCAAATTAGTATTTGGTAGCATTGCCTTTAAATAGTTTAACTTGGGTTGAACGTTTCAGGTTGCCTTCCACAAGCTTCCCACAATAAGTTGGGTGAATTTTGGCCCATTCTTCCTGACAGAGCTGGTGTAACTGAGTCATGTTTGAAGGTCTCCTTGCTCCCACACACTTTTTCAGTTCTGCCCACGTGTTTTCTATAGGATTGAGGTCAGGGCTTTGTGATGGCCACACCAATACCTTGACTTTGTTGTCCTTAAGCCATTTTGCTTGGGGTCATTGTCCATTTGGAAGACCCATTTGCGACCAAGCTTTAACTTCCTGACTGATGTCTTGAGATATGAAACATAATGATGGTCATTATGGCCAAACAGTTCTATTTTTGTTTCATCAAACCAGAGGACATTTCTCCAAAAAGTACTATCTTTGTCCCATGTGCAGTTGCAAACCATAGTCTGACTTTTTATGGCGGTTTTGGAGCAGTGGCTTCTTCCTTGCTGAGAGGCCTTTCAGGTTATGTCGATATAGGACTCGTTTTACTGTGGATATAGATACTTTTGTACCCGGTTCCTCCAGCATCTTCACAAGGTCCTTTGCTGTTGTTCTGGGATTGATTTGCACTTTTCGTACCAAAGTACATTCATCTCTAGGAGACAGAATGAGTCTCCTTCCTGAGCGGTATGACGGCTGCGTGGTCCCATTGTTTGTACAGTGTTTATAAAGCTTACAGTCATGTGTGCATACATTCTATTGTTTGTACAGATGAGCTACACAGCTACACAGGACAGATGAACGTGGTACCTTCAGGTGTTTGGAAATTGCTCCCAAGGATGAACCAGACTTGTGGAGGTCTACAATTGTTTTTCTGAAGTCTTGGCTGATTTCTTTTGATTTTCCCATGATATCAAGCAAAGAGGCACTGAGTTTGAAGGTAGGCCTTGAAATACATCCACAGGTACACCTCCAATTGACTCAAATTTGGTCAGTTAGCCTATCAGAAGCTTCTAAAGCCATGACATCATTTTCCGGAATTTTCCAAGCTATTTAAAGGCACAGTCAACTAAGTGTATGTAAACGTCTGACCCACTGGAATTGTGATACAGTAAATTATAAGTGAAATAATCTGTCTGTAAACAATTAATGGAAAAACGCACAAAGTAGATGTCCTAACCGACTTGCCAGAACTATAGTTTGTTAACAAGAAATTTGTGGAGTGGTTGAAAAACGAGTTTTAATGACTCCAACCTAAGTGTATGTGAACTTCCAATAACAACTGTATGTATGCATGTACTGTACGTAGCATTACCCGGGGCAGCAGGCTGTGGGCTGACTGTGGTGTTGCTGTAGAGGGAGAGGATGGAGTCCTTGGAGAGGGGTTTCTTGGCCCCCTCCTCGGTCTTGGTGCTGCTACTGTTCTTCTCACTGAAGAGGTCCAGATTAGCCTGGGGGCCAGCAGCACCCCCGATCCCCCCGCGGACGCCGCTACTGCTGGGGCGCCTGGGGCTGTACTGGAGACTGCCTGGAGGGACAGAACATAGGAACAGACAGAATGTGTGTGTGTGTGTGTGTGTGTGTTTGTGAGATAGATCTGTGGCCAAATTGATTTACTGAAGCCAACCTGCAGGAGCAGAATGCACAACCACACATACATGCACGCATACACTCACAACATTATAGGTAGTACGACTGACAGGCAGCACTTTTAAAAAAGAGAGAGAGAGAAATAAAAGGAAGAGAAGAGGTGCTGTCACCTTAAGTGAGATGGATGATATGAATTAGACTGGTGCAGAAGAGAGAGATGAATAGAGCTAGAACGAGGCTGAGAAGACACACACACACACACACTTTATAAAAACCTTTTAACTGTTGTCACGGCCCCGTCATCGCATATACATGTTGAAAATGGCAGATTTGGTTCATTGATAAGCGTTTCAATTGGAATTCGTTGGCGGTACAGCAACATGCTATACATGACGTCAGAGCTCAGGCTCGGTCATGGCTTTGACTGAATGCATCCGTAAGCTTGAGCACCGCGTGTGACAAGAAGTTAACCCCCAATACCGTTACCCATTTGTTTTCGGAGTGAGGGAAATGCTGTAAACCGAGTGGGTGTGTTCAGAAAGATGAGAGGTTGAGGACTATAATAAATACCGCTTTGATGTCATACAAGCAATCCCACACACCCATGAGTCCCAATGTGCACTTCACGTTTCCATATTTGAAAACTCAAGTCATTTACAGTATGGACGTTTACGATCGCTATATTTGATCCAGTTACAAGGGTGCCATGCGTTACGTCCTGAACACAATGAGCCTGTTTGTCGTATGGTGAAGAAAATGAGCCGCGGAACACGTACATGAACGCACTCATGACTCCTCTCTAGGTGCACCAGAATGGCAATCTGTCCGAAGTGCCTTTGGAAAGCCTGACACTGTACGATCCTATTTTAGAACTTAAGCAAGCCATCTTGGCAATAGAATAAGAAGCTTTCAAATGATGCCCACCTGAACCAGAATGCGATAGATAACGGTTTGGGTAAAAAGAACAGCAGTAATTGTGTGAAGGTGAGGATAAAGGGCTGTGTTCCAAACAAAATAATACAAGCCTGCTTCTAGTTCCTCAGCGGAAAAGCTTGGAGAGCAACAAAAAAAAAAAAAAAAAAAAGAAGAAGCACCTTATAGTTAAGGTCATTTCCTAGAGTAAAAAGGTACATTGAAAAGGTGTGTGGCCACTTGGTGACACCAGTTAGTTCTCTCACTCAAACCCTGCTAATAGCTTTTCTTATCAGGCACCTGCTCCAAAATGTCAATGAAGATGTGTATGGTGCTACTGAATGTATCCGGAGTATTTTCAGATTTCATTGTTGAACAAAAATGTTAAAATACTGTGAAAAGTACAGTACATGTAAAATGCACATCAAATCAACAGTGTGATGTTTGGATTCGGTCTTATGAACTGTGGTGTCCTCACCTTTGGTCTGATAATTAGAGGACAGGGGAAATGAGAGGCGCGATAGAGAGGAGGGAAGAAGGGAGAGAGGAGGGAGTCAGTTCATTAATAGCGCGAGACAGGAGGGAAGTTGCGTGAAGACGGCGCTTTCGCGCGCATGTACACGCGCGCCACAGGAAGGGCTCTGTGCGTTGTGGCATACGGCTGCTTCTCCCCGCCTCTCTGCCTGGGGAACGAGGAGGCAGGAGAAAAGAGGGGGGAACGAAGTAGAAAAGCAGCGACTCATACTTACACACCTGTACACATGGCCTCGTACAAACAGACGAACTGAGTCCCAGACAGACAGACAGACACAGTGGTGAACAAACACACAAACGTGTACTATTCATGAGAATGACCTTTTACTGTCTACACACACACACACACACACACACACACACACACACACACACACACACACACACACACACACACACGGTCAATTTACTAGGGCCGAGACAAATGAAGGTGACAGGCAGGCAGCTCTGGAGCGTTGCAATATGTATCAGTGTGCTATAAATACCCAGGCATTTGCATGTGGCCCAAAAACGAGCGTTTTCCCAACGTTAGATGTGTGCTTCTGTCTGACTGCCTACTGGATCAGTAGTGATATACGAGTAGGAGAAGGAGGCAGGGGTGTGTGCCTGTGTGTCTGGTCAATGTGGAGGGAGTAAAGAGATGGTAGTGGAGGAAAACCAGCAGGGACTGTACATGTCCTCACAGTGGACACAGACAGGCACACACAGACCTGTGCATGGCTGGACTCCCACTCTCACACCAGTATCCATGTTACACTCCCCGCCGTTGATTCTCCACAAAGCTGTGAATTAGAAGTGGCATTTCCATTCAACAGCCTTTTCCCACCGTGTCAGTATTCATATACTTCTACATTCAGACCCACAAATACTTAGCAGCGTGTGTTCCAGCCTGCCGTATCTGGCAGAACACACACACACACACACTACCCCCCCTGGTACACCATCTGTAGCCGACAATCCTACTGAGCAGAAGGTTGTGTGTGTATGTAACATGTCTGCATGTGTACGGGGGGGGTATTTTACTGAACCCAGACCTGTCCAGGGAAGAGAGGGGGGGGGGTTTTTTACTGAACCCAAACCTGTCCAGGGAAGAGAGAGAGGAGGGGGGGGGGTGGCGCGTTATTTTACTGAACACAGACCTGGCCAGGGAAGAGGGGGAGGCGGGGGGGAGTATTTTACTGAACACAGACCTGGCCAGGGAAGAGAGAGAGGGGGGGGGGTATTTTACTGAACCCAGACCTGTCCAGGGAAGAGAGGGGGGGGTTTTACTGAACCCAAACCTGTCCAGGGAAGAGAGAGAGGAGGGGGTGGCGCGTTATTTTACTGAACACAGACCTGGCCAGGGAAGAGGGGGAGGCGGGGGGAGTATTTTACTGAACACAGACCTGGCCAGGGAAGAGAAAGAGGGGGGGAGTATTTTACTGAACACAGACCTGGCCAGGGAAGAGAGAGGGGGGGAGTATTTTACTGAACACAGACCTGGCCAGGGAAGAGAGAGAGGGGGGGTGGCCAGGGAAGAGAGAGAGAGGGGGGTATTTTACTGAACACAGACCTGGCCAGGGAAGAGGGGGGGCGAACACAGACCTGGCCAGGGAAGAGAGAGGGGGGGGTTTTACTGAACACAGACCTGGCCAGGGAAGAGAGAGAACACAGACCTGGGGAAGGAGAGGGGGGGGAGTATTTTACTGAACACAGACCTGGCCAGGGAAGAGAGAGAGGGGGGGGGGATATTTGACTGAACACAGACCTGGCCAGGGAAGAGGGGGGGGCATTTTACTGAACACAGACCTGGCCAGGGAAGAGAGAGAGAGGGGGGGTATTTTACTGAACACAGACCTGGCCAGGGAAGAGAGAGGGGGGGGGAGTATTTGACTGAACACAGACCTGGCCAGGGAAGAGAGAGAGGGGGAGGGGTATTTTACTGAACACAGACCTGGCCAGGGAAGAGAGAGGGAGGGGGGGGGGAGTATTTTACTGAACACAGACCTGGCCAGGGAAGAGAGAGGGGGGGGAGTATTTTACTGAACACAGACCTGGCCAGGGAAGAGAGAGAGGGGGGGTATTTTACTGAACACAGACCTGGCCAGGGAAGAGAGAGAACACAAACCTGGGGGGGAGAGGGGGGTATTTTACTGAACACAGACCTGGCCAGGGAAGAGAGAGAGAGGACCTGGGGTATTTTACTGAACACAGACCTGGCCAGGGAAGAGAGAGGGGGGGGGTATTTGACTGAACACAGACCTGGCCAGGGAAGAGGGGGGGGGGTATTTTACTGAACACAGACCTGGCCAGGGAAGAGAGAGAGGGGGGGGGGGGGAGTATTTTACTGAACACAGACCTGGCCAGGGAAGAGAGAGAGGGGGGGTATTTTGAACACAGACCTGAACACAGACCTGGCCAGGGAAGAGGGGGAGGCGGGGGTTGTTTTACTGAACCCAAACCTGTCCAGGGAAGAGAGAGAGGGGGGGGGCGTTATTTTACTGAACACAGACCTGGCCAGGGAAGAGGGGGGAGGCGGGGGGGAGTATTTTACTGAACACAGACCTGGCCAGGGAAGAGAGAGATTTTACTGAACACAGACCTGGCCAGGGAGTATTTTACTGAACACAGACCTGTCCAGGGAAGAGAGAGAGGGGGGAGGGGGAGTATTTTACTGAACACAGACCTGGCCAGGGAAGAGAGAGAGGGGGGGAGGGGGGGTATTTGACTGAACACAGACCTGGCCAGGGAAGAGGGGGGGGGCATTTTACTGAACACAGACCTGTCCAGGGAAGAGAGAGGGGGGGTATTTTACTGAACACAGACCTGGCCAGGGAAGAGGGGGGAGGGGGGGGGGGAGTTGTTTTACTGAACACAGACCTGGCCAGGGAAGAGAGAGAGGGGGGGGAGTATTTTACTGAACACAGACCTGGCCAGGGAAGAGAGGGAGGGGGGGGAGGGGTATTTTACTGAACACAGACCTGGCCAGGGAAGAGAGAGAGGGGGGGGGGGTATTTTACTGAACACAGACCTGTCCAGGGAAGAGAGAGAGGGGGGGGGTATTTTACTGAACACAGACCTGGCCAGGGAAGAGAGGGGGTTATTTTACTGAAGAGAGAGGGGGAGTATTTTACCTGAGAGGGGGGGGGAGTATTTTACTGAACACAGACCTGTCCAGGGAAGAGAGAGGGGGGGGGTGTTTTACTGAACACAGACCTGGCCAGGGAAGAGAGAACACAGACCTGGGGGGAGTATTTTACTGAACACAGACCTGGCCAGGGAAGAGAGAGAGGGGGGGGGTATTTTACTGAACACAGACCTGGCCAGGGAAGAGAGAGAGGGGGGGGTATTTTACTGAACACAGACCTGGCCAGGGAAGAGAGAGAGGGGGGGGGGGGTATTTTACTGAACACAGACCTGGCCAGGGAAGAGAGAGAGGGGTGGGGGTATTTTACTGAACACAGACCTGTCCAGGGAAGAGAGAGAGGGGGGATATTTTACTGAACACAGACCTGGCCAGGGAAGAGGGGGAGGCGGGGGGGAGTATTTTACTGAACACAGACCTGGCCAGGGAAGAGGGGGAGGCGGGGGGGGTTGTTTTACTGAACCCAAACCTGTCCAGGGAAGAGAGAGAGGAGGGGGGGGAGTATTTTACTGAACACAGACCTGGCCAGGGAAGAGGGGGAGGCGGGGGGTTGTTTTACTGAACCCAAACCTGTCCAGGGAAGAGAGAGAGGAGGGGGGGAGTATTTTACTGAACACAGACCTGGCCAGGGAAGAGAGAGAGAGAGAGAGGGGGCGGGGGAGTATTTTACTGAACACAGACCTGGCCAGGGAAGAGAGAGAGGGGTGGGGGGGGGGGAGTATTTTACTGAACACAGACCTGGCCAGGGAAGAGAGAGAGGGGGGGGGTATTTTACTGAACACAGACCTGGCCAGGGAAGAGAGAGAGGGGGGGGGGTATTTTACTGAACACAGACCTGTCCAGGGAAGAGAGAGAGGGGGGGGTATTTTACTGAACACAGACCTGGCCAGGGAAGAGAGAGAGGGGGGGGTATTTTACTGAACACAGACCTGGCCAGGGAAGAGAGAGGGGGGTATTTTACTGAACACAGACCTGGCCAGGGAAGAGAGAGGGGGGTATTTTACTGAACACAGACCTGGCCAGGGAAGAGAGAGAGGGGGGGGGGAGTATTTTACTGAACACAGACCTGGCCAGGGAAGAGAGAGGGGGTGGGGGGGGAGTATTTTACTGAACACAGACCTGGCCAGGGAAGAGAGAGAGGGGTGGGGGGGAGTATTTTACTGAACACAGACCTGGCCAGGGAAGAGAGAGAGGGGTGGGGGGGGGGAGTATTTTACTGAACACAGACCTGGCCAGGGAAGAGAGAGAGGGGGGGGTTATTCTACTGTGGATAACACAAATCCCAGGTCATGGAGATCTGTAATCACATTTTCAGAATTGACATACTGGAGAATCCTGGTTGATAGTGGAGGGAAAGCAGATCAACGCTGTCTAATGTATGGCTGTGTGTTTGTGGGTGTGTGTACCACAGCTCAAACCAGTAGCACAAACCAACCATAGGCAGCCAGTAGGAAAGTGTGTATTCATGTGGTATTCTTTCGTTGTGTGTCTGGATTCCTTCCATGTGTGAAGCAGTGCAGATGTGTTGTGTCCTACATGAACAGAATACAGAGACAGGGAGGGGGAGACAGGGAGGGGGAGACAGGGAGGGGGAGACAGGGAGGGGAGGGAGAGACAAGGAGGGGGAGACAGGGAGGGGGAGACAGGGAGACAGGGAGGGGGAGACAGGGAGGGGGAGACCGGGAGGGGGAGACAGGGAGGGAGACAGGGAGGGAGAGACAGGGAGGGAGAGACAGGGAGGGGGAGACAGGGAGGGGGAGACAGGGAGGGAGAGACAGGGAGGGAGAGACAGGGAGGGGAAAGGAATAGGAGCGGGGAAGGAAAGAGGAAGCAAGGAGGGAGGAAGGAGGATTGGCGGGAAGGAGGAGAGGGGAGGGGCTGAGAGAGAGAAGGCAGATTGGGGTTGGTAACAGCAGTGGTTAGAGATGCTGGAACCAACCACCCATAATTGCTCTTCATGCTCAGAGTCAGGACTGTGCTGTGTCCATGCTCAGGGTCAGGACTGTGCTGTGTCCATGCTCAGAATCAGGACTGTGCTGTGTCCATGCTCAGAGTCAGGACTGTGCTGTGTCCATGCTCAGAGTCAGGACTGTGCTGTGTCCATGCTCAGAGTCAGGACTGTGCTGTGTCCATGCTCAGGGTCAGGACTGTGCTGTGTCCATGCTCAGAGTCAGGACTGTGCTGTGTCCATGCTCAGAGTCAGGACTGTGCTGTGTCCATGCTCAGAGTCAGGACTGTGCTGTGTCCATGCTCAGAGTCAGGACTGTGCTGTGTCCATGCTCAGAGTCAGGACTGTGCTGTGTCCATGCTCAGAGTCAGGACTGTGCTGTGTCCATGCTCAGAGTCAGGACTGTGCTGTGTCCATGCTCAGGGTCAGGACTGTGCTGTGTCCATGCTCAGGGTCAGGACTGTGCTGTGTCCATGCTCAGAGTCAGGACTGTGCTGTGTCCATGCTCAGAGTCAGGACTGTGCTGTGTCCATGCTCAGAGTCAGGACTGTGCTGTGTCCATGCTCAGAGTCAGGACTGTGCTGTGTCCATGCTCAGAGTCAGGACTGTGCTGTGTCCATGCTCAGAGTCAGGACTGTGCTGTGTCCATGCTCAGAGTCAGGACTGTGCTGTGTCCATGCTCAGAGTCAGGACTGTGCTGTGTCCATGCTCAGGGTCAGGACTGTGCTGTGTCGGCGTGCAGCCGGTGTATGCTCTGAGCCGTGAAACAAGAAAGGGGAGATGTGTGTATGTGTCTCGGCAGTGGAGAGCCAAGGGAGTATGGAAGTGGGATGAAGGGAGGGGTGGGGGAATGACTGTGGCACCTATCAAACACACCTCATTCACAAATGCTTTATTTAACCATCACTCCATCTCTCGTTCTCCACTGCTGTTCTCAGACTGGGAGACGGCTGAGAGAAGAAAATATCCTGTTCCTCAGTCTCTGTACCATGTTCAGACTACCCTCTCTCTTCCTCAGTATCTGTACCATGTTTAGACTACCCTCTCTCTTCCTCAGTATCTGTACCATGTTCAGTCTACCCTCTCTCTTCCTCAGTATCTGTACCATGTTCAGACTATCCTCTCTCTTCCTCAGTATCTGTACCATGTTCAGACTATCCTCTCTCTTCCTGTCTCTGTACCATGTTCAGACTACCCTCTCTCTTCCTCAGTCTCTGTACCATGTTCAGACTACCCTCTCTCTTCCTCAGTATCTGTACCATGTTCAGACTACCCTCTCTCTTCCTCAGTCTCTGTACCATGTTCAGACTACCCTCTCTCTTCCTCAGTCTCTGTACCATGTTCAGACTACCCTCTCTCTTCCTCAGTATCTGTACCATGTTTAGACTACCCTCTCTCTTCCTCAGTATCTGTACCATGTTCAGTCTACCCTCTCTCTTCCTCAGTATCTGTACCATGTTCAGACTATCCTCTCTCTTCCTCAGTATCTGTACCATGTTCAGACTATCCTCTCTCTTCCTGTCTCTGTACCATGTTCAGACTACCCTCTCTCTTCCTCAGTCTCTGTACCATGTTCAGACTACCCTCTCTCTTCCTCAGTATCTGTACCATGTTCAGACTACCCTCTCTCTTCCTCAGTCTCTGTACCATGTTCAGACTACCCTCTCTCTTCCTCAGTATCTGTACCATGTTCAGTCTACCCTCTCTCTTCCTCAGTATCTGTACCATGTTCAGACTACCCTCTCTCTTCCTCAGTATCTGTACCATGTTCAGACTACCCTCTCTCTTCCTCAGTCTCTGTACCATGTTCAGACTACCCTCTCTCTTCCTCAGTATCTGTACCATGTTCAGTCTACCCTCACTCTTCCTCAGTCTCTGTACCATGTTCAGACTACCCTCACTCTTCCTCAGTCTCTGTACCATGTTCAGACTACCCTCACTCTTCCTCAGTCTCTGTACCATGTTCAGTCTACCCTCTCTCTTCCTCAGTCTCTGTACCATGTTCAGACTACCCTCTCTCTTCCTCAGTATCTGTACCATGTTCAGTCTACCCTCTCTCTTCCTGTCTCTGTACCATGTTCAGTCTACCCTCTCTCTTCCTGTCTCTGTACCATGTTTAGACTACCCTCTCTCTTCCTCAGTCTCTGTACCATGTTCAGACTACCCTCTCTCTTCCTCAGTATCTGTACCATGTTCAGTCTACCCTCTCTCTTCCTGTCTCTGTACCATGTTCAGTCTACCCTCTCTCTTCCTGTCTCTGTACCATGTTTAGACTACCCTCTCTCTTCCTCAGTCTCTGTACCATGTTCAGACTACCCTCTCTCTTCCTCAGTATCTGTACCATGTTCAGACTACCCTCTCTCTTCCTCAGTATCTGTACCATGTTCAGACTACCCTCTCTCTTCCTCAGTATCTGTACCATGTTCAGTCTACCCTCTCTCTTCCTCAGTATCTGTACCATGTTCAGACTACCCTCTCTCTTCCTCAGTATCTGTACCATGTTCAGTCTACCCTCTCTCTTCCTCAGTCTCTGTACCATGTTCAGTCTACCCTCTCTCTTCCTCAGTCTCTGTACCATGTTCAGACTACCCTCTCTCTTCCTCAGTATCTGTACCATGTTCAGTCTACCCTCTCTCTTCCTCAGTATCTGTACCATGTTCAGACTACCCTCTCTCTTCCTCAGTATCTGTACCATGTTCAGTCTACCCTCACTCTTCCTCAGTCTCTGTACCATGTTCAGACTACCCTCTCTCTTCCTCAGTATCTGTACCATGTTCAGTCTACCCTCTCTCTTCCTGTCTCTGTACCATGTTCAGTCTACCCTCTCTCTTCCTGTCTCTGTACCATGTTCAGACTATCCTCTCTCTTCCTGTCTCTGTACCATGTTCAGACTACCCTCTCTCTTCCTCAGTATCTGTACCATGTTCAGTCTACCCTCACTCTTCCTCAGTCTCTGTACCATGTTCAGACTACCCTCTCTCTTCCTCAGTATCTGTACCATGTTCAGTCTACCCTCTCTCTTCCTCAGTCTCTGTACCATGTTCAGTCTACCCTCTCTCTCTCCTGTCTCTGTACCATGTTCAGACTACCCTCTCTTCTTCCTCAGTATCTGTACCATGTTCAGACTACCTCTCTCTTCCTCAGTCTCTGTACCATGTTCAGACTATCCTCTCTCTTCCTGTCTCTGTACCATGTTTAGACTACCCTCTCTCTTCCTCAGTCTCTGTACCATGTTCAGTCTACCCTCTCTCTTCCTGTCTCTGTACCATGTTCAGACTACCCTCTCTCTTCCTGTCTCTGTACCATGTTCAGTCTACCCTCTCTCTTCCTGTCTCTGTACCATGTTTAGACTACCCTCTCTCTTCCTCAGTCTCTGTACCATGTTCAGTCTACCCTCTCTCTTCCTCAGTCTCTGTACCATGTTCAGACTACCCTCTCTCTTCCTCAGTATCTGTACCATGTTCAGACTATCCTCTCTCTTCCTGTCTCTGTACCATGTTTAGACTACCCTCTCTCTTCCTCAGTCTCTGTACCATGTTCAGTCTACCCTCTCTCTTCCTGTCTCTGTACCATGTTTAGACTACCCTCTCTCTTCCTCAGTCTCTGTACCATGTTCAGTCTACCCTCTCTCTTCCTCAGTCTCTGTACCATGTTCAGACTACCCTCTCTCTTCCTCAGTCTCTGTACCATGTTCAGACTACCCTCTCTCTTCCTCAGTCTCTGTACCATGTTCAGACTACCCTCTCTCTTCCTCAGTCTCTGTACCATGTTCAGACTACCCTCTCTCTTCCTCAGTCTCTGTACCATGTTCAGACTACCCTCTCTCTTCCTCAGTATCTGTACCATGTTCAGACTACCCTCTCTCTTCCTCAGTCTCTGTACCATGTTCAGTCTACCCTCACTCTTCCTCAGTCTCTGTACCATGTTCAGACTACCCTCTCTCTTCCTCAGTCTCTGTACCATGTTCAGTCTACCCTCTCTCTTCCTGTCTCTGTACCATGTTCAGACTACCCTCTCTCTTCCTCAGTCTCTGTACCATGTTCAGACTACCCTCTCTCTTCCTCAGTCTCTGTACCATGTTCAGTCTACCCTCTCTCTTCCTGTCTCTGTACCATGTTCAGACTACCCTCTCTCTTCCTCAGTCTCTGTACCATGTTCAGACTACCCTCTCTCTTCCTCAGTATCTGTACCATGTTCAGACTACCCTCTCTCTTCCTCAGTCTCTGTACCATGTTCAGTCTACCCTCACTCTTCCTCAGTCTCTGTACCATGTTCAGTCTACCCTCACTCTTCCTCAGTCTCTGTACCATGTTCAGTCTACCCTCTCTCTTCCTGTCTCTGTACCATGTTCAGACTACCCTCTCTCTTCCTCAGTCTCTGTACCATGTTCAGACTATCCTCTCTCTTCCTCAGTCTCTGTACCATGTTCAGTCTACCCTCTCTCTTCCTGTCTCTGTACCATGTTCAGTCTACCCTCTCTCTTCCTGTCTCTGTACCATGTTCAGTCTACCCTCTCTCTTCCTGTCTCTGTACCATGTTCAGACTACCCTCTCTCTTCCTCAGTATCTGTACCATGTTCAGTCTATCCTCTCTCTTCCTCAGTCTCTGTACCATGTTCAGACTATCCTCTCTCCCTATTCTCCATCCCCATCCTTTCCCTTCTCATCCTCTTCCCTCTCTAGTGGTAATATCCACAGATACATTGGAGCCGTGTCCTTTCATCTGACAGGCCTTAACTAACCAACAGTGTCAGTTGTAACTGGGGACAGGGCCACACAGTGGAATTAACACAATACACTGACCTCTCTCCATCTCTCGGAGGATATGGAATGTGGGACTAGACTGCACATTAAAATGTTTGTCTGTTATGTGTGTGTGTGTGTGTGTGTGTGTGTGTGTGTGTGTGTGTGTGTGTGTGTGTGTGTGTGTGTGTGTGTGTGTGTGTGTGTGTGTGTGTGTGTGTGTGTGTGTGTGTGTGTGTGTGTGTGTGTGTGTGTGTGTGTGTGTGTATGAGTTGAGGTCAATGTGTGTGTATGAGTGTGTTCTTACTGCAGAGGAACACAAAACCCCGCACTCCAGTCTGTCTTCACTGACTTCAATTGTATCCACAGGGGAGAGGGCATAGGCTGACAACACTGGGAGGTGGTCCAGAAGAAGACATGGTACCTGGGGGTTGTGGTGGGTGGTGGTACCTGGGGGTTGTGGTAGAAGGTGGTCCAGAAGAAGACGTGGTACCTGGGGGTTGTGGTGGGAGGTGGTACCTGGGGGTTGTGGTGGGAGGTGGTACCTGGGGGTTGTGGTGAGAGGTGGTACCTGGGGGTTGTGGTGAGAGGTGGTGGGGGTTGAGGAGGTGGTACCTGGGGGTTGTGGTGAGAGGTGGTACCTGGGGTGGTTGTGGTGGGTGGTGGTACCTGGGGGTTGTGGTGGGAGGTGGTCCAGAAGAAGACGTGGTACCTGCGGGTTGTGGTGGGAGGTGATACCTGGGGGTTGTAGTGTGGTGAGAGGTGGTACCTGGGGGTTGTGGTGAGAGGTGGTACCTGGGGGTTGTGGTGAGAGGTGGTACCTGGGGGTTGTGGTGAGAGGTGGTACCTGGGGGTTGTGGTGGGAGGTGGTACCTGGGGGTTGTGGTGGGAGGTGGTACCTGGGGGTTGTGGTGGGAGGTGGAACCTGGGGGTTTGTGGTGGGAGGTGGAACCTGGGGGTTTGTGGTGGGAGGTGGAACCTGGGGGTTTGTGGTGGGAGGTGGAACCTGGGGGTTGTGGTGGGAGGTGGTACCTGGGGGTTGTGGTGAGAGGTGGTACCTGGGGGTTGTGGTGGGAGGTGGTACCTGGGGGTTGTGGTGAGAGATGGTACCTGGGGTTTGTGGTGGGAGGTGGTACCTGGGGGTTGTGGTGAGAGATGGTACCTGGGGGTTGTGGTGGGAGGTGGTACCTGGGGGTTGTGGTGGGAGGTGGAACCTGGGGTTTGTGGTGGGAGGTGGAACCTGGGGTTTGTGGTGGGAGGTGGTACCTGGGGGTTGTGGTGGGAGATGGTACCTGGGGTTTGTGGTGAGAGATGGTACCTGGGGGTTGTGGTGGGAGGTGGTACCTGGGGGTTGTGGTGGGAGGTGGTACCTGGGGGTTGTGGTGGGAGGTGGTACCTGGGGGATGTGGTGGGAGGTGGTACCTGGGGGTTGTGGTGGGAGGTGGTACCTGGGGGTTGTGGTGGGAGATGGTACCTGGGGTTTGTGGTGGGAGGTGGTACCTGAGTATTGTTGGAGGAGGGCAGAGGGTTGGACACCATTGGACCAAAGATGTCCTCATCACTGACTGGTGCAGCAGAACTGGTTGCAGCTCCACCTGTAGGTGCATCTGAGAGAGAGAGAGAGTAAACATTGACCTGTAGGCAGTATAGAGTTTGTGCGTAATCTCATATCCATGTGTGTGTGTGTGTGTGTGTGTCTGTGTGTGTGTGTGTGTGTGTGCACATGACTCCTGGGTTATCTATGATGCGCTGCCTATTCCCCTTCCCTCCTCAGATGTTGGAGGATGTTTTGGCATATTATTTACTTGGGGTTCAGAACCATAATACAATGAAAAAGCCCAGTCAGCCCTCTCCACACAGGTATATGAACATAACTCAATGCTATTTCAAAACAGTCAACTCAGAAACGGCCCATTACTTTCAGGTGGATATGGATTTTCGTTCACAGCGATGTCACTTCTGAAGTTGAAATGGAATTACATTTCAATTCGTGGATCACAAACTGCCAATTGTTTTCAAGGGATATTTTTAGAATCATTAATCCGATTTATAAGCTCAATAGACAGACCAAGACAGAGACAGACGACAGAGACAGACAGAGACAGCTGGGAGAGAAATAGAGATGCTGACTGATCGTGATCACAGAGACATTGCCCATCTACAATCCAGCTGCTCTCCACAACAGGAGGAAAAGCACCATGGGACATTGGGGAGAGAGAGAACGAGAGAGACAGGGAAAGCACCATGGGACATTGGGGAGAGAGAGAACGAGAGAGACAGGGAAAGCACCATGGGACATTGGGGAGAGAGAGAACGAGAGAGACCGGGAAAGCACCATGGGACATTGGGGAGAGAGAGAACGAGAGAGACAGGGAAAGCACCATGGGACATCGGGGAGAGAGAGAACGAGAGAGACAGGGAAAGAATGAGAATGTGACGAGAGGAGAAACTGTCCCCCTCCTCAAGAGGTGAGACCATTAGTAGACAATGTACCATTCAGACAGAGAGAAAGAGACATGTATGATGGGGAGTTTGACCAGAGAGCAATATAGAGAGAAAAAAATTAGTGAGAGAAATTAGAGAGAGAAATTAGAGAGAGCAATAGAAGAGAGAAATTAGAGAGAGAGAAATTAGAGAGAGCAATAGAAGAGAGAAATTAGAGAGAGAGAAATTAGAGAGAGCAATAGAAGAGAGAAATTAGAGAGAGAGAAATTAGAGAGAGCAATAGAGAGAGAGCAATAGAAGAGAGAAATAGAGAGAGAGAAATTAGAGAGAGCAATAGAAGAGAGAAATAGAAGAGAGAAATAGAGAGAGAGAAATTAGAGAGAGCAATAGAAGAGAGAAATTAGAGAGAGCAATAGAAGAGAGAAATTAGAGAGAGCAATAGAAGAGAGAAATTAGAGAGAGAAATTAGAGAGAGCAATAGAAGAGAGAAATAGAGAGAGAGAAATTAGAGAGAGCAATAGGAGAAATAGAGAGAGAGAAATTAGAGAGAGAGAAATTAGAGAGAGAGAAATTAGAGAGAGCAATAGAAGAGAAAAATTAGAGAGAGTGAAATTAGAGAGAGAAAAATTAGAGAGAGAGAAATTAGAGAGAGCAATAGAAGAGAGAAATTAGAGAGAGAGAAATTAGAGAGAGCAATAGAAGAGAGAAATTAGAGAGAGAGAAATTAGAGAGAGAGAAATTAGAGAGAGAGAAATTAGAGAGAGCAATAGAAGAGAGAAATTAGAGAGAGCAATATAAGAGAGAAATTAGAGAGAGAAATTAGAGAGAGCAATAGAAGAGAGAAATAGAGAGAGAGAAATTAGAGAGAGCAATAGGAGAAATAGAGAGAGAGAAATTAGAGAGAGAGAAATTAGAGAGAGAGAAATTAGAGAGAGTGAAATTAGAGAGAGAAAAATTAGAGAGAGAAAAATTAGAGAGAGAGAAATTAGAGAGAGAGAAATTAGAGAGAGAGAAATTAGAGAGAGAGAAATTAGAGAGAGAGAAATTAGAGAGAGCAATAGAAGAGAGAAATTAGAGAGAGCAATATAAGAGAGAAATTAGAGAGAGAGAAATTAGAGAGAGCAATAGAAGAGAGAAATTAGAGAGAGAGAAATTAGAGAGAGCAATAGAAGAGAGAAATTAGAGAGAGAGAAATTAGAGAGAGCAATAGAAGAGAGAAATTAGAGAGAGAGAAATTAGAGAGAGCAATAGAAGAGAGAAATAGAGAGAGGTAAGACAGCATGATGGTAGTCTTTATATAACACTATGTTAGAACATCCATAATTTAGCCCTTTAAGTGTGAACAAAATTTTGCCCCTTGAGAGAGAACAGGAAATAATTGAGAGAGAAAGAGAGAGAGAAGAGAAAGAAGCTGTGCATGGTGGGGATTTTGAACAGAGGTGGACAGGGCAATGAAATGAGTGCCACAGGCTCTTCTATCTCTTCCCCACTTGAAAGTAGCCTCCCTTTGTTCCGGGTTCAACTGACCATCTATTATGGGATGGCCACTCTGGGATTGAGAGCTGAGCGAGCCATGGAAACATACCGCCTCCATCAGGAAGACACATGGTTTAAATTTTTGAATTTTTGATTTTTTTTAGACAGACCCCACCTCCCTGGCCAGGTCAGTTTAATTAACACCTCTCACCCTTCTACACGTGCCTCTTTCACTCTGGCATACCCCCCACTAGACACACACAGAGAGCGAGAGCGCTTGATAAAGTGGGGGCATTTAGAGTATCCATTTCTAGGATCTGGGATCTGCTGGTCATGCCTTACCCAGGCCGAGCAGGTCGATGGCCGGCTCGGGGCTCCTCCTGGGATTGGCTCTGGAGTCTGTCTGAAGCTCCGCCTTCTTCTGTGGAAACCGGAAGGCAGAGGAAGAGAGAGAGCAGAGAGAGTCAGCACATAGTCAGAGATAGAGCATAGCCCTACAATGCAGGTTTACAACAGGATTCCATACGGTTGGAAAGTTATATTGTTGTAAAAGGACCGAGCTGAATTAGTGTGCACCATTACTATTCAGTGTCCATCAGTTACTGTCACAAAGGCCCAGTGCAGTCAAAAATGAGATTTTTCAGTGTTTTATACTTTCACACTCTGAGGTTGGATTAATACTGTGCAATTCATTATAAATGTCCTTTTAGTGTAAGGGCTGTTTAAAACGACTGAAATGTCAGCCTCTTTTTGGTGGGACAAAGTTTTGGCCTGCCTGGTGACATCACCAAATGGGTTAATAGACCAATAAGAAAGGGAGTTCCAAACCTCTCTGCCAATAACAGCTAGTTTCCAGTTTTCCCCTCCCCACTCAGACCACTCCCAGACAGTCCTAGCTACATTCTTGCTTGAGAAATTGCTCCTTGCTAAGATGCTATTTTTTTTTCAATTAAAATTGTGAAAAACAAAACACAATAAGATACTTAATTGTTACCCAGAAATGATTTGCTACTGAGATAAAAACAGCTGCATTGGCCCTTTGAGCTAGAGAAAGGCCTACCGTAGTCATTCTGAAACAGACACACATTGGCCCTTTGAGCTAGAGAAAGGCCTACCGTAGTCATTCTGAAACACAGACACACATTGGCCCTTTGAGCTAGAGAAAGGCCTACCGTAGTCATTCTGAAACACAGACACACATTGGCCCTTTGAGCTAGAGAAAGGCCTACCGTAGTCATTCTGAAACACAGACACACATTGGCCCTTTTAGCTAGAGAAAGGCCTACCGTAGTCATTCTGAAACACAGACACACATTGGCCCTTTGAGCTAGAGAAAGGCCTACCGTAGTCATTCTGAAACACAGACACACATTGGCCCTTTGAGCTAGAGAAAGGCCTACCGTAGTCATTCTGAAACACAGACACACATTGGCCCTTTGAGCTAGAGAAAGGCCTACCGTAGTCATTCTGAAACACAGAGACACATTGGCCCTTTGAGATAGAGAAAGGCCTACCGTAGTCATTCTGAAACACAGACACACATTGGCCCTTTTAGCTAGAGAAAGGCCTACCGTAGTCATTCTGAAACACAGACACACATTGGCCCTTTTAGCTAGAGAAAGGCCTACCGTAGTCATTCTGAAACACAGACACACATTGGTCCTTAGAGCTAGAGAAAGGCCTACCGTAGTCATTCTGAAACACAGACACACATTGGCAAATGCCATCTCTCGGAATCGGGACTGATTGATGGTAATTGGCATTCCCGCTGATTCTAGTTGGTGACTGGATCTCAGGGCTGTCTCTAGATTGTGATTGGATGTAAGGACTGGCTCTAGTTTGTGATTGGCAATTCGTCTCTCAGGACTAGGCCTAGTTGTTGTTGACAGCGGATTCCTAACCTGAGGTGAGGCCAGGGAACAATTCAACTCCAGCAACACCAGGCAAACAAAGTGAGCATTGTAATCAACAGCCAAACACTCTCCTCCACGTCCACTATCATCACCTTCACACCTACAGAAAAGCCGCAAATAGCTGCATACCAAGTAGGAGTACAGTCAAAAGCAAGAAACACCCACCTAAAGCAAACATCCACAGTCCACACAAAGCAGACAGAGACAGAAAGGCTGTTTAAGCAAAGATCAGCACAAACTAACCCAACCAAAAACATACCAGGAGAAATCAAGACCAGCCAGGAACCGCAAACCTCCACGCACTAGAGTGCTGAAACAAACCAACCAAGATGACCAGGCGCTGCACACTACACCACCACCGTGGAGAGAAGAGGCAGTGGACAACAGTTCCCCGACACGGCGAGACTCATCTGGGGAAGAAAAGGTCCAGCAGGAGAAAAACAAATAGTCTGCCTGTCACACAAGGATGTCACCAGCCAGCCTGACAGATGCCTTATTAACACTACAAAAGAGAATGATAACGCTGCCACTGTCTGGGGATGTGTGTCAAGACAGCCCCGGCATGGAGAGACGGAGTGAGAACGAGAGGGCGAGAGAGACGAAAAGAGACTTTAAAATGCTCTTTAGTAAAACTAAAAAGTCAACAAAGGGCATTGGGAAATAGGAGAGCACTGACACTGAAGCTACAACGTCAGGTATATTCACTCCTCATCAAAACGTAGTCCACACAGCTCCACCATACACGTTATGAAGTTAAAATACACTAAACCATGGCCCGACTAGAAACCTATTCTGGAACACACCTGAACCACAACACAACCATTATTCATCAAGCCCAGGGCTTCTGCAATGTCTCTCTGGACATGTTGGTTGTTTGATCCAAGTGTGTGTGTGTGTGTGTTTGTAGTAGTTTGAGAGTGACGGCGTGTTACTGTGGTGAATGGTGCAGAACCGCTGCAGCCTGACGGACTTCAACAGTCTCTGACAGTCTGATGCGCAACACACACACGCACACACCTTCTCTAAGAGGTTTTGTCACATAGGGAAGATCCTAAGCTGCCTGCCACACAGGAGTGTTTCTTCCAGAGCTAAATTCATCTGACAGTCAGGGAAAAGTCCCTTCGTTTGAGCTGCAGACCTGCAGAATGAGCGCACACACCATTTTCACGCCCTCTGGAGTCTAGATTGTTGGGGAAAGGTCAGTGCCAGTGTTTGGGAGCCGATGCGTGGCCACACACACACACACACACACACACACACACACACACACACACACACACACACACACACACACACACACACACACACACACACACACACACACACACACACACACTTAGAGCTGATGAGAGGACTACTCAGAAACAGTGATCTCACACTAAAGCTACCTCTCTCCCTCTCTGTGTTTTGGCTATTCCTACGTCAAGTGTGAGGTGTGAATTAAAGATGCGTTTTTGTATATCTCATCTCCCCCTGAGACAGCCTCAGAGAGTGGGGTCACGGATCAGCCATTATTGACGGCGAGCAATTAGGGTTAAGTGCCTTGCTCAAGGGCAGATTGACAAATGTTTTTTTTCCACCTTGTGGACTTGGGTATTCGAACTAGCAACCTTTGGTTACTGGGACAACGCTCTCACCACCAGGCTACGTGATAGGCTCAGAGCACTGCTAGTGAACGCAGACCTGGTTTCCTATTTTGTTCTTATTATAAAACAATACTCGGCCACTTTGCATAAAGTAATTGGATTTATGGCTTTTTACACCCAATCCCAGCTCGACCGCAGAGGGGGGTCACGGAAACGTTAATACAACACCGATTTGGAGACTCTTTGGTGTGTGTGTGTGTGTGTTTGTCTTTATTGCGACGCTTTGTGTGTGTGTGTTTGCGTCTGTGTATGTATGTATGTATTGCAATGCTGTGTGTGTGAGAGAGCGATGCTATCTCCCTCTCGCTAATACTAACTTCAGCGCTGGCACAAAGGGCAGATACGTGGTCCTTCGCTCCCGGTCTGTCTGCGAGCGATAAAGTTTTAATTAGTAGTTTTTACACAAAAGGCTTTAGAAATGCTAATCTATTGGCTTCGCAGGAACAGAGCAAACGCAGTTTGAGTCAGTCAACAGTCAAAAGACCAAACGAGGTCAACGCTGAGCTGACTGGGGTTGGACCACTCACACATACAACTAAAAAACGAAGCTGAATTTCCAGTGTGTAACTATTTTACCAGGGTGGGATCAGGTTGTGAGCCTTCAAGATATGGTCCATACACAGTGGGGGACTGGGGGTTGGGAAACTGTCTCAGCTCTTCCTCCTACTCCAGCAGTGTCAATCCAATATTGATTAGCCTCCCAGTGGCTATGCTATCGATCCACGGTCTGTCCCCCTCCCCCCCCCGCCTCTGGCAGTTGTTAGTCACAGGATGCTACTCGTTTGGGCTGCCTGTGTGTGTACGCATGCAATGGGTTTGTCTGTTAGTCACAGGATGCTACTCGTTTGGGCTGCCTGTGTTTTGTACGCATGCAATGGTTTTGTCTGTTAGTCACAGGATGCTACTCGTTTGGGCTGCCTGTGTGTGTACGCATGCAATGGGTTTGGCTGTTAGTCACAGGATGCTACTCGTTTGGGCTGCCTGTGTGTGTACGCATGCAATGGGTTTGGCTGTTAGTCACAGGATGCTACTCGTTTGGGCTGCCTGTGTGTGTACGCATGCAATGGGTTTGGCTGTTAGTCAGAGGATATGGCTCCTTAGAGCGCCCTTCACACCATTTGCTCAACTCACTCCCATCGACCGGAGATGGCACATGGTGTGACATGTGTGTGACGTCCGTCTCTCTCTCTCTGTGTGTGTTGAATCTAATCTCCCTCCCAGAGCCAATCCCCATCCAGATGTGCTGTGCCCCTCTCTCTGATAAAGTACCACTGTTACAGTAGCTGTCACAGACAGACAGACAGACTGACTGAGAGAGAAAGAAGAGAGAGAGACAGAGAGAGAGAGCGAAACATACAGCGAGAGAGCCAGAGAGACAGACAGACAGACATACAGCGAGAGAGCCAGAGCCAGAGAGACAGACAGACAGACATACAGCGAGAGAGCCAGAGCCAGAGCCAGACAGACAGCGAGAGAGCCAGAGCCAGACAGACAGACAGACAGACATACAGCCAGAGAGCCAGAGCCAGACAGACAGACAGACATACAGCCAGAGAGCCAGAGCCAGACAGACAGACAGACATACAGCCAGAGAGCCAGAGCCAGAGAGACAGACAGACAGACAGACAGACAGACAGCCAGAGAGCCAGAGCCAGAGAGACAGACAGACAGACAGACAGACATACAGCCAGAGAGCCAGAGCCAGAGAGACAGACAGACAGACAGACAGACATACAGCCAGAGAGCCAGAGCCAGAGAGACAGACAGACAGACAGACAGACAGACAGACAGACAGACAGACAGACAGACAGACAGACAGACAGACAGACAGCCAGAGAGCCAGAGCCAGAGAGACAGACAGACAGACAGACATACAGCCAGAGAGACAGAGAGACAGACAGACATACAGCCAGAGAGCCAGAGCCAGAGAGACAGACAGACAGACATACAGCCAGAGAGCCAGAGAGACAGACAGACAGACATACAGCCAGAGAGCCAGACATACAGCCAGAGAGCCAGAGCCAGAGAGACAGACAGACAGACATACAGCCAGAGAGCCAGACATACAGCCAGAGAGCCAGAGAGACAGACAGACAGACATACAGCCAGAGAGCCAGAGACAGACAGACAGCGAGAGAGCCAGAGCTAGCGACAGACAGACAGACAGACAGACAGACAGACAGACAGACAGACAGACAGACAGACAGACAGACAGAGACAGCCAGAAACAAACAAAGACTACGCCGCAACTTCCGATGCAGGGAACATCACTTGTTCTCCTTTGATATTTTATTCATGGCCTGAAAAGAAAACATAAGCTTCCGCTCTGATGGGAGGGAGACGCCTTGCTGTTTGGTGAGGGGGAGAGAAACAGAGAGTAAGAGAGGGGGAGGGGGAAGAGAGGGAAAGAAACAGCAACTGATAAAGAACAGAACAGCTTGTGAGTGATAGATTGAGTGGAAAGGAGAGACAGAGGGACTACATGCTACCACCCACTACCCCAGAGGCTGTCTATGCCCAAGGCAACACACCTGTGTGTGGAAATCACAACACTGCAGTATATGCTCCTACCTCAACATGCTACTGCAGTGCAGTCTGTACAGTTGGTCTCTCCCTCCCTCCCGCTCTCTCCCTCCCAATAAAATCCACCTCCTCAACACCCCTCCTTCCTCCCTCACATTCACACATATGTATCACACACACACACACACACACACTGCAGGTGTCACACTGGCTTTGCACTCAGCCAGAGTTCAGCCAATGAGAGAAGACACAGAGAGAGGCCAGCAGATGCTGCTAGGACAGAATCATTGCTAGAGCTTAATTACAGCCCACAGGCGGTGGACATAGAGAGAGGGGGAGGGGGACACAGAGAGAGAGGGGGAGGGGGACACAGAGAGAGAGGGGGAGGGGGACACAGAGAGAGAGGGGGAGGGGGACACAGAGAGAAAGGAGGGAGGAAAAGAGTACAGACGGCACGAGAAAAGGAAGGGGAGAAAGATGAGAGGGGGTGGGATGGAGAGCTAGAAAAGAAAGAGTTAGACGTGTGTGTGCGCGGGTTGATTGTGTGCGCGTGCGCGGCGGGAACGCCACAGCTCACCCAGGCTTCAACAGCGACGGGAGAGTCTTAATGATCATCCTCCTCGGTAGTAAGCTGCCAGATGCAAATAAGTTCCCAAACAGCATCCAGATGTTATCCATTACCCAGCCTATACAGCTGGGTTTATACGGTCTTATCTAGTTGATCACCACATCAAAACATTATCTCGTACCTATCTGCGAGTGCTACCTAATGGAAAAGCATCTAAACCCGAGACCGTGCAACTCATGAGAACAGCATAGCCATGGATGTCACTGCACCCATATCTCACCAGCTCATAACAGCCATTAGAAACTGGGTGATTCGAGTCCGGAATGCTGAATGGCTGACAGCCGTGGTATCAGACCATATACCACGGGCATGACAAAACAGTTCTACTGCGTTAATTACATTGGTAACCAGTTTATAATAGCAATAAGGCACCTCGGGGGTTTGTGGTATATGGCCAATATACCACAGCTAAGGGCTGTGTCCAGGCATTCCGTGCCGCGTCATGTCCAAGAACAGCCCTTAGCTGCGGTATATTGGCCATATACCACAAACCCCCGAGGTGCCTTATTGCTATTATAAACTGGATACAAACGGGTGCCTTATTGCTTAATTATACCACATCCCCCCTCTCTCTGGATCATCTAAAAGACCGAGATACAGAATCTCCCAGTAGATGCTGAGTTAGGCTAGTCGGGCTGGCTCGGGATGGCTGAGTGGACTAGGCCTCTATATATCAGGGTTTTAAGTAGGCTATTTGTACAGCTGCAGGATACGTGGGAAATGGTGCAATGCATAGGATCTACCCGTACATCATCTGCCTGAAAACACTTGATATGCCTAGCAGCTACATCAACAAATATGTAGGCTATATTGAAATTGTGATGTACCTTTAGGGTATTGGAAAAGAGCTAGCCTTAAACATGTAAACGGTTATTGGTGTGTGTGATTGATTTGTCCACAGATTCACATTTCATTCACAGGAAAAGTTGGAAGTTTACATACACCTTAGCTTAGCCAAATACATTTAAACTCAGTTTCACAATTCCTAACATTTAATCCAAGTAAATATTCCCAGTATTCGGTTAGTTAGGATCACCACTTTATTTTAAGAATGTGAAATGTCAGAATAATAGTAGAGAGAATCATTTCAGCTTTTATTTCTTTCATCACATTCCCAGTGGGTCAGAAGTTTACATACACTCAATTAGTATTTGGTAGCATTGCCTTTAATTTGTTTAACTTGGGTCAAACGTTTAGGGTAGCCTTCCACATCATTTTCTGGCATTTTCCAATCTGTTTAAAGGCACAGTCAACTTAGTGTATGTAAACTTCTGACCCACTGGAATTGTGATACAGTGAATTATAAGTCAAATAATCTGTCTGTAAACAACTGTTGGAAAAATGACTTATGTCACGTACAAAGTAATGTCCTAACCGACTTGACAAAACTATAGTTTGTTAACAAGAAACTTGTGGAGTGGTTGAAAAACAAGTTTTAATGACTACAACCTAAGTGTATTTAAACTTCCGACTTCAACTGTATATCGTGTGGTGGTGTGAAATGCCATGCAGTGTGTAGCGATATGACTGCATATGAAATCATATTTAAAGCAGCATGAGGTTGTTTCTAAGTCCCATCTCTAAGACAGAGGATGTACACACCTCCATCCTCCATTACCTTGAGCTCCTGCTGCTTTGAGAGGTACAATTATTCTAAAAGCCCCTCCTCTCTCTATCCTTCCATCCCCTCCCTCTCTCCCTATCCTTCCATCCCCTCCCTCCCTATCCTTCCTTCCATCCCCTCCCTCCCTATCCTTCCTTCCATCCCCTCCCTCCCTATCCTTCCTTCCATCCCCTCCCTCCCTATCCTTCCTTCCATCCCCTCCCTCCCTCCCTATCCTTCCATCCCCTCCCTCCCTATCCTTCCTTCCATCCCCTCCCTCCCTCCCTATCCTTCCATCCCCTCCCTCCCTATCCTTCCATCCACTCCCTCCCTATCCTTCCATCCCCTCCCTCCCTCCTTCCCTCCCTCCCCCTATCCTTCCATCCCCTCCCTCCCTCCCTATCCTTCCACTCCCCTCCTCCCTCCCTATCCCCTCCCTCCCCTCCCTCCCTCCCTATCCTTCCATCCCCTCCCTCCCTCCCTATCCTTCCATCCCCTCCCTCCCTCCCTATCCTTCCATCCCCTCCTCCCTCCCTCCCTATCCTTCCGTCCCCTCCCTCCCTCCCTCCCTATCCTTCCGTCCCCTCCCTCCCTCCCTCCCCTATCCTTCCGTCCCCCCTCCCTCCCTCCCTATCCTTCCATCCCCCCTCCCTCCCTCCCTATCCTTCCATCCCCTCCCTCCCTCCCTATCCTTCCATCCCCCCCTCCCTCCCTCCCTATCCTTCCATCCCCTCCCTCCCTCCCTCCCTATCCTCCCCCTCCCTCCCTCCCTATCCTTCCCTCCTCCCCTCCCCCCCTCCCTATCCTTCCGTCCCCTCCCTCCCTCCCTATCCTTCCATCCCCTCCCTCCCTCCCTATCCTTCCATCCCCTCCCTCCCTCCCTATCCTTCCATCCCCTCCCTCCCTCCCTCCCTATCCTTCCATCCCCTCCCTCCCTCCCCCTATCCTTCCATCCCCTCCCTCCCTCCCTATCCTTCCATCCCCTCCCTCCCTCCCTCCCTATCCTTCCATCCCCTCCCTCCCTCCCTCCCCATCCTTCCCCCCTCCCTCCCTCCCTATCCTTCCATCCCCTCCCTCCCTCCCTATCCTTCCATCCCCTCCCTCCCTCCCTCCCTATCCTTCCATCCCCTCCCTCCCTATCCTTCCATCCCCTCCCTCCATCTACTGGGAGAGCGAGGGAGAGCGAGGGAGGGAAAGAGAGAGAGCGAGGGAGCGAGAGGCAGAGCGAGGGAGCGTGAGAGAGCGAGAGAGAGCGTGAGGAGCGTGAGGGAGCGAGAGCGTGAGGGAGCGAGACAGCGCGAGAGAGAGCGAGGGAGCGAGAGACTGAGCGAGCGAGACAGAGGGAGAGCGAGGGAGGGAAAGACAGAGCGAGGAGCGAGAGACAGAGCGAAGGGAGCGAGAGACAGAGCGAAGGGAGCGAGAGACAGAGCGAAGGGAGCGAGAGACAGAGCGAAGGGAGCGAGAGACAGAGCGAAGGGAGCGAGAGACAGAGCGAAGGGAGCGAGAGACAGAGCGAGGGAGCGAGAGAGAGCGCGAGGGAGCGAGAGAGAGAGCGCGAGAGAGAGAGCGAGGGAGCGAGAGACAGGAGTGCGCGCATGCGACAGGCGCGAGAGCGACAGGAGCTTGCGCGACAGGAGAGAGAGACAGGAGCTCGAGCGACAGGAGAGAGAGAGATACGGGAGCTCTCGCGACAGGAGCACGCGAGAGAGACGGGAGCGAGAGAGGCGGGAGCGAGAGAGACGGGAGCGAGAGAGACGGGAGCGAGAGAGACGGGAGCGAGAGAGACGGGAGCGAGAGAGGCGGGAGCGAGAGAGGCGGGAGCGAGAGAGGCGGGAGCGAGAGAGGCGGGAGCGAGAGAGGCGGGAGCGAGAGAGGCGGGAGCGAGAGAGGCGGGAGCGAGAGAGACGGGAGCGAGAGAGACGGGAGCGAGAGAGACAGGAGCGAGAGAGACAGGGCGAGCGAGAGAGACGGGAGCGGAGAGAGACGGGAGCGAGAGAGGCAGGAGCGAGAGAGGCAGGAGCGAGAGAGACAGGAGCGAGAGAGACAGGAGCGAGAGAGACAGGAGCGAGAGAGACAGGAGCGAGAGAGGCAGGAGCGAGAGAGGCAGGAGCGAGAGAGGCAGGAGCGAGAGAGGCAGGAGCGAGAGGAGCGCAGGAGCGAGAGAGGCAGGAGCGAGAGAGGCAGGAGCGAGAGAGGCAGGAGCGGGAGAGGCAGGAGCGAGAGAGACAGGAGCGAGAGAGGCAGGAGCGAGAGAGGCAGGAGCGAGAGAGGCAGGAGCGAGAGAGGCAGGAGCGAGAGAGGCAGGAGCGAGAGAGGCAGGAGCGAGAGAGGCAGGAGCGAGAGAGGCAGGAGCGAGAGAGGCAGGAGCGAGAGAGGCAGGAGCAGGAGGCAGGAGCGAGAGAGGCAGGAGCGAGAGAGACAGGAGCGAGAGAGGCAGGAGCGAGAGAGGCAGGAGCGAGAGAGGCAGGAGCGAGAGAGACAGGAGCGAGAGAGGCAGGAGCGAGAGAGGCAGGAGCGAGAGAGGCAGGAGCGAGAGAGGCAGGAGCGAGAGAGACAGGAGCGAGAGAGGCAGGAGCGAGAGAGACAGGAGCGCACGCGTGCGACAGACAGGAGTGCGCGCGAGAGAGAGAGACAGGAGCACGCGAGAGAGAAAGAATGAGAGATGGAGATTAACAATCTTTCAGCGTATTAACACACACACACCCTTGAGCGCACATATATAGTATACAAAAAGAAACACACAAGAACAAGCGCACGCATGCACACACACAAACATTTGTCTGCAACGGCCTCAAACGCACAACTATCTCCTTGACACTGGGTCCCATTGACAGCTGGAGCCCAGCTGATAAGCAGAAGTGAGGAACAGAGAGAAGCAAGTGAACTGCAAGTACACAACACGCTTCCCCATACACGCAACACATAGACTGACACTCCCAGTGGTCAACGCACAGTCTGACACACACACACACACACACACACACACACACACACACACACACACACACACACACACACACACACACACACACACACACACACACACACACACACACACACACACACACACACACACACACACACACACACACCTCAATCAATCTGCACTCAGACTGCAGGTCAGCACAGAGGGCACATTCCTCTGCTTTCTGATTCCCAGCATGCTTTGCCTTGAGTCTGGGGCTCTGACGGGATCGTGTGGGGTCAGAAAACGACACACTCGCCGGGTCACTCACTGTGGCATCATTAAAAGTGTTCAAATAGAACTGTGGCTAACTGGTGTGTGTTCAGTAAAACTACTGGAACCACTCAGTGAGTACTTTTGGTAGGATTTGGATCCCTGTGTCTGCAGTAAGAGGACTGAATGTTCCATGAGAGTAGTTTATGTTCAGTTAAGACTATGAGTAGTGTTCAGGCTTTGTTCAGTGTGTGTTGAGTAGTGGATGTTCAGCAACAGAACTAAGGAATGTTCCGTGTGTGTTCAGTATAGCCTTGGTACAGTACACAAGGGTCTTCGTGGCTGCGTTATTCCCTGTGGGCAGCCAGCCCCATCATCACTGTATAAACCCAGACACACTACCCTATTCCACAGGCCAAGGAATTATTCACATAACTAACTATTACCCAGAATACTCACACACACACTGACCACTAGAGCTGCATTTTCACCAAGTCCTAAAGCCACTCAGAAATCAATAAGCTCCACAAGGACGTGCACACATAAACACACATATATTACCTACAATGACCCCAAACTACTGTGACAGAACATGCATAATGAGCACCTGCTCACACGCACTGTTAATGTCATATCATCACAACCCCCTCTAGCATGGCTTTCCTCCGAGGGTCTCTATACATCTATCCCACTTTCTCCCTCCCACTTCATCTTACCTTCTCAGAGGAGCTTGGTCTGTTCACTTTCTCCCTCCCACTTCATCTTACCTTCTCAGAGGAGCTTGATCTGTTCACCTTCTCCCTCCCACTTCATCTTACCTTCTCAGAGGAGCCTGGTCTGTTCAACTTCTCCCTCCCACTTCATCTTACCTTCTCAGAGGAGCCTGGTCTGTTCACCTTCTCCCTCCCACTTCATCTTACCTTCTCAGAGGAGCCTGGTCTGTTCACCTTCTCCCTCCCACTTCATCTTACCTTCTCAGAGGAGCCTGGTCTGTTCACCTTCTCCCTCCCACTTAATCTTACCTTCTCAGAGGAGCCTGGTCTGTTCACCTTCTCCCTCCCACTTCATCTTACCTTCTCAGAGGAGCCTGGTCTGTTCACCTTCTCCCTCCCACTTCATCTTACCTTCTCAGAGGAGCCTGGTCTGTTCACCTTCTCCCTCCCTCTTCATCTTACCTTCTCAGAGGAGCCTGGTCTGTTCACCTTCTCCCTCCCACTTCATCTTACCTTCTCAGAGGAGCCTGGTCTGTTCACCTTCTCCCTCCCACTTCATCTTACCTTCTCAGAGGAGCCTGGTCTGTTCACCTTCTCCCTCCCGCTTCATCTTACCTTCTCAGAGGAGCCTGGTCTGTTCACCTTCTCCCTCCCGCTTCATCTTACCTTCTCAGAGGAGCCTGGTCTGTTCACCTTCTCCCTCCCACTTCATCTTACCTTCTCAGAGGAGCCTGGTCTGTTCACCTTCTCCCTCCCTCTTCATCTTACCTTCTCAGAGGAGCCTGGTCTGTTCACCTTCTCCCTCCCACTTCATCTTACCTTCTCAGAGGAGCCTGGTCTGTTCACCTTCTCCCTCCCTCTTCATCTTACCTTCTCAGAGGAGCCTGGTCTGTTCACCTTCTCCCTCCCTCTTCATCTTACCTTCTCAGAGGAGCCTGGTCTGTTCACCTTCTCCCTCCCACTTCATCTTACCTTCTCAGAGGAGCCTGGTCTGTTCACCTTCTCCTCCCACTTCATCTTACCTTCTCAGAGGAGCCTGGTCTGTTCACCTTCTCCTCCCACTTCATCTTACCTTCTCAGAGGAGCCTGGTCTGTTCACCTTCTCCCTCCCACTTCATCTTACCTTCTCAGAGGAGCCTGGTCTGTTCACCTTCTCCCTCCCTCTTCATCTTACCTTCTCAGAGGAGCCTGGTCTGTTCACCTTCTCCCTCCCACTTCATCTTACCTTCTCAGAGGAGCCTGGTCTGTTCACCTTCTCCCTCCCGCTTCATCTTACCTTCTCAGAGGAGCCTGGTCTGTTCACTTTCTCCAGGTCCTTTTCTCTCTTCTTCTTCTCTCGTTCCTTCTATCAACAAAGAGACAGTGGAGGTTAGGTCAGCAACATACAAGACGACACCTGGAAGGGGAACATGCAGCAGGCACATGCAGTCTAACAAAATATACACAAAACAAATTAAACAGGGTTTGAAAAAACGCCCTAAAAATAGGTTTGACCCCCTATCCATTATGACACAGTTCCAGACGCACAGCAAGACTGATTCAGCTGCGCTCACACAGACGCACAGCAAGACTGATTCAGCTGCGCTCACACAGACGCACAGCAAGACTGATTCAGCTGCGCTCACACAGACGCACAGCAAGACTGATTCAGCTGCGCTCACACAGACGCACAGCAAGACTGATTCAGCTGCGCTCACACAGACGCACAGCAAGACTGATTCAGCTGCGCTCACACAGACGCACAGCAAGACTGATTCAGCTGCGCTCACACAGACGCACAGCAAGACTGATTCAGCTGCGCTCACACAGACGCACAGCAAGACTGATTCAGCTGCGCTCACACAGACGCACAGCAAGACTGATTCAGCTGCGCTCACACAGACGCACAGCAAGACTGATTCAGCTGCGCTCACACAGACGCACAGCAAGACTGATTCAGCTGCGCTCACACAGACGCACAGCAAGACTGATTCAGCTGCGCTCACACAGACGCACAGCAAGACTGATTCAGCTGCGCTCACACAGACGCACAGCAAGACTGATTCAGCTGCGCTCACACAGACGCACAGCAAGACTGATTCAGCTGCGCTCACACAGACGCACGTAGAAAGTCATGACACCTTCTCTTTCCGCCGACCTCTTGTGGAACAATTTAGTGTCATTATGAGCAATCAAAATCTCATATGGAGTTATTGTCACATCTCTTGGTAATACAAGCTTGCTGGTTGTCTGTGGGGTGTCAGTGTGCTTAGTGAGGGGAAGTGGGCTGGTGCCTTGGTGCTCTACCAGCCTCCATCATTCAGCCATTCAACCTCTTTACCACAGGATTGATTCGGGATAGAGATATCTCCCGTCATCCCTAACACACACACACGCACGCACACACACACACACACTCACAATTTGTGTACTTGAGGGGAAAGTAATGTATGTGATTAAGGGGCTATTGGAAAACCATTAGAAGAAAGAGCACCACAGCACACACAAAGGACCAGCACGCACAAAGGACCAGCACGCACAATGGACCAGCACGCACAATGGACCAGCACGCACAATGGACCAGCACGCACAAAGGACCAGCACGCACAAAGGACCAGCACGCACAAAGGACCAGCACGCACAAAGGACCAGCACGCACAAAGGACCAGCACGCACAATGGAACAGCACGCACAAAGGACCAGCACGCACAAAGGACCAGCACGCACAAAGGACCAGCACGCACAAAGGACCAGCACGCACAAAGGACAAGCACACACAAAGGACAAGCACACACAAAGGACCAGCACACACAAAGGACCAGCACGCAGAAAGGACCAGCACGCAGAAAGGACCAACACACACAAAGGACAAGCACACACAAAGGACCAGCACACACAAAGGACCAGCACACACAAAGGACCAGCACACAGAAAGGACCAGCACACAGAAAGGACCAGCACACAGAAAGGACCAGCACACAGAAAGGACCAGCACACAGAAAGGACCAGCACACAGAAAGGACCAGCACACAGAAAGGACCAGCACACAGAAAGGACCAGCACACAAAGGACCAGCACACACAAAGGACAAGCACACACAAAGGACAAGCACACACAAAGGACTAGCACACACAAAGGACCAGCACACACAAAGGACCAGCACACACAAAGGACCAGCACACACAAAGGACCAGCACACAGAAAGGACCAGCACACAGAAAGGACCAGCACGCACAAAGGACCAGCACACAGAAAGGACAAGCACACAGAAACAGCTTTTAACAACACCGGGTGGCACGACGGCAAAACATCAGACCTCCTGTCTGTTCTTCTCAGCAGCCTGTGAGGCGGGAGAGGTAGAGAAGGCAGCGGCATCAGAAGACTTCTGCCCGGGAGAAAGATCGAGGGAAGGAGAGAGAAAAAAGGGATGGGGTAGAGAGAGTGGTTAGAGGCACGACAGGGAGAGAAAGAAACAAAGAAGAAAGGAGGTTGGCAGAGGACACGAGAAGGGAAAACAGAGGGAGAGGGGAGGGAGAGATGAAAAGAGGAGGGTTAGTTGACATCCAGTAGTGGATGCTGGGGTGTTTTTACTCCCCAGCCTAGTAGTCGGAGGAAGAGACAGTCAGCACATTCACCAGAAGGTCACACACACTCCCATAAAATATAGAAGCAGATGAAAACTCATATGGTGAATGATTTGAGCAATCACACACACGCCGTAGGCTAGAACAATCCTGTGTGTGTGTGTGTTTGAAACAACAAAGGCCTTTTCTTTTCTGCGTGGGCCATGTCAAGTGGCTGTACTTGATCACATGTGTGACAGCCCTACTCAACCCTGACCTCCCTAAGAGACAAAAGAGCCATAGAGAGAGACAGAAAGGGAGAGGGAGCACCTCAAACCCTCTCTACTATTTACTGCCCACTAGGCTTCTCCTAGCTTCTCTTGTCCCTGTAGGTCAGGGACTAACTGAAGGTGCACTGATAGCACATCAACACAGTGGAGCAAAACTAAGTTATCCAATCTCCCTCGCCAGACCATCCCTGCATACAGTGCTGTTTAGGCTGATAGCAACATGCCACTAGCGTTCGTTGGCAATCAGCGTCTGGAGGTAGGCAGAGTTTGAGTTCAGAGAAAGCAAGAGAGAGCGTGCATCATTTTCCAAATCTGTGTCCCCCCCCCCTCCTTCTCTTTCCTCCTCTTCCGCTCTCTAAACTACCTGAGGGGAGAACACACACGGAGCAAGTCTATCTAAAGTGAGTTTAGCAATTTCCTTCTCAGTTATTCATCAAACCAGCCTCTCTCACACCTCTGGATAAAAAGTAAAGTAAAAGAAAACAACATTCAGGGGATTTTCTGGAGTGAGATTTCTGTTCCATTGTTTTTCTCTTCTCTTACTTTGATACGGAGAACAGAGACCGAGAAGCAGAAACAGCAATAACAGGCACATTTAGGATTTTGAGAGAGAGAGAGAGAGAGAGAGGAGTAGATAGACAGAGAGAGAGAGAGAGAGAGAGAGAGAGAGAGAGAGAGAGAGAGAGAGAGAGAGAGAAAGGAGTAGATGATAGACAGAAAGAGAGAGGAGAGAACAGAGGGAAGAGGGAGGAGAAGAGAGAGAACAGAAAGAGAGAGAACAGAGAGAAGAGGGAGGAGAAGAGAGAGAACAGAAAGAGAGAGAACAGAGAGAAGAGAGAGAGAGAAGAGAGAGAACAGAAAGAGAGAGAACAGAGAGAAGAGAGAGAGAGAAGAGAGAGAACAGAAAGAGAGAGAACAGAGAGAAGAGAGAGAGAGAAGAGAGAGAACAGAAAGAGAGAGAACAGAGAGAAGAGAGAGAGAGAAGAGAGAGAACAGAAAGAGAGAGAACAGAGAGAAGAGAGAGAGAAGAGAGAGAGAACAGAGAAGAGAGAACAGAGAAGAGAGAGAGGAGTAGATGATAGACAGAAAGAGAGAGAAGAGAGAGAACAGAAAGAGAGAGAACAGAGAGAAGAGAGAGAGAAGAGAGAGAGAACAGAGAAGAGAGAGAGGAGTAGATGATAGACAGAAAGAGAGAGAAGAGAGAGAACAGAAAGAGAGAGAGAAGAGAGAGAACAGAAAGAGAGAGAGAAGAGAGAGAACAGAAAGAGAGAGAGAAGAGAGAGAGGAGTAGATGATAGACAGAAAGAGAGAGAAGAGAGAGAACAGAAAGAGAGAGAGAAGAGAGAGAACAGAAAGAGAGAGAGAAGAGAGAGAGGAGTAGATGATAGACAGAAAGAGAGAGAAGAGGAGAGAACAGAAAGAGAGAGAACAGAGAAGAGAGAGAGAAGAGAGAAAACAGAGAAGAGAGAGAGTAGATGATAGACAGAAAGAGAGAGAGAGAGAACAGAAAGAGAGAGAGAAGAGAAGAACAGAAGAGAGAGAAGAGAGAGAACAGAAAGAGAGAGAGAAGAGAGAGAGGAGTAGATGATAGACAGAAAGAGAGAGAAGAGAGAGAACAGAAAGAGAGAGAGAAGAGAGAGAACAGAAAGAGAGAGAGAAGAGAGAGAGGAGTAGATGATAGACAGAAAGAGAGAGAAGAGAGAGAACAGAAAGAGAGAGAGAAGAGAGAGAACAGAAAGAGAGAGAGGAGTAGATGATAGACAGAAAGAGAGAGAAGAGAGAGAACAGAAAGAGAGAGAGAAGAGAGAGAACAGAAAGAGAGAGAGAAGAGAGAGAACAGAAAGAGAGAGAAGAGAGAGAACAGAAAGAGAGAGAGAAGAGAGAGAACAGAAAGAGAGAGAGAAGAGAGAGTAGATGATAGACAGAAAGAGAGAGAAGAGGGAGAACAGAAAGAGAGAGAAAGAGAGAGAACAGAAAGAGAGAGAGAAGAGAGAGAACAGAAAGAGAGAGAGAGTAGATGATAGACAGAAAGAGAGAGAAGAGAGAGAACAGAAAGAGAGAGAGAAGAGAGAGAACAGAAGAGAGAGAAAGAGAGAGAGAAGAGAGAGAACAGAAAGAGAGAGAGAAGAGAGAGAACAGAAAGAGAGAGAGAAGAGAGAACAGAAAGAGAGAGAACAGAGAGAAGAGAGAGAGAAGAGAGAGAGAACAGAGGAGAGAGAACAGAGAAGAGAGAGAGAGAGAGAGAGAGAGAGAGAGAGAGAGAGAGGAGAGAGAGAGAGTAGATGATAGACAGAAAGAGAGAACAGAAAGAGAGAGAACAGAGCTGGTGAAGGAGATTAAAAGGTGTTGGCATCAGAAGAAGGGCAGGGGTGTCGTGTTAGGGCTCGTACACACAAATAGCGTTTTCCGGCCGAGAGTGCCGGGTTCATCTCTACAGACACCCTGCTTGATGTGATTTTACCCAGCTACTCCAGCATCTCTCGAATTGTCTCAATGACATTTTCACTATATAATCGCTAGGGCCCTCAAACTCAATTCTGGACCTCTAAGCCAGTTCCACTGTATTTTCTTTATTATTGTTTCCCTCTAATCAGGGACTGATTCAGACCTGAGACACCAGGTGGGTGCAACTACTGATCAGGTAGAACAGAAGAGCAGCAGGCTCCGGGAGTTGAATACCCCTGGCCGAGGGGATAGGGGCAAAGAGTTGATTTTGGGATTCAGCGCATCTCTTTCTCTATCTTGTACCAGGCTTTCACTCTCAACCCCCTTGTCACCATCTCTCTCGGGTATTTGGAAACAATGATTGTCCCAGGAGTGTCAGGTAGTCTTAGACAGCGAGATTGTGAGGTCTTGTTGACTTCAGTGTTGTGTGCGCACAGAGAGAGAGAGAGAGAGAAACACGAACAAAGACACACAGAGAGAGAGAGAGAGAGAGAAAAAAAAACACGAACAAAGACACACAGAGAGAGAGAGAGAGAGAGAGAAAAACACGAACAAAGACACACAGAGAGAGAGAGAGAGAGAGAAACACGAACAAAGACACACAGAGAGAGAGAGAGAGAGAGAGAAAAACACGAACAAAGACACACAGAGAGAGAGAGAGAGAGAGAAAACACGAGACACACAGAGAGAGAGAGAGAGAGAAACACGAACAAAGACACACAGAGAGAGAGAGAGAGAGAGAAAAACACGAACAAAGACACACAGAGAGAGAGAGAGAGAGAGAGAAAAACACGAACAAAGACACACAGAGAGAGAGAGAGAGAGAGAAACACGAACAAAGACACACAGAGAGAGAGAGAGAGAGAGAAACGAACAAAGACACACAGAGAGAGAGAGAGAGAGAGAAACACGAACAAAGACACACAGAGAGAGAGAGAGAGAGAGAGAAAAACACGAACAAAGACACACACAGAGAGAGAGAGAGAGAGAGAAAAACACGAACAAAGACACACAGAGAGAGAGAGAGAGAGAGAGAAAAACACGAACAAAGACACACAGACAGAACTATGGCATTCATGGCAGAACAATGGGCTCATGCATGGACTGTTACATCAGATGTGTTCATACCCATAATGCATCATTGTTATCTGAGTGATAGATGTTGGACTAGACAAGGGCTCTATTCTGTCTTTCACACACTCACACACAATGTAAATTCACATATGCACAAATTAACACACACATACAGTACAAACCTTATACACAGGTGTCTACCCAACCAGAAATATTTTCAGAGCTCACACACACTCACTACGTGCCCACAATCGGCATCCGTGCAAAATGACAAGTTGTTTTTAATAATTCATTTACATATAAAAGGCCGTGTCTGTGTGGTTGGCAGAGACAGACCCTAGATCAGAGTACTCCTGCTGGCAGAGCCTGAGACAGAGACAGACCCTAGATCAGAGTACTCCTGCTGGCAGAGCCTGAGACAGAGACAGACCCTAGATCAGAGTACTCCTGCTGGCAGAGCCTGAGACAGACCCTAGATCAGAGTACTCCTGCTGGCAGAGCCAGAGAGAGAGACAGAGACAGACCCTAGATCAGAGTACTCCTGCTGGCAAAGCCAGAGCCTGAGACAGAGACAGACCCTAGATCAGAGTACTCCTGCTGGCAGAGCCAGAGCCTGAGACAGAGACAGACCCTAGATCAGAGTACTCCTGCTGGCAGAGCCTGAGACAGACCCTAGATCAGAGTACTCCTGCTGGCAAAGCCAGAGACAGACCCTAGATCAGAGTACTCCTGCTGGCAGAGCCAGAGATAGACCCTAGATCAGAGTACTCCTGCTGGCAGAGCCAGAGACAGACCCTAGATCAGAGTACTCCTGCTGGCAAAGCCAGAGACAGACCCTAGATCAGAGTACTCCTGCTGGCAGAGCCTGAGACAGAGACAGACCCTAGATCAGAGTACTCCTGCTGGCAGAGCCTGAGACAGAGACAGACCCTAGATCAGAGTACTCCTGCTGGCAGAGCCTGAGACAGAGACAGACCCTAGATCAGAGTACTCCTGCTGGCAAAGCCAGAGACAGACCCTAGATCAGAGTACTCCTGCTGGCAAAGCCAGAGACAGACCCTAGATCAGAGTACTCCTGCTGGCAAAGCCAGAGACAGACCCTAGATCAGAGTACTCCTGCTGGCAGAGCCAGAGACAGAGACAGACCCTAGATCAGAGTACTCCTGCTGGCAGAGCCTGAGCCAGAGACAGACCCTAGATCAGAGTACTCCTGCTGGCAGAGCCTGAGACAGACCCGAGATCAGAGTACTCCTGCTGGCAGAGCCTGAGACAGACCCTAGATCAGAGTACTCCTGCTGGCAGAGCCAGAGAGAGAGACAGACCCTAGATCAGAGTACTCCTGCTGGAAGAGCCTGAGACAGACCCTAGATCAGAGTACTCCTGCTGGAAGAGCCTGAGACAGACCCTAGATCAGAGTACTCCTGCTGGAAGAGCCTGAGACAGACCCTAGATCAGAATACTCCTGCTGGCAGAGCCTGAGAGAGAGACAGACCCTAGATCAGAGTACTCCTGCTGGCAGAGCCAGAGAGAGAGACAGACCCTAGATCAGAGTACTCCTGCTGGCAGAGCCTGAGACAGAGACAGACCCTAGATCAGAGTACTCCTGCTGGCAGAGCCTGAGACAGAGACAGACCCTAGATCAGAGTACTCCTGCTGGCAGAGCCAGAGCCAGAGACAGACCCTAGATCAGAGTACTCCTGCTGGCAGAGCCTGAGACAGACCCGAGATCAGAGTACTCCTGCTGGCAGAGCCTGAGACAGACCCTAGATCAGAGTACTCCTGCTGGCAGAGCCTGAGACAGAGACAGACCCTAGATCAGAGTACTCCTGCTGGCAGAGCCTGAGACAGACCCTAGATCAGAGTACTCCTGCTGGCAGAGCCAGAGAGAGAGACAGACCCTAGATCAGAGTACTCCTGCTGGAAGAGCCTGAGACAGACCCTAGATCAGAGTACTCCTGCTGGCAGAGCCTGAGAGAGAGACAGACCCTAGATCAGAGTACTCCTGCTGGCAGAGCCAGAGAGAGAGACAGACCCTAGATCAGAGTACTCCTGCTGGCAGAGCCTGAGACAGAGACAGACCCTAGATCAGAGTACTCCTGCTGGCAGAGCCAGAGAGAGAGACAGACCCTAGATCAGAGTACTCCTGCTGGAAGAGCCTGAGACAGACCCTAAATCAGAGTACTCCTGCTGGCAGAGCCAGAGAGAGAGACAGACCCTAGATCAGAGTACTCCTGCTGGAAGAGCCTGAGACAGACTCTAGATCAGAGTACTCCTGCTGGCAGAGCCTGAGAGAGAGACAGACCCTAGATCAGAGTACTCCTGCTGGCAGAGCCAGGGAGAGAGACAGACCCTAGATCAGAGTACTCCTGCTGGCAGAGCCTGAGACAGAGACAGACCCTAGATCAGAGTACTCCTGCTGGCAGAGCCTGAGACAGAGACAGACCCTAGATCAGAGTACTCCTGCTGGCAGAGCCTGAGACAGACCCGAGATCAGAGTACTCCTGCTGGCAGAGCCTGAGACAGACCCTAGATCAGAGTACTCCTGCTGGCAGAGCCTGAGACAGAGACAGACCCTAGATCAGAGTACTCCTGCTGGCAGAGCCAGAGAGAGACAGACCCTAGATCAGAGTACTCCTGCTGGCAGAGCCTGAGACAGAGACAGACCCTAGATCAGAGTACTCCTGCTGGCAGAGCCTGAGACAGAGACAGACCCTAGATCAGAGTACTCCTGCTGGCAGAGCCTGAGACAGAGACAGACCCTAAATCAGAGTACTCCTGCTGGCAAAGCCAGAGCCTGAGACAGAGACAGACCCTAGATCAGAGTACTCCTGCTGGCAGAGCCAGAGCCTGAGACAGACCCTAGATCAGAGTACTCCTGCTGGCAAAGCCAGAGACAGACCCTAGATCAGAGTACTCCTGCTGGCAGAGCCAGAGACAGACCCTAGATCAGAGTACTCCTGCTGGCAGAGCCAGAGACAGACCCTAGATCAGAGTACTCCTGCTGGCAAAGCCAGAGACAGACCCTAGATCAGAGTACTCCTGCTGGCAGAGCCAGAGACAGACCCTAGATCAGAGTACTCCTGCTGGCAAAGCCAGAGACAGACCCTAGATCAGAGTACTCCTGCTGGCAAAGCCAGAGACAGACCCTAGATCAGAGTACTCCTGCTGGCAAAGCCAGAGACAGACCCTAGATCAGAGTACTCCTGCTGGCAGAGCCTGAGACAGACCCTAGATCAGAGTACTCCTGCTGGCAAAGCCAGAGACAGACCCTAGATCAGAGTACTCCTGCTGGCAAAGCCAGAGACAGACCCTAGATCAGAGTACTCCTGCTGGCAAAGCCAGAGACAGACCCTAGATCAGAGTACTCCTGCTGGCAGAGCCAGAGACAGACCCTAGATCAGAGTACTCCTGCTGGCAAAGCCAGAGACAGACCCTAGATCAGAGTACTCCTGCTGGCAGAGCCAGAGACAGACCCTAGATCAGAGTACTCCTGCTGGCAAAGCCAGAGACAGACCCTAGATCAGAGTACTCCTGCTGGCAAAGCCAGAGACAGACCCTAGATCAGAGTACTCCTGCTGGCAAAGCCAGAGACAGACCCTAGATCACAGTACTCCTGCTAGCAAAGCCAGAGACAGACCCTAGATCAGAGTACTCCTGCTGGCAAAGCCAGAGACAGACCCTAGATCAGAGTACTCCTGCTGGCAGAGCCTGAGACAGACCCTATATCAGAGTACTCCTGCTGGCAGAGCCAGAGACAGAGACAGACCCTAGATCAGAGTACTCCTGCTGGCAGAGCCTGAGACAGACCCTAGATCAGAGTACTCCTGCTGGCAGAGCCAGAGAGAGAGACAGACCCTAGATCAGAGTACTCCTGCTGGCAGAGCCAGAGAGAGAGACAGACCCTAGATCAGAGTACTCCTGCTGGAAGAGCCTGAGACAGACCCTAGATCAGAGTACTCCTGCTGGAAGAGCCTGAGACAGACCCTAGATCAGAGTACTCCTGCTGGAAGAGCCTGAGACAGACCCTAGATCAGAGTACTCCTGCTGGCAGAGCCTGAGAGAGAGACAGACCCTAGATCAGAGTACTCCTGCTGGCAGAGCCAGAGAGAGAGACAGACCCTAGATTAGAGTACTCCTGCTGGCAGAGCCTGAGACAGAGACAGACCCTAGATCAGAGTACTCCTGCTGGCAGAGCCTGAGACAGAGACAGACCCTAGATCAGAGTACTCCTGCTGGCAGAGCCTGAGACAGAGACAGACCCTAGATCAGAGTACTCCTGCTGGCAGAGCCAGAGCCTGAGACAGACCCTAGATCAGAGTACTCCTGCTGGCAAAGCCAGAGACAGACCCTAGATCAGAGTACTCCTGCTGGCAGAGCCAGAGACAGACCCTAGATCAGAGTACTCCTGCTGGCAGAGCCAGAGACAGACCCTAGATCAGAGTACTCCTGCTGGCAAAGCCAGAGACAGACCCTAGATCAGAGTACTCCTGCTGGCAGAGCCAGAGACAGACCCTAGATCAGAGTACTCCTGCTGGCAAAGCCAGAGACAGACCCTAGATCAGAGTACTCCTGCTGGCAAAGCCAGAGACAGACCCTAGATCAGAGTACTCCTGCTGGCAAAGCCAGAGACAGACCCTAGATCAGAGTACTCCTGCTGGCAGAGCCTGAGACAGACCCTAGATCAGAGTACTCCTGCTGGCAAAGCCAGAGACAGACCCTAGATCAGAGTACTCCTGCTGGCAAAGCCAGAGACAGACCCTAGATCAGAGTACTCCTGCTGGCAAAGCCAGAGACAGACCCTAGATCAGAGTACTCCTGCTGGCAGAGCCAGAGACAGACCCTAGATCAGAGTACTCCTGCTGGCAAAGCCAGAGACAGACCCTAGATCAGAGTACTCCTGCTGGCAGAGCCAGAGACAGACCCTAGATCAGAGTACTGACTACTGCTGGCAAAGCCAGAGACAGACCCTAGATCAGAGTACTCCTGCTGGCAAAGCCAGAGACAGACCCTAGATCAGAGTACTCCTGCTGGCAAAGCCAGAGACAGACCCTAGATCACAGTACTCCTGCTAGCAAAGCCAGAGACAGACCCTAGATCAGAGTACTCCTGCTGGCAAAGCCAGAGACAGACCCTAGATCAGAGTACTCCTGCTGGCAGAGCCTGAGACAGACCCTATATCAGAGTACTCCTGCTGGCAGAGCCAGAGACAGAGACAGACCCTAGATCAGAGTACTCCTGCTGGCAGAGCCTGAGACAGACCCTAGATCAGAGTACTCCTGCTGGCAGAGCCAGAGAGAGAGACAGACCCTAGATCAGAGTACTCCTGCTGGCAGAGCCAGAGAGAGTTAGACAGACCCTAGATCAGAGTACTCCTGCTGGAAGAGCCTGAGACAGACCCTAGATCAGAGTACTCCTGCTGGAAGAGCCTGAGACAGACCCTAGATCAGAGTACTCCTGCTGGAAGAGCCTGAGACAGACCCTAGATCAGAGTACTCCTAGTGGTGGCAGAGCCTGAGGTGATTACTATTTGGCAGAGCCTGAGAGAGATACAGACCCTAGATCAGAGTACTCCTGCTGGCAGAGCCAGAGAGAGAGACAGACCCTAGATTAGAGTACTCCTGCTGGCAGAGCCTGAGACAGAGACAGACCCTAGATCAGAGTACTCCTGCTGGCAGAGCCTGAGACAGAGACAGACCCTAGATCAGAGTACTCCTGCTGGCAGAGCCTGAGACAGAGACAGACCCTAGATCAGAGTACTCCTGCTGGCAGAGCCAGAGAGAGAGACAGACCCTAGATCAGAGTACTCCTGCTGGAAGAGCCTGAGACAGACCCTAGATCAGAGTACTCCTGCTGGCAGAGCCTGAGAGAGAGACAGACCCTAGATCAGAGTACTCCTGCTGGCAGAGCCAGGGAGAGAGACAGACCCTAGATCAGAGTACTCCTGCTGGAAGAGCCTGAGACAGAGACAGACCCTAGATCAGAGTACTCCTGCTGGCAGAGCCTGAGAGAGAGAGAGACAGAGCGAGAGACAGAGCCAGAGCCAGACATTGAGAGAGAAGCACGAGACAGAGAGAGGCGCGAGACAGAGAGAGGCGCGAGACAGAGAGAGGCGCGAGACAGAGAGAGGCGCGAGACAGAGAGAGGCGCGAGACAGAGAGAGGCGCGAGACAGAGAGAGGCGCGAGACAGAGAGAGGCGCGAGACAGAGAGAGGCGCGAGACAGAGAGAGGCGTGAGACAGAGAGAGGCGCGAGACAGAGAGAGTACATGACTACTAGTGGTGGTATTATATTTACTGTTATATTAACACATGACTACTAGTGGTGGTATTAAATTTACTGTTAGATTAATACATGACTACTAGTGGTGGTATTATATTTACTGTTAGATTAATACATGACTACTAGTGGTGGTATTATATTTACTGTTAGATTAATACATGACTACTAGTGGTGGTATTATATTTACTGTTAGATTAATACATGACTACTAGTGGTGGTATTATATTTACTGTTAGATTAATACATGACTACTAGTGGTGGTATTATATTTACTGTTAGATTAATACATGACTACTAGTGGTGGTATTATATTTACTCTTAGATTAATACATGACTACTAGTGGTGGTATTAAATTTACTGTTAGATTAATACATGACTACTAGTGGTGGTATTATATTTACTGTTAGATTAATACATGACTACTAGTGGTGATATTATATTTACTGTTAGATTAATACATGACTACTAGTGGTGGTATTATATTTACTGTTAGATTAATACATGACTACTAGTGGTGGTATTTACTGTTAGATTAATACATGACTACTAGTGGTAGTATTTACTGTTAGATTAATACATGACTACTAGTGGTGGTATTTACTGTTAGATTAATACATGACTACTAGTGGTGGTATTATATTTACTGTTAGATTAATACATGACTACTAGTGGTGGTATTATATTTACTGTTAGATTAATACATGACTACTAGTGGTGGTATTATATTTACTGTTAGATTAATACATGACTACTAGTGGTGGTATTATATTTACTGTTAGATTAATACATGACTACTAGTGGTGGGTGGTATTATATTTACTGTTAGATTAATACATGACTACTAGTGGTGGGTGGTATTATATTTACTGTTAGATTAATACATGACTAGTAGTGGTGGTTATTATATTTACTGTTAGATTAATACATGACTACTAGTGGTGGTATTATATTTACTGTTAGATTAATACATGACTACTAGTGGTGGTATTATATTTACTGTTAGATTAATACATGACTACTAGTGGTGGGTGGTATTATATTTACTGTTAGATTAATACATGACTACTAGTGGTGGGTGGTATTATATTTACTGTTAGATTAATACATGACTACTAGTGGTGGTATTATATTTACTGTTAGATTAATACATGACTACTAGTGGTGGTATTATATTTACTGTTAGATTAATACATGACTACTAGTGGTGGTATTATATTTACTGTTAGATTAATACATGACTACTAGTGGTGGGTATTATATTTACTGTTAGATTAATACATGACTACTAGTGGTGGTATTATATTTACTGTTAGATTAATACATGACTACTAGTGGTGGTATTATATTTACTGTTAGATTAATACATGACTACTAGTGGTGGTATTATATTTACTGTTAGATTAATACATGACTACTAGTGGTGGTATTATATTTACTGTTAGATTAATACATGACTACTAGTGGTGGTATTATATTTACTGTTAGATTAATACATGACTACTAGTGGTGGTATTATATTTACTGTTAGATTAATACATGACTACTAGTGGTGGTATTATATTTACTGTTAGATTAATACATGACTACTAGTGGTGGTATTATATTTACTGTTAGATTAATACATGACTACTAGTGGTGGTGGTGGTATTATATTTACTGTTAGATTAATACATGACTACTAGTGGTGGGTGGTATTATATTTACTGTTAGATTAATACATGACTACTAGTGGTGGTATTATATTTACTGTTAGATTAATACATGACTACTAGTGGTGGTATTATATTTACTGTTAGATTAATACATGACTACTAGTGGTGGTATTATATTTACTGTTAGATTAATACATGACTACTAGTGGTGGGTGGTATTATATTTACTGTTAGATTAATACATGACTACTAGTGGTGGTATTATATTTACTGTTAGATTAATACATGACTACTAGTGGTGGGTGGTATTATATTTACTGTTAGATTAATACATGACTACTAGTGGTGGTATTATATTTACTGTTAGATTAATACATGACTACTAGTGGTGGTATTATATTTACTGTTAGATTAATACATGACTACTAGTGGTGGTATTATATTTACTGTTAGATTAATACATGACTACTAGTGGTGGTATTATATTTACTGTTAGATTAATACATGACTACTAGTGGTGGTATTATATTTACTGTTAGATTAATACATGACTACTAGTGGTGGTATTATATTTACTGTTAGATTAATACATGACTACTAGTGGTGGTATTATATTTACTGTTAGATTAATACATGACTACTAGTGGTGGGTGGTATTATATTTACTGTTAGATTAATACATGACTACTAGTGGTGGTATTATATTTACTGTTAGATTAATACATGACTACTAGTGGTGGTATTATATTTACTGTTAGATTAATACATGACTACTAGTGGTGGTATTATATTTACTGTTAGATTAATACATGACTACTAGTGGTGGTATTATATTTACTGTTAGATTAATACATGACTACTAGTGGTGGTATTATATTTACTGTTAGATTAATACATGACTACTAGTGGTGGTATTATATTTACTGTTAGATTAATACATGACTACTAGTGGTGGTATTATATTTACTGTTAGATTAATACATGACTACTAGTGGTGGTATTATATTTACTGTTAGATTAATACATGACTACTAGTGGTGGTATTATATTTACTGTTAGATTAATACATGACTACTAGTGGTGGTATTATATTTACTGTTAGATTAATACATGACTACTAGTGGTGGTATTTACTGTTAGATTAATACATGACTACTAGTGGTGGTATTATATTTACTGTTAGATTAATACATGACTACTAGTGGTGGTATTATATTTACTGTTAGATTAATACATGACTACTAGTGGTGGTATTATATTTACTGTTAGATTAATACATGACTACTAGTGGTGGTATTATATTTACTGTTAGATTAATACATGACTACTAGTGGTGGTATTATATTTACTGTTAGATTAATACATGATTAATTACATGACTACTAGTGGTGGTATTATATTTACTGTTAGATTAATACATGACTACTAGTGGTGGTATTATATTTACTGTTAGATTAATACATGACTACTAGTGGTGGTATTATATTTACTGTTAGATTAATACATGACTACTAGTGGTGGGTATTATATTTACTGTTAGATTAATACATGACTACTAGTGGTGGGTATTATATTTACTGTTAGATTAATACATGACTACTAGTGGTGGTATTATATTTACTGTTAGATTAATACATGACTACTAGTGGTGGTATTATATTTACTGTTAGATTAATACATGACTACTAGTGGTGGTATTATATTTACTGTTATATTAATACATGACTACTAGTGGTGGGTGGTATTATATTTACTGTTAGATTAATACATGACTACTAGTGGTGGGTGGTATTATATTTACTGTTAGATTAATACATGACTACTAGTGGTGGTATTATATTTACTGTTAGATTAATACATGACTACTAGTGGTGGTATTATATTTACTGTTAGATTAATACATGACTACTAGTGGTGGTATTATATTTACTGTTAGATTAATACATGACTACTAGTGGTGGTATTATATTTACTGTTAGATTAATACATGACTACTAGTGGTGGTATTATATTTACTGTTAGATTAATACATGACTACTAGTGGTGGTATTATATTTACTGTTAGATTAATACATGACTACTAGTGGTGGTATTTTATATTTACTGTACTAGTGGTGGTATTATATTTACTGTTAGATTAATACATGACTACTAGTGGTGGTATTATATTTACTGTTAGATTAATACATGACTACTAGTGGTGGTATTATATTTACTGTTAGATTAATACATGACTACTAGTGGTGGTATTATATTTACTGTTAGATTAATACATGACTACTAGTGGTGGTATTATATTTACTGTTAGATTAATACATGACTACTAGTGGTGGTATTATATTTACTGTTAGATTAATACATGACTACTAGTGGTGGTATTATATTTACTGTTAGATTAATACATGACTACTAGTGGTGGTATTATATTTACTGTTAGATTAATACATGACTACTAGTGGTGGTATTATATTTACTGTTAGATTAATACATGACTACTAGTGGTGGTATTATATTTACTGTTAGATTAATACATGACTACTAGTGGTGGTATTATATTTACTGTTAGATTAATACATGACTACTAGTGGTGGTATTATATTTACTGTTAGATTAATACATGACTACTAGTGGTGGTATTATATTTACTGTTAGATTAATACATGACTACTAGTGGTGGTATTATATTTACTGTTAGATTAATACATGACTACTAGTGGTGGTATTATATTTACTGTTATATTAATACATGACTACTAGTGGTGGTATTATATTTACTGTTAGATTAATACATGACTACTAGTGGTGGGTGGTATTATATTTACTGTTAGATTAATACATGACTACTAGTGGTGGTATTATATTTACTGTTAGATTAATACATGACTACTAGTGGTGGGTGGTATTATATTTACTGTTATATTAATACATGACTAGTAGTGGTGGTTATTATATTTACTGTTAGATTAATACATGACTACTAGTGGTGGTATTATATTTACTGTTATATTAATACATGACTACTAGTGGTGGGTGGTATTATATTTACTGTTAGATTAATACATGACTACTAGTGGTGGGTGGTATTATATTTACTGTTAGATTAATACATGACTACTAGTGGTGGTATTATATTTACTGTTAGATTAATACATGACTACTAGTGGTGGTTATTATATTTACTGTTAGATTAATACATGACTACTAGTGGTGGTATTATATTTACTGTTAGATTAATACATGACTACTAGTGGTGGTATTATATTTACTGTTAGATTAATACATGACTACTAGTGGTGGTATTATATTTACTGTTAGATTAATACATGACTACTAGTGGTGGTATTATATTTACTGTTAGATTAATACATGACTACTAGTGGTGGTATTATATTTACTGTTAGATTAATACATGACTACTAGTGGTGGGTGGTATTATATTTACTGTTAGATTAATACATGACTACTAGTGGTGGTATTATATTTACTGTTAGATTAATACATGACTACTAGTGGTGGTATTTACTGTTAGATTAATACATGACTACTAGTGGTGGGTTAGATTAATACATGACTATTATATTTACTGTTAGATTAATACATGACTACTAGTGGTGGTATTATATTTACTGTTAGATTAATACATGACTACTAGTGGTGGTATTATATTTACTGTTAGATTAATACATGACTACTAGTGGTGGTATTATATTTACTGTTAGGTATTATATTTACTGTTAGATTAATACATGACTACTAGTGGTGGTATTATATTTACTGTTAGATTAATACATGACTACTAGTGGTGGTATTATATTTACTGTTAGATTAATACATGACTACTAGTGGTGGGTGGTATTATATTTACTGTTATATTAATACATGACTACTAGTGGTGGTATTATATTTACTGTTAGATTAATACATGACTACTAGTGGTGGTATTATATTTACTGTTAGATTAATACATGACTACTAGTGGTGGGTGGTATTATATTTACTGTTAGATTAATACATGACTACTAGTGGTGGTATTATATTTACTGTTAGATTAATACATGACTACTAGTGGTGGTATTATATTTACTGTTATTATATTAATACATGACTACTAGTGGTGGGTATTATATTTACTGTTAGATTAATACATGACTACTAGTGGTGGTATTATATTTACTGTTAGATTAATACATGACTACTAGTGGTGGTATTATTATATTTACTGTTAGATTAATACATGACTACTAGTGGTGGTATTATATTTACTGTTAGATTAATACATGACTACTAGTGGTGGTATTATATTTACTGTTAGATTAATACATGACTACTAGTGGTGGTATTATATTTACTGTTAGATTAATACATGACTACTAGTGGTGGTATTATATTTACTGTTAGATTAATACATGACTACTAGTGGTGGTATTATATTTACTGTTAGATTAATACATGACTACTAGTGGTGGTATTATATTTACTGTTAGATTAATACATGACTACTAGTGGTGGTATTATATTTACTGTTAGATTAATACATGACTACTAGTGGTGGTATTATATTTACTGTTAGATTAATACATGACTACTAGTGGTGGTATTATATTTACTGTTAGATTAATACATGACTACTAGTGGTGGTATTATATTTACTGTTAGATTAATACATGACTACTAGTGGTGGTATTATATTTACTGTTAGATTAATACATGACTACTAGTGGTGGTATTATATTTACTGTTAGATTAATACATGACTACTAGTGGTGGTATTATATTTACTGTTAGATTAATACATGACTACTAGTGGTGGTATTATATTTACTGTTAGATTAATACATGACTACTAGTGGTGGTATTATATTTACTGTTAGATTAATACATGACTACTAGTGGTGGTATTATATTTACTGTTAGATTAATACATGACTACTAGTGGTGGTATTATATTTACTGTTAGATTAATACATGACTACTAGTGGTGGTATTATATTTACTGTTAGATTAATACATGACTACTAGTGGTGGTATTATATTTACTGTTAGATTAATACATGACTACTAGTGGTGGTATTATATTTACTGTTAGATTAATACATGACTACTAGTGGTGGTATTATATTTACTGTTAGATTAATACATGACTACTAGTGGTGGTATTATATTTACTGTTAGATTAATACATGACTACTAGTGGTGGTATTATATTTACTGTTAGATTAATACATGACTACTAGTGGTGGGTGGTATTATATTTACTGTTAGATTAATACATGACTACTAGTGGTGGGTTAGATTAATACATGGTATTATATTTACTGTTAGATTAATACATGACTACTAGTGGTGGTTAGATTAATACATGACTACTAGTGGTGGTTATTATATTTACTGTTAGATTAATACATGACTACTAGTGGTGGTATTATATTTACTGTTAGATTAATACATGACTACTAGTGGTGGGTGGTATTATATTTACTGTTAGATTAATACATGACTACTAGTGGTGGTATTATATTTACTGTTAGATTAATACATGACTACTAGTGGTGGTATTATATTTACTGTTAGATTAATACATGACTACTAGTGGTGGTATTATATTTACTGTTATATTAATACATGACTACTAGTGGTGGTATTATATTTACTGTTAGATTAATACATGACTACTAGTGGTGGTATTATATTTACTGTTAGATTAATACATGACTACTAGTGGTGGTTATTATATTTACTGTTAGATTAATACATGACTACTAGTGGTGGTATTATATTTACTGTTAGATTAATACATGACTACTAGTGGTGGTATTATATTTACTGTTAGATTAATACATGACTACTAGTGGTGGTTAGATTAATACATGACTATTATATTTTACTGTTAGATTAATACATGACTACTAGTGGTGGTATTATATTTACTGTTAGATTAATACATGACTACTAGTGGTGGTATTATATTTACTGTTAGATTAATACATGACTACTAGTGGTGGTATTATATTTACTGTTAGATTAATACATGACTACTAGTGGTGGTATTATATTTACTGTTAGATTAATACATGACTACTAGTGGTGGTATTATATTTACTGTTAGATTAATACATGACTACTAGTGGTGGTATTATATTTACTGTTAGATTAATACATGACTACTAGTGGTGGTATTATATTTACTGTTAGATTAATACATGACTACTAGTGGTGGTATTATATTTACTGTTAGATTAATACATGACTACTAGTGGTGGTATTATATTTACTGTTAGATTAATACATGACTACTAGTGGTGGTATTATATTTACTGTTAGATTAATACATGACTACTAGTGGTGGTATTATATTTACTGTTAGATTAATACATGACTACTAGTGGTGGTATAATTTACTGTTAGATTAATACATGACTACTAGTGGTGGTATTATATTTACTGTTAGATTAATACATGACTACTAGTGGTGGTATTATATTTACTGTTAGATTAATACATGACTACTAGTGGTGGTATTTACTGTTAGATTAATACATGACTACTAGTGGTAGTATTTACTGTTAGATTAATACATGACTACTAGTGGTGGTATTTACTGTTAGATTAATACATGACTACTAGTGGTGGTATTATATTTACTGTTAGATTAATACATGACTACTAGTGGTGGTATTATATTTACTGTTAGATTAATACATGACTACTAGTGGTGGTATTATATTTACTGTTAGATTAATACATGACTACTAGTGGTGGTATTATATTTACTGTTAGATTAATACATGACTACTAGTGGTGGTATTATATTTACTGTTAGATTAATACATGACTACTACTAGTGGTGGGTTAGGACTATTATATTTACTGTTAGATTAATACATGACTACTAGTGGTGGTATTATATTTACTGTTAGATTAATACATGACTACTAGTGGTGGTATTATATTTACTGTTAGATTAATACATGACTACTAGTGGTGGTATTATATTTACTGTTAGATTAATACATGACTACTAGTGGTGGTATTATATTTACTGTTAGATTAATACATGACTGTGGTGGTATTATATTTACTGTTAGATTAATACATGACTACTAGTGGTGGTATTATATTTACTGTTAGATTAATACATGACTACTAGTGGTGGTATTATATTTACTGTTAGATTAATACATGACTACTAGTGGTGGTATTATATTTACTGTTAGGTATTATATTTATTTACTGTTAGATTAATACATGACTACTAGTGGTGGTATTATATTTACTGTTAGATTAATACATGACTACTAGTGGTGGGTTAGGACTATTATATTTACTGTTAGATTAATACATGACTACTAGTGGTGGTATTATATTTACTAGATTAATACATGACTACTAGTGGTGGTATTATATTTACTGTTAGATTAATACATGACTACTAGTGGTGGTATTATATTTACTGTTAGATTAATACATGACTACTAGTGGTGGTATTATATTTACTGTTAGATTAATACATGACTACTAGTGGTGGTATTATATTTACTGTTAGATTATTATATTTACTGTTAGATTAATACATGACTACTAGTGGTGGTATTATATTTACTGTTAGATTAATACATGACTACTAGTGGTGGTATTATATTTACTGTTAGATTAATACATGACTACTAGTGGTGGTATTATATTTACTGTTAGATTAATACATGACTACTAGTGGTGGTATTATATTTACTGTTAGATTAATACATGACTACTAGTGGTGGTATTATATTTACTGTTAGATTAATACATGACTACTAGTGGTGGGTATTTATTTACTGTTAGATTAATTATATTTACTGTTAGATTAATACATGACTACTAGTGGTGTTAGATTAATACATGACTACTAGTGGTGGTATTATATTTACTGTTAGATTAATACATGACTACTAGTGGTGGTATTATATTTACTGTTAGATTAATACATGACTACTAGTGGTGGTGGTATTATATTTACTGTTAGATTAATACATGACTACTAGTGGTGGTATTATATTTACTGTTAGATTAATACATGACTACTAGTGGTGGTATTATATTTACTGTTAGATTAATACATGACTACTAGTGGTGGTATTATATTTACTGTTAGATTAATACATGACTACTAGTGGTGGTATTATATTTACTGTTAGATTAATACATGACTACTAGTGGTGGGTGGTATTATATTTACTGTTAGATTAATACATGACTACTAGTGGTGGTATTATATTTACTGTTAGATTAATACATGACTACTAGTGGTGGTATTATATTTACTGTTAGATTAATACATGACTACTAGTGGTGGGTGGTATTATATTTACTGTTAGATTAATACATGACTACTAGTGGTGGTATTATATTTACTGTTAGATTAATACATGACTACTAGTGGTGGGTTAGATTAATACATGACTACTAGTATTATATTTACTGTTAGATTAATACATGACTACTAGTGGTGGGTGGTATTATATTTACTGTTAGATTAATACATGACTACTAGTGGTGGTATTATATTTACTGTTAGATTAATACATGACTACTAGTGGTGGTATTATATTTACTGTTAGATTAATACATGACTACTAGTGGTGGTTATATTTACTGTTATTATATTTACTGTTAGATTAATACATGACTACTAGTGGTGGGTGGTATTATATTTACTGTTAGATTAATACATGACTACTAGTGGTGGTATTATATTTACTGTTAGATTAATACATGACTACTAGTGGTGGTATTATATTTACTGTTAGATTAATACATGACTACTAGTGGTGGTATTATATTTACTGTTAGATTAATACATGACTATTATATTTACTGTTAGATTAATACATGACTACTAGTGGTGGTATTATATTTACTGTTAGATTAATACATGACTACTAGTGGTGGTATTATATTTACTGTTAGATTAATACATGACTACTAGTGGTGGTATTATATTTACTGTTAGATTAATACATGACTACTAGTATTATTTTACTGTTAGATTAATACATGACTACTAGTGGTGGGTTAGATTAATACATGACTATTATATTTACTGTTAGATTAATACATGACTACTAGTGGTGGGTGGTATTATATTTACTGTTAGATTAATACATGACTACTAGTGGTGGTATTATATTTACTGTTAGATTAATACATGACTACTAGTGGTGGTATTATATTTACTGTTAGATTAATACATGACTACTAGTGGTGGTATTATATTTACTGTTAGATTAATACATGACTACTAGTGGTGGGTGGTATTATATTTACTGTTAGATTAATACATGACTACTAGTGGTGGGACTACTAGGTATTATATTTACTGTTAGATTAATACATGACTACTAGTGGTGTTAGATTAATACATGACTACTAGTGGTGGTATTATATTTACTGTTAGATTAATACATGACTACTAGTGGTGGGTGGTATTATATTTACTGTTAGATTAATACATGACTACTAGTGGTGGTATTATATTTACTGTTAGATTAATACATGACTACTAGTGGTGGTATTATATTTACTGTTAGATTAATACATGACTACTAGTGGTGGTATTATATTTACTGTTATGACTACTAGTGGTGGTATTATATTTACTGTTAGATTAATACATGACTACTAGTGGTGGTGGTATTATATTTACTGTTAGATTAATACATGACTACTAGTGGTGGTGGTATTATATTTACTGTTAGATTAATACATGACTACTAGTGGTGGTATTATATTTACTGTTAGATTAATACATGACTACTAGTGGTGGTATTATATTTACTGTTAGATTAATACATGACTACTAGTGGTGGTATTATATTTACTGTTAGATTAATACATGACTACTAGTGGTGGTATTATATTTACTGTTAGATTAATACATGACTACTAGTGGTGGTGGTATTATATTTACTGTTAGATTAATACATGACTACTAGTGGTGGTATTATATTTACTGTTAGATTAATACATGACTACTAGTGGTGGTATTATATTTACTGTTAGATTAATACATGACTACTAGTGGTGGTATTATATTTACTGTTAGATTAATACATGACTACTAGTGGTGGTATTATATTTACTGTTAGATTAATACATGACTACTAGTGGTGGTATTATATTTACTGTTAGATTAATACATGACTACTAGTGGTGGTATTATATTTACTGTTAGATTAATACATGACTACTAGTGGTGGTTAGATTATTATATTTACTGTTAGATTAATACATGACTACTAGTGGTGGGTGGTATTATATTTACTGTTAGATTAATACATGACTACTAGTGGTGGTATTATATTTACTGTTAGATTAATACATGACTACTAGTGGTGGGTGGTATTATATTTACTGTTAGATTAATACATGACTACTAGTGACTACTAGTGGTGGTATTATATTTACTGTTAGTGGGTGGTATTATATTTACTGTTAGATTAATACATGACTACTAGTGGTGGTATTATATTTACTGTTAGATTAATACATGACTACTAGTGGTGGTGGTATTATATTTACTGTTAGATTAATACATGACTACTAGTGGTGGTATTATATTTACTGTTAGATTAATACATGACTACTAGTGGTGGGTGGTATTAAATTTACTGTTAGATTAATACATGACTACTAGTGGTGGTATTATATTTACTGTTATATTAATACATGACTACTAGTGGTGGTATTATATTTACTGTTATATTAATACATGACTACTAGTGGTGGGTGGTATTATATTTACTGTTAGATTAATACATGACTACTAGTGGTGGTATTATATTTACTGTTAGATTAATACATGACTACTAGTGGTGGTATTATATTTACTGTTATATTAATACATGACTACTAGTGGTGGTATTATATTTACTGTTAGATTAATACATGACTACTAGTGGTGGTATTATATTTACTGTTAGATTAATACATGACTACTAGTGGTGGTGGTATTATATTTACTGTTAGATTAATACATGACTACTAGTGGTGGTGGTATTATATTTACTGTTAGATTAATACATGACTACTAGTGGTGGTATTATATTTACTGTTAGATTAATACATGACTACTAGTGGTGGTATTATATTTACTGTTATATTAATACATGACTACTAGTGGTGGGTGGTATTATATTTACTGTTAGATTAATACATGACTACTAGTGGTGGTATTATATTTACTGTTAGATTAATACATGACTACTAGTGGTGGTATTATATTTACTGTTAGATTAATACATGACTACTAGTGGTGGTATTATATTTACTGTTAGATTAATACATGACTACTAGTGGTGGTATTATATTTACTGTTAGATTAATACATGACTACTAGTGGTGGTATTATATTTACTGTTAGATTAATACATGACTACTAGTGGTGGTATTATATTTACTGTTAGATTAATACATGACTACTAGTGGTGGTATTATATTTACTGTTAGATTAATACATGACTACTAGTGGTGGTATTATATTTACTGTTAGATTAATACATGACTACTAGTGGTGGTATTATATTTACTGTTAGATTAATACATGACTACTAGTGGTGGTATTATATTTACTGTTAGATTAATACATGACTACTAGTGGTGGTATTATATTTACTGTTAGATTAATACATGACTACTAGTGGTGGTATTATATTTACTGTTAGATTAATACATGACTACTAGTGGTGGTATTATATTTACTGTTAGATTAATACATGACTACTAGTGGTGGTATTATATTTACTGTTAGATTAATACATGACTACTAGTGGTGGGTGGTATTATATTTACTGTTAGATTAATACATGACTACTAGTGGTGGGTGGTATTATATTTACTGTTAGATTAATACATGACTACTAGTGGTGGGTGGTATTATATTTACTGTTAGATTAATACATGACTACTAGTGGTGGTATTATATTTACTGTTAGATTAATACATGACTACTAGTGGTGGTATTATATTTACTGTTAGATTAATACATGACTACTAGTGGTGGTATTATATTTACTGTTAGATTAATACATGACTACTAGTGGTGGTATTATATTTACTGTTAGATTAATACATGACTACTAGTGGTGGTATTATATTTACTGTTATATTAATACATGACTACTAGTGGTGGTATTATATTTACTGTTAGATTAATACATGACTACTAGTGGTGGTATTATATTTACTGTTAGATTAATACATGACTACTAGTGGTGGGTGGTATTATATTTACTGTTATATTAATACATGACTACTAGTGGTGGTATTATATTTACTGTTAGATTAATACATGACTACTAGTGGTGGGTGGTATTATATTTACTGTTATATTAATACATGACTACTAGTGGTGGGTGGTATTAAATTTACTGTTAGATTAATACATGACTACTAGTGGTGGTATTATATTTACTGTTATATTAATACATGACTACTAGTGGTGGTATTATATTTACTGTTAGATTAATACATGACTACTAGTGGTGGTATTATATTTACTGTTAGATTAATACATGACTACTAGTGGTGGTATTATATTTACTGTTATATTAATACATGACTACTAGTGGTGGGTGGTATTATATTTACTGTTATATTAATACATGACTACTAGTGGTGGTATTATATTTACTGTTAGATTAATACATGACTACTAGTGGTGGTATTATATTTACTGTTAGATTAATACATGACTACTAGTGGTGGTATTATATTTACTGTTATATTAATACATGACTACTAGTGGTGGGTGGTATTATATTTACTGTTATATTAATACATGACTACTAGTGGTGGTATTATATTTACTGTTAGATTAATACATGACTACTAGTGGTGGTATTATATTTACTGTTAGATTAATACATGACTACTAGTGGTGGTATTATATTTACTGTTAGATTAATACATGACTACTAGTGGTGGTATTATATTTACTGTTAGATTAATACATGACTACTAGTGGTATTATATTTACTGTTATATTAATACATGACTACTAGTGGTGGGTGGTATTATATTTACTGTTATATTAATACATGACTACTAGTGGTGGTATTATATTTACTGTTATATTAATACATGACTACTAGTGGTGGGTGGTATTATATTTACTGTTAGATTAATACATGACTACTAGTGGTGGTATTATATTTACTGTTAGATTAATACATGACTACTAGTGGTGGTATTATATTTACTGTTAGATTAATACATGACTACTAGTGGTGGGTGGTATTATATTTACTGTTAGATTAATACATGACTACTAGTGGTGGTATTATATTTACTGTTAGATTAATACATGACTACTAGTGGTGGTATTATATTTACTGTTAGATTAATACATGACTACTAGTGGTGGTATTATATTTACTGTTAGATTAATACATGACTACTAGTGGTGTGGTGGTATTATATTTACTGTTAGATTAATACATGACTACTAGTGGTGGTATTATATTTACTGTTATATTAATACATGACTACTAGTGGTGGTATTATATTTACTGTTAGATTAATACATGACTACTAGTGGTGGTATTATATTTACTGTTAGATTAATACATGACTACTAGTGGTGGGTGGTATTATATTTACTGTTAGATTAATACATGACTACTAGTGGTGGTATTATATTTACTGTTAGATTAATACATGACTACTAGTGGTGGGTGGTATTATATTTACTGTTATATTAATACATGACTACTAGTGGTGGTATTATATTTACTGTTATATTAATACATGACTACTAGTGGTGGGTGGTATTATATTTACTGTTAGATTAATACATGACTACTAGTGGTGGTATTATATTTACTGTTAGATTAATACATGACTACTAGTGGTGGTATTATATTTACTGTTATATTAATACATGACTACTAGTGGTGGGTGGTATTATATTTACTGTTATATTAATACATGACTACTAGTGGTGGTATTATATTTACTGTTAGATTAATACATGACTACTAGTGGTGGTATTATATTTACTGTTATATTAATACATGACTACTAGTGGTGGTATTATATTTACTGTTAGATTAATACATGACTACTAGTGGTGGTATTATATTTACTGTTAGATTAATACATGACTACTAGTGGTGGGCGGTATTATATTTACTGTTATATTAATACATGACTACTAGTGGTGGGTGGTATTATATTTACTGTTATATTAATACATGACTACTAGTGGTGGTATTATATTTACTGTTAGATTAATACATGACTACTAGTGGTGGTATTATATTTACTGTTAGATTAATACATGACTACTAGTGGACAAAAGACAAATCACTGGATTAGGTTGCACATCAAATGATCTTGAACCATCCATTCCTACATGGACATGTTAGATGAAACAATTTATTTTTGTATTGTTTTTTTAAATAGCCTACAATCTCAATAGTCTATTACACACAGTCTAAAGCACTGCAGATTACTTTCCAAGTTGAATGACAAATGTTTTCCATTGCGTGGTGCCGCTTCGTTTTCTACTGGTGCGACAAAATCATGGGCTGGAGCCACGGAAACCGTTGGAGCCCTGTTAAGAGGTCAGATTTATGTGTTCTTCTGCCAATTTGGCTGTTGGGGAGAAAATCGTGCGATAGGAAGTCATGCAGAAAAAGATGTTGGTAGGACAAGGCTGTGTATGTTTGTGCACAAAGACTACAGATTCATGGGGCAATACAAATGTGACGTGACTAATATGTTACTAGTTGACTAAAATGGCCCGTTTGTCATTTTGACAATAACTACACGAAATCAAAACGACAAAAATGTGATTTCATTCTAATTTTAGACAAAATGACTAAGATTTGTTTTTAAAGGGTGCCAAAATGAACACTGCTGTATATGCAGCCAGCCACACAAACATGCCTCTCACAAAGAACTCCCATTCACATACAAACCCCACACAAATAATGTTATGTACACAGACACACACCAATTATTTGTGCCAATTGCTGTGTAACAGATCAGTGTGTGTGTGTGTGTGTGTGTGTGTGTGTGTGTGTGTGTGTGTACACACTTACTGAAGCTGTTTTGAGGCCATTATGGTCGTAGTATTTCTTCCTTTCGTACTTATCCCGGATGAAGAACTCTACTGCTCTGAGGTCAGGGGTTAAGGAATGACACTGTAGTACACACACACACACACACAATCCCAGTCACACACTGCTATGTCTTACTATACTTGACCTTTTTCTACATTTTGTAGACTGATTTAATTGAGATTGTGTGTCACTGGCCTCCACACATTACCCCATAATATCGAAGTGGAACTATGTCTAAAGACAGTCAATAAGTATTCCTGTGTTACAGCACGCCTAAATAAGTTCAGGAGTAAAAATGTGCTGAACAAGTCACACAAGAAGTTGCATGGACTCACTCTGTGTGCAATAGTGTTTAACATGAGTTTTGAATGACTACCTCATCTGTGTACCCCACCACATACAATTATCCGTAAGTTCCCTCAGTCAAGCAGTGAATTTCAAACACAAAGACCGGAGACGTTTCCAATGCCTAGCAAAGAAGGACGTTATTGGTAGATGGGTAAAGAAAAAGACAGAAGAATATCCCTTTGAGCATGGTGAAGTTATTAATGACACTTTGGATGGTATGAAAGTTCCAGACGTCCTTCCTTAGTCAGTTGCCGGAGAGGACGATAACCGCTCAGGGATTTCATCACGACGGCAATTGTGATCAACAGTAGTTCGTCCACAACACTAACCAAAATGAGAGACTGAAAGAAAGGAAACCTGTACCGATTTCTCTTTTCTTTTCCAAAACATGCATCCTTTTTGCAATAAAGTGACAAAGAAATTTACTGTGTGTCCTCAATAAAGTGTTATGTTTGGTACAAATCCAACGACACATCACTCTTCATATTTTCAAGCATGGTGGTGGCTGCATCATGTTATGGGTATGCTTGTAATCAGCAAGGACTAGGAAGTTTTCCAGGATTAACAGAACTGGAATACAGCTAAGCACAGGCATAATCCGAAACAAAAACCTGGTTCAGTCTGCTTTCCAACAGACACTGGGAGACAAATTCACTTTTCAGCAGGACAAGAACCTAAAACAAGGCCAAATATACACTGGAGTTGCTTACCAAGATGGCATTGAATGTTTCTGAATGGCCTAATTACAGAGGCAGGGGAGGAAAGAAAGGGAAAGACTGAAATTCACAATGCAGAAAAACAAGCGAAGGAAGGGAGGTCGCTGTCGAAGCAGGCCCAAATACCCTCAAGAAAAAGTGGTGTGTGAATATATTCGGATGCTGCTCCTGTAGGCACATCTTTATTCATGCTGGAATTTACATGGAGACGAGTCAGAGGCCAGAGCTGAAGGGGGAGGGGGAAAGAAAGACTGCAATGTCAGTAATATTTGCCAATATGTTTTGGCTTTCATACCATGCCATGAGGCCTTTCAGTCATATTGAGAGTTCCCTACTACTAATGATTTAGTTTATTATTATTATTCACATTGTTGTTGCTGTTAGTGGTAATACTATTTCCACAACTACGATTATTACTGATGTCTTATTGCGGTTAGTGGTAATACTATTTCCACAACTACAATTATTACTGATATCTTATTGCTGTTAGTGGTAATACTATTTCCACAACTACGATTATTACTGATGTCTTATTGCGGTTAGTGGTAATACTATTTCCACAACTACAATTATTACTGATATCTTATTGCTGTTAGTGGTAATACTATTTCCACAACTACAATTATTACTGATATCTTATTGCTGTTAGTGGTAATACTATTTCCACAACTACAATTATTACTGATATCTTATTGCTATTAGTGGTAATACTATTTCCACAACTACAATTATTACTGATATCTTATTGCTGTTGCTGTTAGTGGTAATATTACTGATATCTTATTACTGATATCTTATTGCTGTTAGTGGTAATACTATTTCCACAACTACAATTATTACTGATATCTTATTGCTGTTAGTGGTATTACTATTTCCACAACTACAATTATTACTGATATCTTATTGCTGTTAGTGGTAATACTATTTCCACAACTACAATTATTACTGATATCTTATTGCTGTTAGTGGTAATACTATTTCCACAACTACAATTATTACTGATATCTTATTGCTATTAGTGGTAATACTATTTCCACAACTACAATTATTACTGATATCTTATTGCTGTTGCTGTTAGTGGTAATACTATTTCCACAACTACAATTATTACTGATATCTTATTGCTGTTAGTGGTAATACTATTTCCACAACTACAATTATTACTGATATCTTATTGCTGTTAGTGGTAATACTATTTCCACAACTACAATTATTACTGATATCTTATTGCTGTTAGTGGTAATACTATTTCCACAACTACAATTATTACTGAGGTCTTATTGCTGTTAGTGGTAATACTATTTCCACAACTACGATTATTACTGATGTCTTATTGCTGTTAGTGGTAATACTATTTCCACAACTACAATTATTACTGATATCTTATTGCTGTTAGTGGTAATACTATTTCCACAACTACAATTATTACTGATATCTTATTGCTGTTAGTGGTAATACTATTTCCACAACTACAATTATTACTGATGTCTTATTGCTGTTAGTGGTAATACTATTTCCACAACTACAATTATTACTGATTCTTATTGCTGTTAGTGGTACTATTTCCACAACTACGATTATTACTGATGCCTTATTACTGATGCCTTATTGCTGTTAGTGGTAATACTATTTCCACAACTACGATTATTACTATTTCCACAACTACGATTATTACTGATGCCTTATTGCTGTTAGTGGTGATACTATTTCCACGACTACAATTAATACTGATGTCTTATTGCTGTTGCTGTTAGTGGTATTACTATTTCCACAACTACGATTATTACTGATGTCTTATTGCTGTTAGTGGTAATACTATTTCCACAACTACAATTATTACTGATATCTTATTGCTGTTAGTGGTAATACTATTTCCACAACTACAATTATTACTGATATCTTATTGCTGTTAGTGGTAATACTATTTCCACAACTACAATTATTACTGATATCTTATTGCTGTTAGTGGTAATACTATTTCCACAACTACGATTATTCCTGATGTCTTATTGCTGTTAGTGGTAATACTATTTCCACAACTACGATTATTACTATTTCCACAACTACGATTATTACTGATGCCTTATTGCTGTTAGTGGTAATACTATTTCCACAACTACGATTATTACTATTTCCACAACTACGATTATTACTGATGCCTTATTGCTGTTAGTGGTAATACTATTTCCACAACTACGATTATTACTATTTCCACAACTACGATTATTACTGATGCCTTATTGCTGTTAGTGGTGATACTATTTCCACGACTACAATTAATACTGATGTCTTATTGCTGTTGCTGTTAGTGGTATTACTATTTCCACAACTACGATTATTACTGATGTCTTATTGCTGTTGCTGTTAGTGGTATTACTATTTCCACAACTACAATTATTACTGATGTCTTATTGCTGTTAGTGGTAATACTATTTCCACAACTACGATTATTACTGATGTCTTATTGCTGTTAGTGGTAATACTATTTCTACAACTACGATTATTACTGATGTCTTATTGCTGTTGCTGTTAGTGGTATTACTATTTCCACAACTACAATTATTACTGATGTCTTATTGCTGTTAGTGGTAATACTATTTCCACAACTACGATTATTACTGATATCTTATTGCTGTTAGTGGTATTACTATTTCCACAACTACAATTATTACTATTTCCACAACTACGATTATTACTGATGTCTTATTGCTGTTAGTGGTAATACTATATCCACAACGACGATTATTACTGATGCCTTATTGCTGTTAGTGGTGATACTATTTCCACGACTACAATTAATACTGATGTCTTATTGCTGTTGCTGTTAGTGGTATTACTATTTCCACAACTACGATTATTACTGATGTCTTATTGCTGTTAGTGGTAATACTATTTCCACAACTACGATTAGTACTGATGCCTTATTGCTGTTTGTGGTAATACTATTTCCACAACTACGATTATTACTGATGCCTTATTGCCGTTTGTCCCACCATTGTTGTGTGTGTACTTTGACAACGTACAGTACCAGTCAAAAGTTGACAACTACTCCTTCAATGGTTTTTCTTTATTTTTACTATTTTGTAGAATAGTGAAGACATCAAATCTATGAACACATATGGAAACAAGTAGTAAAAAAGAAAAAGTAGTAAAACAAATCTAAATACATTTTAGACTTTAGATTATTCAAAGTAGCCACCCGTTGCCTTGATGACAGCGTTGCTCACTCTTAGCGTTCTCTCAACCAGCTTCACTCAACCCATCTCAAATGGGTTGAGGTCAGGTGATTGTGGAGGCCAGGTCATCTGATGTAGCACTCCATCACTCTCCTTCTTGGTCAAATAACCCTCACACAGCCTGGAGGTGTGTTGGGTATTTGTCCTTTTGAAAAACAAATGATAGTGGGACTAAGCGCAAACCAGATGGGATGGTGTATTGCTGCAGAAAGACACGGCGGTTGGAACCAACAATCTCAAATTTAGACACCAAAGACCAAAGGACGCACTTCCACCGGTCTAATGTCCATTACTTGTGTTTCTTGGCCCAAGCAAGTCTCTTCTTTTTATTGGTGTCCTTTAGTAGTGGTTTCTTTGCAGCAATTCGACCATGAAGGCCTGATTCACAGTCTCCTCTGAACAGTTGATGTTGAGATGTGTCTGTTACTTGAACTCTGTGAAGCATTTATTTGGGCTGCAATTTCTGAGGCTGGTAACTCTAATGAACTTATCCTCTGCAGCAGAGGTAACTCTGGGTCTTCCTTTCCTGTTGCGGTCCTCATGAGAGCCAGTTTCATCATAGCGCTTGATGGGTTTTGCGACTGCACTTGAAGAAACTTTTAAAAAGGTCTTGAAATTTTCCAGATTACTTTAAGACATGAAGGTCAGTCAATGATACTGTCATTTCTCTTTGCTTATTTGAACTGTTCATGCCATAATGTGGACGTGGTCTTTTACCAAATAGGGCTATCTTCTGTATACCACCCCTACCTTGTCACAACACAACTGATTGGCTCAGACGCATTAAGGAAAGAAAGAATTTCGACAAATGAACTTAAGGCACACATGTTAATTGAAATGCATTCCAGGTGACTACCTCATGAAGCTGGTTGAGAGACTGCCAAGAGTGTGCAAAGCTGTCATCAAGGCAAAGGGTGGCTACTTTGAAGAATCTCAAATATATTTTGATTTGTTTACTACATGATTACATGTGTTATTTCATATTTTCGATGTCACTATTATTCTACAATGTAGAAAATAAAGAAAAACCATAGAATGAGTGTCAAGCCTTGGTCTTAGTATTTTGTGTTTTCTTGAATTATTTGTTCAGGCCAGGGTGTGACATGGGTTTATTGTATTGTCGTATTGAGGTTTTTGTAGGCATTGGGATTGTGGTTGATTAGGGGTGTGTCTAGTATAGGCTTGGCTGCCTGAGGCGGTTCTCAATCAGAGTCAGGTGATTCTTGTTGTCTCTGATGGGGAATCGTATTTAGGTAGCCTGGGTTTCACTGTGTATTTTGTGGGTGATTGTTCCTGTCTCTGTGTAGTTTCACCAGATAGGCTGTAATTAGGTTTCACGTTCCGTTTGGTTGTTTTTGTATATTACGTTATTTTCATGTATCGCGATCTCTTCATTAAAGACATGAGTAACCACCACGCTGCATTTCGGTCCGACTCTTTGACAAACGAAGAAAGCCGTGACAGAATCACCCACCACACACGGACCGAGCGGCGTGGTTACAGGCAGCGACAGCAGGAGCAGCGAAAGGAGGATGAATTATTCGGAGAATGGACATGGGAAGACGTGTTGGATGGCAAAGGAGGAGATACTGGCCAGAAGAGATCGCCTCCCATGGGAACAGGTGGAGGCACTTAGGAGAGCAGAGGCAGCAGGAGATAGGAGCCGACGATACGAGGGAACACGGTTGGCAAGGAAGCCCGAAAAGCAGCCCAAAAAAAATATTGGGGGGCTTAAAGGGAGTATGGCTATGCCAGGTATGAGACCTGCGCAAACTCCCTGTGCTTACCGGGGGGCTAGAGAGACCGGGCAGGCACTGTGTTATGCTATGGAGCACACAGTGTTTCCAGTGCGGGTGCATAGCACGGTGCGGTTCATACCAGCCCTTCGTATTGGCCGGGCTAGAGTGGGCATCGAGCCAGGTAAGGTTGGGCAGGCTCGGTGCTCAAGAGCTCCTGTGCGCCTGCACGGTCCGGTCTATCCAGAGCCAACTCTCCTTGTTTATCGTGAGGAGCCAAGGAGGAGACCAGAACCAGAGCCGGTGTTAGAGGTGAGCGAAGCAGAGACTGAAGGAGTTAATGGGGAAAGTGGAGGAGAGAGTAATGAGGGAGTTGCTAGTATGGCGCTATAGGTACGATATTCGTCCGACGGAGCATGTCGGGGATTTAATGGCACCTGGGTCAGCGCTCCATACTCGTCCTAAGGTGCGTGTTAGTCGGCTGGTGAAAAATGTGCCAGCCTCACGCACTAGGCCTCCTGTGTACCTACCTAGCCTTGCACGTCCTGTGCCAGTCCTGCTCTCAGGCTCTCCAGTACACCTTCACGGTCCAGTCCATCCTGTGCCACCTTCACACACCAGTCCTCCGGTAGCAGCTCCCCAAACCAGGCTTCCTGTGCGTGTCCTCGATCCTGTAGCACCAGTTCCAGCACCACACACCAGGCCGTCAGTGCGCCTCGCCTGTTCAGCACAGCCAGAGCCTTCCTTCCCTCCTGCGCTGTTGGAGTCTCCCGCCTGTTCAGCGCTATCAGAGCCTTCCTCCTCTACAGCGCTGCCGGAGCCTCCTGGAATGGAGCAGTCAGAGCTGTCAGCCTGCATGGAGCAGCCAGAGCTGTCAGTCTGCATGAAGCAGCCAGAGCTGCCAGTCTGCAAGGAGCTGCCAGTCTGCAAGGAGCTGCCAGTCTGCAAGGTGCTGCCAGCCTGCATGGAGCAGCCAGAGCTGTCAGTCTGCATGAAGCAGCCAGAGCTGTCAGTCTGCATGAAGCAGCCAGAGCTGTCAGTCTGCATGAAGCAGCCAGAGCTGTCAGTCTGCATGAAGCAGCCAGAGCTGTCAGTCTGCATGAAGCAGCCAGAGCTGTCAGTCTGCAAGGAGCTGTCAGTCTGCATGGAGCAGCCAGAGCTGTCAGTCTGCATAGAGCAGCTAGATCCGCCAGTCAGCCATGATCTTCTAGATCTGCCAGACAACCAGATTCTTCCAGATCTACCAGTTAACCAGATTCTTCCAGATCTACCAGTTAACCAGTCTCTTCCAGATCTGCCAGTCAACCAGAATCTTCCAGATCTGCTAGTCAACCAGAATCTTCCAGATCCGCCAGCCAGCCAGGATCTACCGGAGCCGACTACCTACCTGAGCTTCATCTCAGTCCCGAGCTGCCCCTCAGTCCCGAGCTGCCCCTCAGTCCCGAGCTGCCCCTCAGTCCCGAGCTGCCCCTCAGTCCCGAGCTGCCCCTCAGTCCCGAGCTGCCCCTCAGTTCAGTGGGGTTCTGGGTGAGGACTATTAGGCTATGGTCGGCGGCGAGGGTGGATTATCCCAGGACGCGAAGGGGAGGAACTAGGACATTTGTTCAGGCCAGGGTGTGACATGGGTTTATTGTATTGTCGTATTGGGGTTTTTGTAGGCATTGGGATTGTGGTTGATTAGGGGTGTGTCTAGTATAGGCTTGGCTGCCTGAGGCGGTTCTCAATCAGAGTCAGGTGATTCTTGTTGTCTCTGATGGGGAACCGTATTTAGGTAGCCTGGGTTTCACTGTGTATTTCGTGGGTGATTGTTCCAATCTCAGTGTAGTGTTCACCAGATAGGCTGTAATTAGGTTTCACGTTCCGTTTTGTTGTTTTTGTATATTACATTATTTTCATGTATCGCGATCTCTTCATTAAAGACATGAGTAACCACCACGCTGCATTTCGGTCCAACTCTCTTTTGACAAACGAAGAACGCCGTTACAATGAGTAGGTTTTTGACTAGTACTGCAAGTCATTTAACTTGCCATGTCAATAAAGTCGACTGAATTGAATTTGAAAAGAGAGACAGAGAGACGAGTCAACCTGACAACGGAGAAGAAACAGAAAAGAAGAGACAGACAGACAAAAGGAACCATGAAAAAGGAAAGGCACTTTAACAAAAAAGGTGAGGGGGAGAAGGACAACATGAAAGCAAAGAAGCACACCGCCTTATTTAAAATACGCCAACTCCCCACACAATGAATACGTAGCCCTACACATTTGACCTACCTACCAATTAGTCGAGCTAGCTCGACCCCTACTGCTGTGAACTACTGTGAGTACTAGCAGGAGCCATCAAAAAGGCTAAACTGATGCCCATCCCCCGAAAAGGCTAGATACTAGATGATTTATTAGACTTGAACCAGGCAGACCGTGTGAATTCAGTCAGAGTTTGAACAGGAACAGCTGTTATTAAGAACACACAGCTGTCCTGTCAGAACAGCAGGCAGCCCAGCTCCCATGCTGCCTTGCACTCTCCAATACAACCCAGGCACGCAACGGTGCCGTGTTCAAATGTGTGTCTCATCACAACTGGGTCCAAAGTGACATGGGAAGAGGAACTGTGTTGTGATGGGTGCTGGTCAAATGCAGATGCACACAGTGGTTCATTATTACTGAACACACACACACACAGGGAGAAGAGAGGATACTGGTCGGTCTGTGGACGTCTGAAGGTGTCTGGGAGGTGGGCTTCATACAGCTGTTTGGCCTTGTTGTTCCCCATGTCTACCATACTCTACACACACACGCACACACACACAGGGAGAAGAGAGGATACTGGTCGGTCTGTGGACGTCTGAAGCTGTCTGGGAGGTGGGCTTCATACAGCTGTTTGGCCTTGTTGTTCCCCATGTCTACCATACTCTACACACACACACAGGGAGAAGAGAGGATACTGGTCGGTCTGTGGACGTCTGAAGCTGTCTGGGAGGTGGGTTTCATACAGCTGTTTGGCCTTGTTGTTCCCCATGTCTACCATACTCTACACACACACGCACACACACACAGGGAGAAGAGAGGATACTGGTCGGTCTGTGGACGTCTGAAGGTGTCTGGGAGGTGGGCTTCATACAGTTGTTTGGCCTTGTTGTTCCCCATGTCTACCATACTCTACACACACAGGGGAGAGAGATAACAGCCTTCAATATATCATTAGACATCTCTAGCTTCATAATGCATCACATATTCAAGCAGAGGGCAAGGTCTTCAAAACAAATGGAATTTAAAGGAAATGAGAAAGTGTCACCACAACTGCTTTGAAATGTTAGATTTACATTCCATTCAGTTTGTATTTGGTAATGACACACATACACAAACAGGCAGGCAGGCAGGCAGGCAGGCAAGCAGGCAGCCCCCCCCCCCCACACACACTGAAGGTAAATGCCACAGGGAGATGAGGAGAAAGATGGATTTGATAGGAGGAATGAATGAATGATCTAAAGTTGGAATAATTACCCATTGGGAATTAATTAGCCATTAAAACAGTAATTAACATTCAGAGAGAGACGCAAGCTCCTACCCTGACAGACAAGTCCTCAACAAACCAGACAGACAGACCTACACTTTGGGTTTAATTTAACCCCCCCCAATCACACAATTTTTTTCTTCATCTGTCTAATTCTCACACACACACACACACACCACACACACACACACACACACACACACACACACACACACACACACACACAAACACACACAACAACCAAAACACAACACCCCAAAAACCACCCACAGACCTCATTGCCCATCACACACCCCCATGGTACCTGGATTTGCTCTTGGGTCCATTGGTCCAGGTTGACAGATTTGACTCTGGAGATGTGGACGCCCAGGTTCCTGTGGATGCCAGCACAGCGGATACACATGAAGACCCCCAGGTTCCACGACGCCCATCTCGGTCCTACACAGAGGCAGACACACACACCGTTATTATTCTGCTACTGTACCAACTCCAGGAGTGTAATAGTTTTTGTTACAGCCCAGCACTAAAACACTGATTCATTCAATTAGGCTAAGCGTGGTCCAGACTAAAGAGCATTGATTAGCTGATTAGTCAGAACCCCCTGCCAAAGATCAGCCACTGACTGACTATAGACCTGCCCTGCCAACCCTACAACCCCCCCCCCCAACCCCCCACCCCCTGGAGCCTCGGTGAGTGACAGTGTAGCTTTCAAACTAGTGGAGACAAGCAGCCAAGCTTGAAATTAAGGCCACTGCCGTCAAACTGAGGACAGGGCTTGGTGTGTGTGTGTGTGTGTGTGTGTGTGTGTGTGTGTGTGTGTGTGTGTGTGTGTGTGTGTGTGTGTGTGTGTGTGTGTGTGTGTGTGTGTGTGTGTAGAACAGGGAAGCTGGTGGCTGTAGAAGACAGCTCTCCAGAAGACACTGACAGGTCATCTCAGCAACTTCCTGGACTTGTCTGTGTCACCATTGTTCAAAGCTGTAAAATTAAATCCACCCAATCAATGACAAAAGTGCTTGAGGAACAAGTTGCAGTAGATCAAGTTGCACTCAACCACTGATTTGTTTTATTTTACCTTTATTTTAACTAGGCAAGTCAGTTAAGAACAAATTCTTATTTTCAATGACAGCCTAGGAACAGTGGGTTAACTGCCTGTTCAGGGGCAGAACGACAGATTTGTACCTTGTCAGCTCGGGGATTTGAACTTGCAACCTCCCGGTTACTAGTCCAACGCTCTAACCACTAGGCTACCCTGCCGCCCCAACAGAGTTAGGCTAGATATTTGTCACCCCCCTGACCTGATCTAAGATCAGATAGGCCTAATACTAACCTTTAGGCCCTATCTGATCTTAGATTTGTGGGTAGGGGGACAACTTCTACCTCTAGCACTGGAGAACAGCACTCTGCTGCTCCCTGGTGGTGGCTGGATGCAGTGCAGTCCAGATTAGATTGCTAGGCTGTGGCACTAGTCCCCAGAGAAGGCCAGCCGTGTTCAGAGAAGGACTGCAGCTACTCACACAGCATACACATATTCTACAAGCATGAATGGAACATGGGTAAACACTAGGGGTGAGCATCCTCCGTTTCAAGGGTTATTCCATACGCATCTAGATAGATGGCCTCTGATATGATACAGGAACGATACGTTTTATTTCGAAAGGGTTTCATTGGAGGAATGAAAAAATGCATTTTGGTTCGATGTATTAACATTTGTTGCATAAAGACATTCACTTAATCCATTGCTGACGGGCCTCAGAGCTGGATCTGTCGGAGCCGACTGAGCTGTGTGTGTGTCAATGAGGTCTATGTTGAACGCAGGCACCTGGTCCTGTATCCACAAAGCATCTCAGAGTACCAGAGCTGATCTAGGATCTGTCTATATTAGTCTTATTCATTATGATCTAAAAGGTAAGACTCATCCTAGATCAGCACTGCTACTCAGATGCTTTGTAGATACTGGCTCTGAGCCATAGGGCCGACTGGGCATCTACCACCCCGTTATCAGATAACATTCAAATTACTAGGTTACTTCTGTCCTCTGAAGAAAATGAAGTAACACAAAGTATTGGGTTGAGAGATCATAAAATGAGGCTTCCTCTCCATCGATTCCCTGACTTTCACCCACTGAGTTATTGGGATTCTGGCACCACCTATTGGTGATAAGAGGAACAGCCGACAAATTCTTATTTTCAATGACGGCCTAGGAACAGATTTGTACCTTGTCAGCTCGGGGGGTTTGAACTCACAACCTTCCGGTTACTAGTCCAACGCTCTAACCACTAGGCTACCCTGCCGCCCCACAGCGAAGATGGGAGAAGTTTATATATTTATGGAGCACTTTCTCACAAATGTTGAGAAATGTTGCTAATCCCTCTTGCAGAAACACTGGATTTCCTGAATAGTGGCTCACAAACAGGTGCTTCACAAAAACATGCAGGATATCAAATCAAATGTATTTATATAGCGCTTCTTACATCAGCTGTTATCTCAAAGTGTTGTACAGAAACCCAACCTAAAACCCCAAACAGCAAGCAATGCAGGTGTAGAAGCAGACTAGGCGTCATCGTGTGAGGCTAACATACAATATATGGGCTTTGGCTCCCACAGGCACGCAGAGAGGGGTATCCGGGGGGGGGTCAGAACAACCCTCTGTGCCCATCTGGCCTTCCTGCCATGCCAACACAGAGAAAATCAAGCCAGCGCAGAGACAGTGCCTCTGCCATGCCAGATGATAGCCTACCAATAAACACATGCTACGGTCCCAGCACAAGTAGGCAAGTCTAATGATCGAAAAGGAAAGCACTCTGTTCTAGCCGAGGTTTATGTGCCTTGAGACACAGCAACGGTAGAGGTATACACTAACATTTGTTCACACACACCCTGAGAATTTAGGGCAGTGTGCACACAGTGTTTACAGGCACAGACACACAGGCGGGCAGGGTGGAATTACAGCTGAGCAGCTCAGGTGAGTCACTCGTCACACGGCAGTAGTCAAAGCTACGGGCCAACACCCCACCTATTCACCATTATTGCAGGTCTGTCACACATAGTCCTGGCTGTCTAGGAACACACACAACCTAGGCCCCCTCTACCCGTTTCACTGCAGAGGTGGAAATGAAACAAGAGGTATTCTTCCTGTGAGGTCTGGGTTTAGTAGGCTAGGCACAACAAAGCCAACTGATAGTGTGTGATCAGATGGAGCTTGATGATGTAACCTATGAGCCGCACCCACCCGGCCTGGGCCAGCCTATCAGAGGGCTGCTCTACCAGTCATGGGTTAACATGCCTCTGGGGTGTGTGTTGAGAGAGATGCCATCTCCCTCTTGCTAATACTAACTTCAGCACTAGCACAAAGGGCAGATACGTGGTATTGAGAGACATATTGACAGAAAGAGAGACAGTGCAACACGTCTGTGCCAGCTTGCGTATTTGACTAAATAGTGAGTGAAGCGAGAGCGCCTCAGGCCCTTGTTACTCAGTGACGTCTGAAGTCAAATGACTATCAACCCTTACTGCAGCATGACAACACGGAGGAAGAAAGCAGCTGGAAATATCTTCCTCTGATTGCAGAGAAGAGTTGACCCCTAAGCCTGATGAAGGTCTTACCACTAATTCCCAAGTGTATAGTCCAGACTCCAAACAACCCCAGCTCTGATCTCAAAGGCATGGATATTGGTAAAGCAACATGGTGGAGACTGTCCTGAAACCTGAGTTGTAGGTGGGAAGCCATTAAAACAGAAACACACTTCTTTGCCCCATCTTGTAGGCCAAGGAAGGAGAAGCAGTGAAGGGTGCTGGGTAATTTTCCATTCCCATTGTGTGGACACTGGAGAGATAGAAACCAGAGCTTAGGCAATGAGAAGGTAGAGAGAGAGACAGAGGCAGTATGGGGAGAGGAGATAAGCAACACCCGAGTATGGAGCGAGCCCTCTCTCTCTCTCTCTCCCACTTTCCTTCCATTTTCTCAAACACAGTGCTAACAAATGAGCTGACAGCATCATCTCATAACCCATAGGCTATGCACACGCACAATTTACAGGAACAAATGCCTCACACACATACACACACACACAAACTCAGTCACATATAAAGCACCCAAGGATGCAGCTTGAGTGGAGCCTTCACTTAATAAACAAACACTGACACTTCCTTTTACCTGACTGAGCTATAATGCAGTGTTACATAAAGCAGGATTACATAGGCTAAGAATAGAAAACAAATAGAACCATTCTACAGATTAGAGCCTGTCCAGGATATTTAGCAATGGGTGGGTGTATAGTGTACAAATTGGACAACACACTCCTGGGATAATACCCATGTAGGCTATACAATATATTGTATTCAGATGGAGGTGAATCTGGAATTTGAAAGAGCAATGTGTAGTGTGTGCCAGGTCAACGTTTGTGTCTGACAAAGGATAGTGCAAAGTTGTTGTCAGTTGTAATCCTGTCCTCTTCCTGGATGTATCCCTCATTTTACAGCATCATCCATAAACTCTGCTGTTCATTGGCCCTATTTGTCAATCAAACAACCAGCATCCCCCAACCACGTGAGGACCAGTCTGGACTCTCTCGGAGCTATGGCAACTAGTCACATCTCAAAAGCCTAACAGACCAACCAGAGAAACTCTCGAGGGCAAAGCAGATAAGGACCCAGTGGTATGAAATATGGACACGTCATGCTGTTGACTGATCAATGCTCGCATGGTCATGGTCAACACACTTGTAGCTGATAGTGAAATGGAAATAGGGACTGTCCATAAACGAAAGGTAAATGTTAGCAAAACACGTCATCATGACGCAAGAGGCATTCATTAATCACAGATGGGTGGTTCGCTGAACTGAATCAAAACCTGCTTGACAGTCACTGCTACATCAGGATTGTATGATCCGCCCTTATTGACTTGTGTGCTGGCAATACTGGAGACTGATTACCCTCCGTTATCGTAGACTGGTCTCCGACATTGTTTTTCCGCTCATAAATAAATTGGAGAGAAGGACATCGGAGCCAATACCTGCTTTTTGTGTTGCTTCCATCGTGCTAGGCTAGCAAGCTATCAACCCTGTCAAATGGAATGACCGGTGTACCTTGGCTAGCTAGCCAATGTCTGTTAGCTTGCTCATCCACACTCAGGCAGAAGTCAAACTCCCATGTGTGGCTGGGTGGGATGGCGTATATGAAACCACAACCACTTGGTGGGTTAACCTAGCTTCGCTGTCTGTATTTCAGCAGCTGAGATTACCTTTAGCCTCGCAGTCAGCGCAGTGCTTGTTGTCGTCCTCTCGGAGCATTTTGGACAGAATGGCCTGATGCTGCTCATTCAGTTTCTGGGCTTTCTCTCTCTCCGACCGCGTCGACATCTCTCAACAAGTTATGGTGCACTGTTCCTAAATAAAAACACCTACTGTACCCTTACCATCTGTGTCTAATTTACATGCATTAAAGGAAGACCATCCCTGGGTATGTGCAGCTTACTACAACCGTACTGCTCACAGACAAGCTCAATATGGGGGCTTGTGTTCCGCTAGCAATACCACTGAGTCGTCACTAGTTACCCCAGCCATAAATGTATAAACCACGCCCATTTCTACAATTTATATTCTTAAAACACTGATTTGAAACAAACATAACATTAACCCTAGCCTTCAACAAATTGCTAACATTGTACCGAACCTTAAATGAAGACCGAAAGGCAAATTGTTTTGTATTCATGAATGTTTACGATACAGACAATTTTACTTTGTGGCTGTGTTAACTGATGGCAACCGTACAGACGTGGGAACATCCGGCTTTGAATCTTTCAACTCCATTGACTTTTATTTGCAATAAAGTGTAACTGCAGACATTGGCTGTGTTCGAGAACATTAAAACCGTGATATATCATGGGTACATTGTGATTGACTGACTCATCTACAAATAATATTGAATAGTTATTTATGATGCAAGGTGATTTGTAGCTCAGTCAGTCTCACCTCTCGAACGCGCCCATCATCTCTCAGGCTCCTCACTATACTGCCACCTACTGGTGGGATAAGTTTAGACCTCATCCCTCAGGCCCCTCTCCACACTGCAAGCTACTGGTGGGTAAGTTTTAGACCATCTCTCAGGCCTATTTCTCAGGCCTCTCCAACGGCAAGACCCCTCAATGATATGACTATACTGCCACCTATTGGAGGAATGAGTTTTCGGTTTTGAATAAAATGGTCTGAATGAAACTTATCACAGGGTAAATCCATTTGAATTAGATCCCTTTTTGACAGAAACCCTTTTGATTTAAACAAAACGTTCCATACATGTCTGCCCATGAAAGAAGTGGTCAGAAAGTGACTTTTTGAACCTGAATGACAAAACATTCAGGAGATAAAGGGGCTCAGTTGACCCATTTTGAATACTCCACCATACCCATAAGGCATCCATTTCTTCATCACCTGAAAAGATAAACGGTTGAGTTTAATATCATTTAAAAGCTTACAAACAGTGTTGTCTCGTGATTGATAGGGTTAATTGTGCAATGTTTTATCTTAAAATTGATGTGTAATCTGTTGACGTTGGAACTGTGGGAAAACAATGCTCTGCGATAAAACAGTGGCGGGGGTGAAGGACACTGTGTACCGATGTCCTAGCCGAGCTAGCTAGCTCCTTCCCTCGTTGTAACATTAACAGATCTGACGGAAAACAGTGCTCGGCAGGTGGGGGCGAAGGACACTGTGTACCGATGTCCTAGCTGAGCTAGCTAGCTCCTTCCCTCGTTGTAACATTAACAGACCTGGCGGTAAACAGTGCTCGGCAGGCGGGGGCGAAGGACACTGTGTACCGAGCTAGCTAGCTCCTTCCCTCGTTGTAACATTAACAGACCTGACGGAAAACAGTGCTCGGCAGGCGGGGGCGAAGGACACTGTGTACCGATGTCCTAGCCGAGCTAGCTAGCTCCTTCCCTCGTTGTAACATTAACAGACCTGACGGAAAACAGTGCTCGGCAGGCGGGGGCGAAGGACACTGTGTACCGATGTCCTAGCCGAGCTAGCTAGCTCCTTCCCTCATTGTAACATTAACAGACCTGACGGAAAACAGTGCTCGGCAGGCGGGGGCGAAGGACACTGTGTACCGATGTCCTTGCCGAGCTAGCTAGCTCCTTCCCTCGTTGTAACATTAACAGACCTGACGGAAAACAGTGCTCGGCAGACGGGGGCGAAGGACACTGTGTACCGATGTCCTAGCCGAGCTAGCTAGCTCCTTCCCTCGTTGTAACATTAACAGACCTGACGGAAAACAGTGCTCGGCAGGCGGGGGCGAAGGACACTGTGTACCGATGTCCTAGCCGAGCTAGCTAGCTCCTTCCCTCGTTGTAACATTAACAGACCTGACGGAAAACAGTGCTCGGCAGGCGGGGGCGAAGGACACTGTGCACCGGTCATGGGTTCATTGTGTATTAGTTTAGATCTTGTGTGTTGTCAGTCGTTTGGACACCATCCTCTCTGAGGTAAAGAGAAAAACGTATCCGCTTCATGTGTCAGGCCCAGAAGTGACGATCCTGGCTTTGGAGAGGGGCCTCAGAGATGATGGGCCATAGAGTGGTCTGCATACATAGAAGTATTCAGACCACTTGACTTTTTCCAGATTTTGTTACGTCACAGCCTTACTCCTTACTCCGAATTGTTTGCCCCCCCTCGTAAATCTACACACAATAACCCTATAATGACAAAGCAAAAACAGGTTTTTAGACATTTTTGCAAATTTATATTAAAACAAAAACGGAAATATCACATTTACATAATTATTCAGACCCTTTCCTCAGTACTTTGTTGAAGCACCTTTGGCAGCGATTAAAGCATGGATTCTTCTTCGGTATGACGCTACAAGCTTGGCACACCTGTATTTGGGGAGTTGGTCCCATTCTTCTCTGCAGATCCTCTCAAGCGCTGCTCCACAGCTATTTACAGGTTTCTCCAGAGATGTTCGATCGGGTCCAGGCTCTGGCTGTGCCACTCAAGGACATTGAGACTTTTCCCAAAACCACTCCTGCATTCTGTTGTCCAAATGCTTAGGGGTGTTGTCCTGTTGGAAGGTGAACCTTTGCCCCAGTCTGAGGTCCTGAGCACTCTGGAGCAGGATTCCATTAAGGATCTCTCTGTACTTTGCTCCATTAATCTTTGCCTCGATCCTGACTAGTCTCCCAGTTCCTGCCGCTGAACAACATCCCAACAGCATGATGTTACCACCACCATGCTTCACCGTAGGGATAGTGCAAGGTTTCCTCCAGACGTGATGCTTGGCATTCAGGCCAAAGAGTTTAATCTTGGTTTCATCAGACCAGGAAATCTGGTTTCTCATGGTCTGAGAGTCTTTGGGTGCCTTTTGGCAAACTCCAAGCTGGCTGTCATGTACCTTTTACTGAGGAGTGGTTTCCATCTGGCCACTCTACCATAAAGGCCTGATTGGTGGAGTTCTGTAGAGAGGGTTGTCCTTCTGGAAGGTTCTCCCATCTCCACAGAGGAACTCTAGAGCTCAATCAGAGTGACCATCAGGTTCTTGGTCACCTCCCTGAGCAAGGCCATTCTCCCCCGATTGCTCAGTTTGGGCAGGCGACCAGGTCTAGGAAGAGTTTTGGTGGTTCCAAACATCTTCCATTTAAGAATGATGGAGGGCACTGTGCACTTGGCAACCTACAATATTGCAGAAATGTTTTTGTACCCTTCCTCAGATCTGTGCCTCGACACAATCCTGTCTCGGAGCTCTACGGACAATTCCTTCTTCCTCATGGCTTGGTTTTTTCTCTGACATGCACTTTCAACTGTGGGACCTTATATAGACAGTTCTGTGCCTTTCCAAATCATGTCCAATCAATAGAATTTACCACAGGTGGACTCCAATCAAGTTGTAGAAACATCTCAAGGATGATCAATGGAAACAGGATGCACCTAAGCTAAATTTCGAGTCTCATTGCAAAGGGGCTGAATACTTATATAAATAAGGTATTTCTGTTTTTAATTTGTAATACATTTGCAAAAAATCTAAAAAAAACTGTTTTTTGCTTTGTCATTATGGGTTGTTGTGTGTAGATTGCTGAGGATTTTCATTTATTTAATCCATTTTAGAATAAGGCTGCAATGTAACAACATTTGTAAAAAGTCAAGGGGTCTGAATACTTTCCGAAGGCACCGTATGCAGCTGGACCCCTCTCCTTTTCTTGAGATAGCCAGTGCTCCCAAATGCTGCTTGCAAAACACAGCAGCAAAGGACCGTTTCCAACTATAGGACCCAATCACAGTAATGGTTCCGAGACAGCTGACAAGAGCCCTGTTCAATAACATAAAAATCTTTCCTCTCCAGGAATTAAGATAATTGATAAGATGACAGCAAAGGAACCATCCTCCAGGTTTCGCCAATTCAAACTTTGAGATATTCATATTTATTATTTTGAATAAATGAATGTGCCATTTTATTTCAGAATCTATATACATAGTCCATATTTAAAGCACAATATAAAGAGTATAATGACACCAAGATATTGTCTATGTCACAGATCATATCAGAATACATTTTTTATTTTATTCTATTGAGCCATTTACTTCATGTTCGTATTCTCATCTTTTATTATTTCCTGTGGTTGTTTTCATTGTCGAGAAGGAACCTGCAAGTAGAGCATTTCGTTGGACAGTGTATACCATGTGTATATTCTGTAGGCTATATAAGTCTAATAAAAACTTTAAACGTAACTATAAGTCTACAAAGGGCCTAAAATGAGCAAGATCTACTCAGGGTTTTCTAAAGCTAGGCGGCTTCAGTTCGCATTCCAGCTCAGGCTTCATCCGTACGACGACGGTGGACATGACTCGCTTAGCAGGTTTGTAACTGTGCATGAATGTCGCACATGGCTCGTCGAATGCGGAACTTTTTTATTGAGACAGTGATGAAACGTGAATCCGTGGGCAAGTCAGTGACACATTTGTGCCTAAATTAAAGTTATCTTGAAAATGTAGCGATGCTATCGTGTGAAGTAGACTTTTAGAAGTGCCATCTTCATTTTATTACTTTGGTGTGCTTTGACGTGGTATCAATGCACAAGCACCCTTTTTCCCACTCCTATGTATCCATAAAGTCGTACAGAAGTTTTACTGTGCGTGAAGTTTCAAATGCATTTGTAATCACTAAATGATTCATGTGATAGATATTTGATCATGACTATTATTTAACACACAAAACACATTTGATTAATACAATATTTAATCATTTGTCTTACTCAAATGAAGTAGAGGATGACAATCTGATTTTAAGGCAGGGAATCTGATTTCATTGGTCCTCAACTGGTGGCACAGACACTTCATAGAGCCCCACAGTGGAGGTGTCACAATGTTCATGAAACCTAGTGGTCAAACAGGGACATTTTCCCAATTGTTTTTCCACCTTTCATTTTTCCCATAGGGGATTCTGGAAACACCTCAAATAAGGGCTCTGTTTCATTTAGGCTTACCCTGGCGTGGTATGTACATCTCTCTCGGACAATGTAACTTTTATAATATATTCGGCTCTATTTACTTGAAAACGCTAATTAGCATCAAAGTAGACATCATGCAAGACTACAAATCCCTGCAAGCTCCTGAATGTCATCTCTAGCTGACACCTTTGCTAACAGGTACTGTGTCAATATAAAACTTCCACAAGACAGTTCACAGAATTGTCCATTTAAAGACATTTAGCCAATTTATTCATTACTACATTTAGCCAACATTCGATAGTTAAACCAGAGATTCTTACCTTTTGCCTCGATTTGGCAGTCTCATCCAGATCATCATGGCATTTGTAGCTCTGGAGATTCTTACCTTTTCCTCGATTCGGCAGTCTCGTCCAGATCATCATGGCATTTGTAGTTCTAGAGATGGGGGGGTAAATTTAGGCGACTATATTGATAAGTCACCTTGTCCGAGAGAGATTTACACGGTTATCAAAACCTCATGCCAGGGTAAACCTACACAAACACAGCCCTTATTTTAAGTGTTTTCTAAACATTTATGGTGAAAAAACAATAGGAACCATTTCCCTGTTCGACCACTAGGTTTTATGGGTATTATGACTACTATTATTCAGCATAAATGTACTAATGCTGCCTTCAAAACAACTGGGACCTCGGAAATCTCCGGTCATCCAACCCGGAATTCCACTCAGGCCTCTTTCTAGAGCTTCGACATTCAGTCCTGAAGATCACGGATGTCATGATTTGACCTCATCTTGAAAGCACCATAAGCCCTGAGTTAGCCTGCCCTGGAGCAGGTTAGATCTGAAGGATTCGTTGCCATATAAATGTACCCGGCTCAAAGGTGAGCCACTTTCGTGGGACCGGTTATCCCAAGTTGAACTCAGTCGACCAAGGTTACTTTGCCTACTCTTCAAACTACATTCGTAGAATATGGCTCAGGATGCATCGGTTTCCAAAATAGCACATACTGACAGATATACTGTAGGGTAAACACAGAGATACTGTAGGGTATAAATATTACCAGGGCAAGCCTATGCCACATACACACAGGGTAATAATACACTGCTCAAAAACATAAAGGGAACACTAAAATAACACATCCTAGATCTGAATGAATGAAATATTCTTATTAAATACTTTTTTCTTTACATAGTTTAATGTGCTGACAACAAAATCACACAAAAATTATCAATGGAAATCAAATTTATCAACCCATGGAGGTCTGGATTTGGAGTCACACTCAAAATTAAAGTGGAAAACCACACTACAGGCTGATTCAACTTTAATGTTATGTCCTTAAAACAAGTCAAAATGAGGCTCAGTAGTGTGTGTGGCCTCCACGTGCCTGTATGATCTCCCTACAATGCCTGGGCATGCTCCTGATGAGGTGGTGGAAGGTCTCCTGAGGGATCTCCTCCCAGACCAGGACTAAAGCATCCGTCAACTCTGGACAATCTGTGGTGCAACGTGGCGTTGGTGGATGGAGCGAGACATGATGTCCCAGATGTGCTCAATCGGATTCAGGTCTGGGGAACGGGCGGGCCAGTCCATAGCATCAATGCCTTCCTCTTGCAGGAACTGCTGACACTCTAGCCACAAGAGGTCTAGCATTGTCTTGCATTAGGAGGAACCCAGGGCCAACCGCACCAGCATATGGTCTCACAGGGGTCTGAGGTTCTCATCTCGGTACCTAATGGCAGTCAGGTTACCTCTGGCGAGCACATGGAGGGCTGTGCGGCCCCCCAAATAAATGCCACCCCACACCATGACTGACCCACCGCCAAACTGGTCATGCTGGAGGATGTTGCAGGCAGCAGAACATTCTCCACTGCATCTCCAGACTCTGTCACGTCTGTCATGTGCTCAGTGTGAACCTGCTTTCATCTGTGAAGAGCACAGGGCGCCAGTGGCGAATTTGCCAATCTTGGTGTTCTCTGGCAAATGCCAAAGGTCCTGCACGGTGTTGGGTTGTAAGCACAACCCCCACCTGTGGACATCGGGCCCTCATACCACACTCAGTCTGTTTCTGACTGTTTGAGCAGACGTGTGTGGCCTGCTGGAGGTCATTTTGCAGGGCTCTGGCAGTGCACCTCCTTGCACAAAGGCGGAGGTAGCGGTCCTGCTGCTGGGTTGTTGCCCTCCTACGGCCTCCTCCACGTCTCCTGATGTACTGGCCTGTCTCCTGGTAGCGCCTCCATGCTCTGGACACTATGCTGACAGACACAGCAAACCTTCTTGCCACAGCTCGCATTGATGTGCCATCCTGGATGAGCTGCACTACCTGAGCCACTTGTGTGGGTTGTAGACTCCGTCTCATGCTACCACTAGAGTGAAAGCACCGCCAGCATTCAAAAGTGACCAAAACATCAGCCAGGAAGCATAGGAACTGAGAAGTGGTCTGTGGTCCCCACCTGCAGAACCACTCCTTTATTGGGGGTGTCTTGCTAATTGGCTATAATTTCCACCTGTTGTCTATTCCATTTGCACAACAGCATGTGAAATTTATTGTCAATCAGTGTTGCTTCCTAAGTGGACAGTTTGATTTCACAGAAGTGTGATTGACTTGGAGTTACATTGTGTTGTTTAAGTGTTCCCTTTGTATATACCCTCTCTGTTCGATAGGCAGTGGCGAGGTACAATAAAGAAAATAATAATGACCAAACTGGTTCCTATTTATTTCATGACAATGAATGCAATTTTTTTCTTAACATTACAGCTGAAAGTGTCAGGTAAACTCTTGTCAAGTCGGGATCAACTTCAGCACATTATTAACACTAAATGGGACCACAAACTCTTCCCTGTCAATCAATTCTTGACAATTAAAACAGCTGAGGAATGGGGCTGGAGAAACATTCCCACTTTCAAATTCATCGGCATAGCTATGGATGCAAGGACTGACCAGCCATAAGATGAAAAGCCTATACAGAGTTCGTAAACAAGCATTGGTATAAAAACAGGTTTCTGATGGGTCACGACAGTTGAACTAAGCTCATTAGGCATTTATAAGTTATATTTAAGCAAAAAGGCACAAGAGGGTGTGGTATATGGCCAATCCGTTCTCGTTGTCTGTGCCGTTCTCCAGGGGTAATCCTAAAACTCAGGTCCTAAACCAAACCGGTTTAGTAGACAGTGGGGGTAAGCAGACAGTCCAGGTCACAACAGGAAATCACACAGATATTTCTCTCACTCGTCACGACTCACTCTCTGCCCCTTTGTGCAGGCCGCTTCCTCTTTTATCCCCAAGTATTCCCTGGCTTAAAGACCCACAGGCTCGCCTCGTTGGGGTAGGAAGTCCATATAAGGCTCGAGGGTGGAGCCAGCGGGCTGAAGACATCTCCCTTCAATAACCACTCCCCTCACCTCTCCCTGCCATCTGCCACAATATATTTCATATTTTAGATTCTTCAAAGTAGCCACCCTTTGCCTTGATGACAGATTTGCACACTCTTGGCATTCTCTCAACCAGCTTCATGAGTAATGTATTTCCAACAGTCTTGAAGGAGCACTTGTTGGCTGCTTTTCCTTCATTCTGCGGTCCAACTCATTTCAAACCATCTCAATTGGGTTGAGGTCGGGTGATTGTGGAGGCCAGGTGATCTGATTGAGCACTCCATCACTCTCCTTCCTGTTCAAATAGCCCTTACACAGCCTGGAGGTTTGTTAGGTCATTGCCCTGTTGACAAACAAATTATAGTCCCACTAAGTGCAAACCAGATGGGATGGCGCATCGCTGCAGAATGCTGTGGTAGCCATGCTGGTTAAGTTCTCCTTGAATTCTAAATAAATCATTGACAGTGTCCCCAACAAAGCACCATCACACCTCCTCCTCCATGCTTTACGGTGGGAACCACACATGCAGAGATCATCCGTTCACCTACTTTGTGTCTCACAAAGACACGGCGGTTGGAACTAAATTCTCATATTTGGACTCATTAGAACAAAGTACAGACTTACACTGGTCTAATGTCCATTGCTTGTGTTTCTTGGCCCAATCAAGTCTTCTTATTGCTGTCAAATAGTAGTGGTTTCTTTGCAGCAATTCGACCATGAAGGCCTGATGCAACCGATCTCAACTGAACAGTTGATGTTGAGATGAGTCTGTTACTTGAACTCTGAAAAGGATTTGTTTTAGCTGCCATTTCTGAGGCTGGTAACTCTAATGAACTTATCCTCTGCAGCAGAGGTAACTCTGGGTCTTCCTTTCCTGTGGCGGTCCTCATGAGAGTCAGATGGTTTTTGCGATTGCACTTGAAGAAATTTTCAAAGTTCTTGAAATTTTCCGAATTGACTGACCTTCATGTCTTAAAGTAACAATGGAATGTTGTTTCTCTTTGCTTCCTTGAGCTGTTCTTGTCATAATATGGACTTGGCATTATACCAAATAGGGCTATCTTCTGTAGACAACTCCTGCCTTGTCCACAACACAACTGATTAGCTCAAATGCATTAAGAAGGAAAGAAATTCCACAAATGAATTTTTAACAAGGCACACCTGATAATTGAAATGCATTACAGATGACTACCACATGAAGCTGCCAAGAATGTGCAAAGCTGTCATCAAGGCTAAAATCGAATCAAATGTAATTTGCCACATGCGCTGAATACAACCTTACAGTGAAATGCTTCCTTACAAGCCCTTAACCAAAAATGTGGTTTTAAGAAAATACAAAAATATATGTATTTAAAAAAAAGAGATAAGAATAACAAATAATTAAAGAGCAGCAGTAAATTACAATAGCAAAGCTAGCAGAGCTATATACCAGTACCGAGTCAATGAGTGGGGGTACCGGTGTCGAGGTAATTGAGGAAATATGTGCATGTAGGTAGAGTTATTAAAGTGACTATGCATAGATAATAACAGAGAGTAGCAGCAGCGTAGAAGGGGGGGGGGGCAATGCAATTAGTCTGGGTAGCCATTTGATTAGCTGTTCAGGAGTTTTATGGCTTTGGGGTAGAAGCTGTTTAGAAGCCTCTTGGACCTAGACTTGGCGCTCCGGTACCGCTTGCCATTCGGTAGCAGTGAGAACAGTCTATGACTCGGGTTGCTGGAGTCTTTGACAATTTTTTGGGCCTTCCTCTGACATAGCCTGGTATAGTGGTCCTGGATGGCAGGTAGCTTGGCCCCGGTGATGTACTGGGGCATACGCACTACCCTCTGTAGTGCCTTGTGATAGGAGGCCGAGCAGTCGCCATACCAGACAGTGATGCAACCCGTCAGGATGCTCTCGATGCTGCAGCTGTAAAACATGTTCAGGATCTGAGGACCCATGCCAAATATTTTCAGTCTCCTGAGGGGGAATAGGTTTTGCCGTGCCCTCTTCACGACTGTCTTGGTGTGCTTGGACCATGTTAGTTCGTTGGTGATGTGGACACCAAGGAACTTGAAGCTCTCAACCTGCTCCACTACAGCCCCGTCGATGAGAATGGGGGCATGCTCGGTCCCCCTTTTCCTGTAGTCCACAATCATCTCCAATGTCTTGATCATGTTGAGGGAGAGGTTGTTGTCCTTGCACCACACGGTAAGGTCTCTGTCTCATCGATGTCGGTGATCAGGCCTACCACTGTTGTGTCATCAGCAAACTAAATGATGGTGTTGGAGCCGTGCCTGGCCATGCATTAATGAGTGAACAGAGTACAGGAGGGGACTGAGCACGCACCCCTGAGTGGCCCCCGTGTTGAGGATCGGCGTGGCAGATGTGTTGTTACCTACCCTTACCACCTGGGGGCGGCCCGTCAGGAAGTCCAGAATCCAGTTGCAGAGGGAGGTGTTTAGTCCCAGGGTCCTTAGCTTAGTGATGAGCTTTGAGGGCACTATAGTGTTGAACGCTGAGCTGTAGTCAATGAATAGCATTCTCACGTAGGTGTTCATTTTGTCCAGGTGTGAAAGGGCAGTGTGGAGTGCAATAGAGACTGCATAATCTGTGGATCTGTTTGGGCAGTATGCAAATTGGAGTGGGTCTAGGGTTTCTGGGATAATGGTGTTGATATGAGCCATGACCAGCCTTTCAAAGAATATCATTGCTACAGACGTGACTGCTACGGGTTGGGCAGGTTACCTTAGTGTTCTTGGGCACAGGGACTAAGATGGTCTGCTTGAAACATGTTGGTATTATAGACTCAGACAGCAAGAGGTTGAAAATGTCACTTACCAGTTGGTCAGCGCATGCATGGAACTGCTGATGCTTTCATGCATGTTTCAGTGTTTCTTGCCTTGAAGCGAGCATAGAAGTAATTTAGCTTGTCTGGTACGCTCGTGTCACTGAGCAGCTCTCGGCTGTGCTTCACTTAGTAGTCTGTAATAATTTGTGAGACCTGCCACATCCGATGAGCATCAGAGCTGGTGTAGTACGATTCGATCTTGGACCTGTATTGACACTTTGCCTGTTTGATCGTTCGTTGGAGGGCATAGCGGGATTTCTTATAAGCTTCCAAGTTAGAGCCTTGAAAGCGGCAGCTCTACCCTTTAGCTCAGTGCGAATGTTGCCTGTAATCCATGGCTTTTGGTTGGGGTATGTACGCACAGTCACTTTTGGGGGGACGTCCTCGATGCACTTATTGATAAAGCCAGTGACTGATGTGGTGTACTCCTCAATGCCATCAGAAGAATCCCAGAACATATTCCAGTCTGGGATAGCAAAACAGTCCTGTAGTTTAGCATCTGCTTTATCTGACCACTTTTTTATAGACTGAGTTACTGGTGCTACCTGCTTTAATTTGTGCTTGTACGCACGAATCAGGAGGATAGGATTATAGTCAGATTTGCCAAATGGAGGGCGAGGGAGAGCTTTGTATGTGTCTCTGTGTGTGGTGTGAAGGTGGTCTAGAATGATTTTCTCTCTGGTTGCACATTTAACATGCTGATAGAAATGAGGTAAAACTGATTTAAGTTTCCCTGCACTAAAGTCCCCAGACACTAGGAGCCCCGCCACTTTGAATAATCTCAAATATAAAATATATTTTGATTTGTTTAACACTTTTTTGGTTACTACATGATTCCATATATGTTATTTCATTATTCTACAATGTAAAAAAATGTTTAAAAAAATAAAGAAAAGCCATTGAATAAGTAGGTGTGTCCAAACTTTTTACCAGTACTGTAATTAAAGCAGTAAAAATAAATATTTTGTCATTCCTGTGGTATACGGTCTAATATACCACGGCTCTCAGCCAATCAGCATTCAGGGATCGAACCACCCAGTTTATAATCTTTAAGAAACAATGGGTATATATCATTAATTCAATAATATATACTGCTATCTCTGGCTGCAAATGATAGACAACAGTTTGAGGTCTGAAAAAGCTCTATGTTGAAAATTGGTCAAAGATGAGGTTAGAGATACCTCTCTGATAATCAGTGATTGGTATGCCATGCTTATGCTATGCAGGATGTTTAACTTGTGTGGATATATCCAACTCTCCATAGATGGCTTGACAACATCACGGACACGATGTTCTTGGGGCAGAAGTCAGTGTGTTGTTGTGATTCTGGATGGCCAGATTGCTAGCAATGACTAGAATAACAAGAAACTGCCATGTGGGCATCGTAAATGGCTAGTTTTATCTTGTTATTGATAACATGTCTTGTTTTGAGGTGTTTTGACTGATTTCCCGTCAATGCTAATATGGCTAAATTTCGCTAGCTTACCAACAACTTGTAATGATGTATTTTCAAAGTTTAATTCATGTATGTTTTCAATAAACATACAAGACGGAATACAGCTTTCATGTTGTCAACAATCTAAGCCAACCCCATCTCTTTTGCCCCATGTTAGCATGCTACTCGTTTTGGTTGCTAAACAACCAACCCGTCTAATATACAAGTCATATTTTTTCTCACCACTAGGCGTCTCTCTTTATGATGACACTAGCTATTCCTATTCCACTCCTTTCAACAGTTTCTATCTGATGTGTCAATGTAAAAAAATCCGTTTCCATTCATTTATACTGCAAATTCAAACAAATGCAGTAGCCTCCTTTTGTAATTAGGCATACTCCATTAAAAACATTCCACGGCACAATCTGAAATATTTCTTGACATTCACTGTCCATCAGTGATACATGTATAATGGATTATTGAAGAATTATTATTATTGAAGCCTCATGACCATAGTACAACAATATAGAGCGTGCCAACTTGAAGTCTTAAAAGCCGGGAAATGACCTCTGGTTCGTTCAGCCATTTCTATGGGGAAAATTAATGGGAAAATAATAGGGTTTTGAGATAAACACTGAAAATAAGGTATGAGGTTAATACAAGCTTAGGAGATCTAATACGTTTTGTTCTATGAGATAATATCAGTCAGTTAACATGATCTTATGTTATAAAGCCTTTATGTGCTTTTTAAAATTACGTAAATACTTCAAAATGTTTACAAAAAGTGATGTTAGCTGATGAAGATGATCTCATAGAACAAAACGTATAAGATTTCATAAGCCTGTGTTTACCACAGACCTTGTTTTCGGTGATTATCCTAAAATCCTCCAAAACCCCCATTAATTCCTACATAGGCTTTGTCCAACGAACCATGGCGGAGTTAGCGAATGGAACGAGCTGCAACAAACACTCAAACTCAACAGTTTTATCTCAATTTCTCAATCATGGACACTCTTACTGACAGTTGTGGCTGCTTTGCGTGATGTATTGTTGTCTCTACCTTCTTGCCCTTTGTTCTGTTGTCTGTGCCCAATAATGTTTGTACAATGTTTTGTGCTGCTTCCATGTTGTACTGCTGCCATGTTATGTTGCTACCATGTTGTTGTCATGTTGTGTTGCTACCATGCTGTGTTGTCATGTGTTGCTGTCATGCTATGTTGTCTTAGGTCTCGCTTTATGTAGTGTTGTGTTGTCTCTCTTGTTGTGATGTGCGTTTTGTCCTATATTTATTTATTTATTTTTTAATTTTTAAATTGCTGGCCCTGTCCCCACAGGAGGCTTTTTGCCTTTTAGTAGGCCGTCATTGTAAATACGAATTTGTTCTTAACTGAATTGCCTGGTTAAATAAAATAACATTAAAAAAAGTTACATTAAAACATTTTAAAAAGTAATTTAACTAGGCAAGTCAAAACAAATGTTTATTTACAATGACGGCCTAGGAACAACGGGTTAACTGCCTTGTTCAGGGGCAGAATGACAGATTTTACCTTACTGGCCCAACACTCTAACCACTAGGCTACCTGCCACCACAGGTAGCACGTACTATTTGTCTATTACCACAACACAATCCAAAATAACATTTTAGAAATATTACATAGGCCTATTTTGAAGCTACTGATTTGTTTTAATGACAAAAACATACATTATGAGGTTGTATAGTTTATGTTTTTGTCATTTAAAAACATCAGTAGCTTCAAAATAGGCCTACGCAATATAATTTAAATCTCTGTCTGGCTATCTGTGAAACAGGTGGACAAAGGAAGGTTCTGTTCGGCAGGAATGATCAAGCGGGGAGGTCAAGGTGGTCCAACCATAGAGGTCCAACTCAGCTGACTCCTGGGCTGAGAAGATGTCATGTCATGTTGACTGGCCATGGAAAGGTGAGATTCATTACACTCTCAACCCAGTAGGTGGGGATAGATTCACAGTCCGAAACCAGGCGGAGTTTACATTCCAATGGGATGAGTTACATCCCCCTACGTCACTCCTGGGAAAACTGCGATCACTCATTCGAACTACGCTGTTAGCGGTGTTTCAGGGCTGATAGGCACCTACAGCTTCAGGAAACTATCGCAAAAAAAATCAAAAATCAAATACATCGTACATTATCGTGTTATTTGATCGGTTTGGGTAATGGCAATAATTTAATAGAGTTTTGAACGCAACGCGTTTCCGAATGCGACTACCAACTTCCAAGCGATGCAATCGCCACTGAAAACTTTCATTTCAAGGAGGCCTTGTATATTTTTTTTTACAACAGGTCCACGGCATATGCCGAGAGGAGACTGATTAGGCTATACAGCCTACGAAATACATGTAGTTATCTTTGGTTTATTTTACAGCCAAAGTTACTTAAGTTACTTTCAATAACAAGAAGAGACAACTCATCGACTGATTTATCGGACAGGCTACCGGACAGGATTAGGATTAAAAAGCAATCGAACGCCTTCAGTTTTCCTCGATACTACGAGCCAGGGAATTCCATATCTGGTTAAATGCGGTACGAGGCTAAAATGATGCCGGTGAGACTTTCTGCTTTTAATTGCTTGAAGAAAAAAAGCCGTGACACTGTAGTATTACAGGGATATTTGCTTGTCATAGGTTGAGTTTCTACAGCAACATAGGCTAGTTGATAGACTACGCAACGTCGTAGCGCACTCCAGTTGCAGGTATTACATTGATGTACTTGCTGGTTACTTTTTTGCGATATCCATTTTCAATAAATGTGTTTTCAGCCATAAAGGAATACTCAAGTTACACTACACATTACAATATACACTTGGGGATGATGCAACCTAAGGTTTGGCTACCAAAGACTCATGAAGGAAACTATAGAATTTCAACAGATTATCAAATATGGTTTCATCTCTAAGAAACGGATAATTTTTTTTTTTGTATAGCCTCTTATAAGCTAAAATATTTTATGCCGGAAACCTTTTTAAATGTTGTATTCACTAGGTAGTAGTTGTTGTTGTTCGCATTGAATAACCCATCCTACACAGCTCTGAGGATTTGCATAGTAGTCTAATTTGATGCCCAATCACCCCAGTGTCTACATGTATATGTCCATGTGCAAAATAATTTTTTTCAAAATATCATTATATCCTAAAATCAGATAGTTTTGACACAGAATTTGAATATTGTGGTTACTGTTTTTCCTTAAACAAGTCACCCAGCAGCTTTGAACCTGGACCCCTGCCAACATAATGAGAGGTCTAGTCCTTTTGCTGCAGTGCTGAGCTCATCTCTCAGTATTTCTTTTAAATCTAGAGAAAAAAGAGGTGCAGAGCTAGGAGCAGGAGGCGTTATAAAAAACATCTTGACATTATGTCGGGGACTGTTGTATATTTAAATGCCAGGCTCAGTTCTGAACTGACACTGACTGTATATGTACCTAGGTTCTGGTGCCAAGTCCACGCGTGTCTGTGACCACTCTGGATGGCACCAGCAGGTAAAAATTCAGGATGAAAGGAAAGTTCTTAAGGTTGTGCTTGATTGTCCCCCAGGAGTTGTCAGGACCTGTAGTCTTAGGAATGCTTCTTTTCTGATGGGAGTTCCCTGAAATCCACTGCAAAACTACGTACGTGGATGTCAATGCCAGAAGTAAAATGTTACTGTGATTAAGATGTTTCACCGAATCACTTTGTCATCATTTGTGTGTAATCATGTGAGTGTGGATCCGTGCGTGTGTGTACCTAACACGCGTACAAATACTACTGTGTTTATCTTAGTATGACTGTACATATTGGGAGCCTACAGTGTGTGTTTCTCTCCCCCTCATTTTCCAGTAACGTATCTGGATAACTGGATGAGTCATGTTCTCAGGCGGCAGTGACCGAGTGCTCTCAGAATGACTCCTGTCTGCGAAGATATGACCTAGCTCCACTATTCACACCCAGCCATTTGTTATCGCCAACCTCCATTCACATGGACATCAATATAAATCCTTATCCTTACCATGCCATGTTTCCATGGCGGAGACCTTTGCCCTGTTGCTGTGTGTGCGCAAGCGTGTGTGGTGTGTTACCTAGTCCTTTAACGTGTCTACTCCGTGCTATCACCTCTTCCACCTGCACATCGACTCGGCACCGGTACCCTGTGTACAGTCACAGTCAGAAGTTTGGACACACCTACTCTTTCAAGGTTTTTTTTTGTGTGTGTGTATTTTCTACATTGTAGAATAATAACATAGATGTAACAACTGTGAAAATACACATGGGATCATGTAGTAACCGACAACTGTTTGAGAATCTTGAAATTAGCCACCCTTTGCCTTTGATAGATTTGCACAATCTTAGCATTCCCAGGAATGAGCGGGTGTGTCCAAACTTTTTACTGGTACTGTATATAGCCAAGTAATCGTTACTCATTGTGTATTTTCTTCCTCGTGTTATTATCATGTTTCTATTCTTTTTTTATATATTTTTTTCTCTGCATTGTTGAGAAGGGCCTGTAAGTAAGCATTTCACAGTTAGTCGAGCATTTGTCAAATAACATCTGATTTTATCAGTACGTTTAGCACAATCGGCACAATCCCCATCACAATAGAACCACATTGGAACAAGAAGTATTGTCTGTGCTTGCACAATGAATGTCCCCTGGACCTGTATGTACTGTTCAGTGCTCTGTTGTAGATATAATGTAGCAGCGTCATGGGTGGCTGGGGATGGGGGGAGGGCGGTAAAGAAGGCTCCCTGTTTTCGGAGGACAATGGGCCCAGGGACTCTTTATGACACGGTGTAGAAGAGGACTTGGTGTCCTGTCTCTCTATGATAAGAGATGCTCTCTGTTTTTTTTCTTGTACCATTGTGGATGCAGGCTAGTTGTAGACGACGGTTTTACTATGATGTTTCTTTATCTCCTGTCCAGCCAAGCTCTGTGTACAGCTAGCAGTGATTTACACATTTGGTCTTGAGCCGATGTTTACATTTACATTACATTACATTTAAGTCATTTAGCAGACGCTCTTATCCAGAGCGACTTACAAATTGGTGCATTCACCTTATGACATCCAGTGGGACAGTCACTTAACAATAGTGCATCTAAAACTTAGGGGGGGTGGGGTGAGAGGGATTACTTAACCTATCCTAGGTATTCCTTAAAGAGGTGGGGTTTCAGGTGTCTCCGGAAGGTGGTGATTGACTCCGCTGTCCTGGCGTCGTGAGGGAGTTTGTTCCACCATTGGGGGGCCAGGGCAGCGAACAGTTTTGACTGGGCTGAGCGGGAGCTGTACTTCCTCAGTGGTAGGGAGGCGAGCAGGCCAGAGGTGGATGAACGCAGTGCCCTTGTTTGGGTGTAGGGCCTGATCAGAGCCTGGAGGTACTGAGGTGCCGTTCCCCTCACAGCTCCGTAGGCAAGCACCATGGTCTTGTAGCGGATGCGAGCTTCAACTGGAAGCCAGTGGAGAGAACGGAGGAGCGGGGTGACGTGAGAGAACTTGGGAAGGTTGAACACCAGACGGGCTGCGGCGTTCTGGATGAGTTGAAGGGTTTAATGGCACAGGCAGGGAGCCCAGCCAACAGCGAGTTGCAGTAATCCAGACGGGAGATGACAAGTGCCTGGATTAGGACCTGCGCCGCTTCCTGTGTGAGGCAGGGTCGTACTCTGCGGATGTTGTAGAGCATGAACCTACAGGAACGGGCCACCGCCTTGATGTTAGTAGAGAACGACAGGGTGTTGTCCAGGATCACGCCAAGGTTCTTGGCGCTCCGGGAGGAGGACACAATGGAGTTGTCGACCGTGATGGCGAGATCATGGAACGGGCAGTCCTTCCCGGGAGGAAGAGCAGCTCCGTCTTGCCGAGGTTCAGCTTGAGGTGGTGATCCGTCATCCACACTGATATGTCTGCCAGACATGCAGAGATGCGATCGCCACCTGGTCATCAGAAGGGGGAAAGGAGAAGATTAATTGTTGTCGTCTGCATAGCAATGATAAGAGAGACCATGTGAGGTTATGACAGAGCCAAGTGACTTGGTGTATAGCGAGAATAGGAGAGGGCCAAGAACAGAGCCCTGGGGGACACCAGTGGTGAGAGCGCGTGGTGAGGAGACAGATTCTCGCCACGCCACCTGGTAGGAGCGACCTGTCAGGTAGGACGCAATCCAAGCGTGGGCCGCGCCGGAGATGCCCAACTCGGAGAGGGTGGAGAGGAGGATCTGATGGTTCACAGTATCGAAGGCAGCTGATAGATCTAGAAGGATGAGAGCAGAGGAGAGAGAGTTAGCTTTAGCAGTGCGGAGCGCTCCGTGATACAGAGGAGAGCAGTCTCAGTTGAATGACTAGTCTTGAAACCTGACTGATTTGGATCAAGAAGGTCATTCAGAGAGAGATAGCGGGAGAGCTGGCCAAGGACGGCACGTTCAAGAGTTTTGGAGAGAAAAGAAAGAAGGGATACTGGTCTGTAATTGTTGACATCGGAGGGATCGAGTGTAGGTTTTTTCAGAAGGGGTGCAACTCTCGCTCTCTTGAAGACGGAAGGGACGTAGCCAACGGTCAGGGATGAGTTGATGAGCGAGGTGAGGTAAGGGAGAAGGTCTCCGGAAATGGTCTGGAGAAGAGAGGAGGGGATATGGTCAAGCGGGCAGGTTGTTGGGCGGCCGGCCGTCACAAGACGCGAGATTTCATCTGGAGAGAGAGGGGAGAAAGAGGTCAGAGCACAGGGTAGGGCAGTGTGAGCAGAACCAGCGGTGTCGTTTGACTTAGCAAACGAGGATCGGATGTCGTCGACCTTCTTTACAAAGTGTTGTGATCAAAGCTAATGTTTTTTTGTTGTTGTTGTAAGGTTTCTGTTAGGGAGGTTGGTGTGATGTGAATTGATTACAACCAACCTATGACAGTTTTGGAGGCCATTGAGGTGAAACTCTGGTTAGGCTATAGGCCTATCCTTTAATGGCCAAATGTCTTATTTTTTTTAAAGGGGACAAGTATTTTGTCACAATGACTTCTTAGACCTATACACATTTGTTCCTTAACAGTAATGTGTTCAATGTTGACCTAAACATATTGTTTTAATCAATAGCAACCACACAAGACTAATGGGGTGACGTTGTGGGCAGCCCTGCTTGACTTTGCTGTGTGTCAACAGAGACCTGAAGAGATTTTCTCTCTGTGTGACCACTGACTGGCTTTGTGTTGACTCTCTGGGAGGGCCCCTTCTTACGCAACACCTGACATTCACACCAGTCAGGTGGAGGTTGGCTCAGTTATATGAGGGAGATCCAAGGACATGCAGTATGTCCATGTGTACACAAGGACCTCGCTTGGAATGATCGCTGGACCGTAACGAATCAACTCCTTAAGGCTAGTGGTAAGAAATGCCTTTTAATAGAAAAATGGGCCTAGTGCTGGATGGATGTGGTTTGTAGAGGAGTGAGTTTATTAGGCCTTATATGCAGATATATTCAAATCTAAAGTCTCCAGCTGTACAGTACATGACACACTGAGATATGGCGTCAGTGATACATGTTCTGAGCGGGTGTCCTCTTTGTAGTGGCTTATTGAGAGTGGATATGGGTGTAACTTCTGAAGCAGACCCGTCAGAGGAAGAGCGAAGGCACAAGCACCATAGAATCACCTGACCTGGCGTCCTCTTACCTGCGCCAGAATCCAGAGTTGATTGACTTGCCGTCCTTGGTGGATCCAGGTGAAAAGGGGTAAGGATGTTTAGAGTGGCTGTACTGTAGAGCGATTGAGAGACAGTGAGGATATTGTGTAATGTCAGGGGCAGTAATCCTAGGCCACCCATAGGGATGAGAGAGGTCAGAGTAGAGCACTGTAGCAGCCAGGGGAGGTGGGAGGATTTACCTGAAACTAGGCCTACGCTTCTGGGAAACGCATTGTGTCCCTCGCTCACTCACCTGCACCAGTGATCTCTTTAAACTTGCCCCTGCTCATTCCAATTGGGCCCTAATAAATACATTATAACGTGTCCCTTCTAAAACATGGGAGTGTGTTTGTTGCTCAGCTTAATACCAGTTTGTCAAGGATAGGAAAGGGAAGATTATGGATTGAAGTTGGCTCATTCTGCTTAATGTGGCCCCCATTTCTCTCATCTCTCACAGGAAGCTCATAGTTGGATCTCTCATCACAATACGATATGCAGGTTGGAGAGACCAGGAAAGGACGAGTTTAGAGGGAAACATGGTGCAGTGCAGACCTGGATGGGAGGTTATGCTGAATTTAAGTAGGGAGTGATGTAGCCTACTGCAGACTACAGCACAAGCTGTTGCAGCGGAGTTGTGTACCACAGGCTACCGCTCTCACCAATGACATTTTCTCCTCCGTCTTCCTCTGTAGTGGAGGTAGATTAAAAGGAATAATGTATAGAGGATTCTGCCTTGTGTTTTGGAAGTACTGCCCGGCTGGAGCGGAGTCAAGTCTTCAGGCCCAGAGTTCTGCAGAGAGGACTGAAGGTAAGACTGACAGACAGACAAAGGCACGGAGATGCCACCTGTCTTGATGCAGTCTCTTGACTTCCTTAGAGTGGGCTCACTCAACAAGACCTAGTTGGCTCATTTGCTTACCCCAGCAATATCTGTAATGGACAGAGAAGGGTGTGTGTGTGTGTGTCTGTGCGCTTGCATGTGTGCTCGTCTAACATCTCAATCCAGAATCTTGGGCAGTAATATGGAGTTTGTCCTCCCTTTGCGGTTATAACAGCCCCCACTCTTCTGGGAAGACTTTCCGCTAGATGTCGAACATTGCTGCGGGGACTTGCTTCCATTCAGCCATGAGTGAGGTCGAGCACTGTTGTTGGGCGATTAGGCCTGTCTTGCAGTTGGTGTTTCAATTCATCCCAAAGGTGTAAGATGAAGTTGAGGTCAGAAAAGTGCCTTCCCCAAACTGTTGCCACAAAGTTGGAAGCACAGAATTAGTCTAGAATGTCATTGTATGCTGTAGCTTTAAGATTTCCCTTCACTGGAACTAAGGGGCCTAGCCCAAACCATGAAAAACAGCCCCAGACCATTTTTCCTCCTCGACCAAACTTTACAGTTGACACTCTGCATTTGGGCAGGTAGCGTTCTCCTGGCATCCGCCAAACCCAGATTAGTCCGCCGGACTGCCAGATGGTGAAGCGTGATTCATCACTCCAGAGAACACATTTCCACTACTACAGAGTCCAATGGCGGTGCACTTTGCATTGCGCATTTTGATCATAGGCTTGTGTGCGGCTGCTCAGCCATAGAAATCCGTTTCTTGGAGCTCCTGATTGAACATTTCTTGTGCTGACATTGCTTCCAGATGCAGTTTGGAACTTGTTAGTGAGTTTTGCGATATTTGTAACACTAGGGCACTCGGCGGTCCCGTTCTGTGAGCTTGTGTGGCCTTCCCCTTGGCGGGTGAGCCGTTGTTGCTCGTAGATGTTTCCACTTCACAATAACAGCACTTAACAGTTGACCGAGGCAGCTCAAGCAGGGCAGATATTTGACAAACCTTGTGCCAGGTTGAAAGTCACTGAGGTCTTCAGTAAGGCCTTTCTACTGCCAATGTTTGTCTATGGAGATTACATGGCTGTGTGCTCGATTCTTAACACCTGTCAGCAACGGTGTGAAAGTATTCAGATCCCTTGACTTTTTCCACATTTTGTTACGTTACAGCCTTAATCAATTTTAGAATATATAGTTTTCCCCCTCTTCAATCTACACACAATACCGCAATGACAAGCAAAAACTTTAAAAATGTTTTTGCAAATGTATTAAAAATAATCTGAAATATCATGTTTACATAAGTATTCAGACCCTTCACTCAGTACTTTGTTGAAGCACTTTTGCAGTGATTACAGCCTTGAGTATTTTTGGGTATGATGCCACAAGCTTGGTACCCCTGTATTTGGGGGGGTTTCTTCCATTGTTTACATAAGTATTCAGACCCTTCACTCAGTACTTTGTTGAAGCACCTTTGCAGTGATTACAGCCTTGAGTATTTTTGGGTATGATGCCACAACCTTGGTACCCCTGTATTTGGGGGGGTTTCTTCCATTATTTTCTTCAGATCCTCTCAAGCTCTGTCAGGTTGGATGGGGAGTGTCGCTGCACTGATATTTTCAGGGCTCTCCAGAGATGTTTGATCGGGTTCTGGCTGGTCTACTCAAGGACATTCAGAGACTTGTCCCAAAGCCACTCCTGCGTTGTCTTGGCTGAATGCTTAGGGTCGTTGTCATGTTGGAAGGTTAACTGTCGTCCCAGTCTGAGGACCTGAGCACTCTGGAGCAGGTTTTCATCATAGACCTCTCTGTACTTTGCACCGTTCATTTTTCCCCTTGATCCTGACTAGTCTCCCGGTCCCTGCTGCTGAAAAACATCCCCACATCATGATGATGATGATGCGGCCACCACTATGCTTCACCGTAGGGATGGTGCCAGGCTTACTCCAGACGTGATGCTTGGCATTCAGGCCAAAGAGTTCAGTCTTGGTTTCATCAGACTAGAGAAACTTGTTTCTCAATCTTGTTTCTCATGCCTTTTGGCAAACTCGAAGTGGGCTGTCATGTGCCTTTTTCCTGAGGGGTGGCTTCTGTCTGGCCACTCTACCACAAAGGCCTGTTTGGTGGAGTGCTGCAGAGATGGTTGTCCTTCCGGAAGGTTCTCACATCTCCACAGATGAACTGTAGAGCTCTGTTAGAGTGACCATCGGCTTGTTGGTCACCTCCCTGACCAAGGCCCTTCTCCCCCATTTGGCTGGGTGGCCAGCTCTAGGAAGAGTCTTTGTGGTTCCAAACTTCTTAAATTGTAGAATGATGGAGGCCACTGTTTTCATGGGGGCCTTCAATCGTGTACAATTGTTTTGGTACCCTTCCCCAGATCTGTGCCTCAACACAATCCTGTCTCGGAGCTCTACGGACAATTATTTCGACCTCATGGCTTCGTTTTTTTTTCTGACATGCACTGTCAACTATGGGATCTCATATAGACAGGTGTGTGCCTTTCCAAATCATGTCTAATCATTTGAAGTTAGCACAAGTGAACTCCAATCAAGTTGTAGAAACATCTCAAGGATGATCAATGGAAACAGGATGCACCTGAGATCAATTTCAAGTTTCATTGCAAAGGGTCTGAATACTTATGTAAATCAGATATTTATTTTTTTGTTTGTTTTTTTGCAAAGATCTCTGAAACCCTGTTTTTGCTCTGTCATGGGGTGTTGTGTGTAGATTGAGGGAACAAAAATTGTTAATCCATTTAAAATAAGGCTGTAACGTAACAATGTGGCATAGGGGAAAGGGTTTGAATGCTTTCCGAAAGCACTGTATAGTGTATTTATGCACACACAGTGGTATTGACATTTGATCTTTATGCAAGCCTTTCATTTTGCTAGTTACTTTGACATTGAAGTCTAACTCTATTACTGTGCCTCATGTTGAGCCCTGAGGATCTTATAATGAAAACTGCCAAGGGGACAGTTTTGATACCTCCCCATCTCGCCCTCTCTCTCTCGTGCTAACTCAATAAAAGAGACATTTAATTTCGTACTAGAGGAGAATGACATGCACTGGTATTGGCCCCTACAGGTAGATGGTAGTGTGTGTGAGGAAAGGTTAAAAATGGACTGTTATAATGATATCAAATTTCTTGCGAATGCGGTTAGGCTACCCTCACCTTTTTACAAATCATGTTGTAGATTACAAATTGAGTTTGTTTCTATGTGTGTGTCTCTCTCTCTCTCCCTGTCTGTCTGTCTCCCGCGCTTCTATGTAGTAGAGCACGTGTGCGTTATCTGTTTGAGTGGCATGCACACACACTAACCTCCTACTTCCTGTAATTGTCTGTGTTGTGTGTATGTTTATACAGCATGCCTAAACAACTGGAGAGGCCTGATAAGCCCGTTCCCACCCAGGAACCTGCCCAAAACCACTGGTGCAGGGTCAACTCATTTCCCATCCCTTAATGGTTAATGTTAGGATTGGGGTTGAGTCAATCTGATGTTAGAGCAGGGCACTCCGTACCTCAAGCCCCTTGGTCTAGACAACATGACAAGCTCAATGTAGTTGAAAGTTTACGCACGCACGCACGCACGCACGCACGCACACACACACACACACACACACACACACACACACACACACACACACACACACACACACACACACACACACACACACACACACACACACACACACACACACACACACACACACACACACACACACACACACACACACACACACACACACACACACACACACACACACACCCCAGGGTCATGTTTGAAGGGTTACATTAGTGTCATCAGCTGTGGTTGCTCTCAGAAGTGCTTTCATAGAATGAATCCCAGACGGACAGGGTTTGATGTTGTTTTGCTACCATTGGCTTTCATCAGGCAGACCAATGCCTGTCTAATCACAACAGGATGTTGGGTGCACCTGCTCTCTATTTGACTGGCAGCTGGCACTCTTAGAAACGACCCTTTTTCCTCAAGCGGGGAATGCAGCACAGCATGTGGTCTGGGTAATGCTGACGCTACTACGCTCTCTATCTTGGGTGAAGGTGTCAAGGTTTAGACTAGTATATAGCAAGGATTTTGTGGCGTGCTTTTATATGTCTTGGGTTAATTGTTTTATTACTGAATAGGCATATCAGTTGACTTTGGCCGACTTGTCTTAGATCTTTTTCCTGTGCTTTGTTATACAGCTGGAGTTATTGTTGCTTAATAGTCTTCTCAGGTTTTATTGACCTGTGTTTGTTTCTCTGGCTGTGGTGTTTATGACTTACAATTCTGAGTCCATACATTTTCATACTGGTCCCCCTTGGCAATCAAATCCACAACCCTGGCGTTACAACCGCCATGCTCTACCAACTGAGCTACACAGGACGATGAATATTTAATACACTCTAGGGTAGTCTCAACACCACTCTCCGTACTTTAGTTTAACATTCTCCTCTAGCGTTTGTATGAACTTGAACATGATTATAGGCAATGTTGTATAAAAGAGAAATGAGCGTAATAGAAAATAGTTTCATGATATTAAGGTACATAAATTGAATATGTGCTAGCTGTTGGTAACGGCTTTCCCATTACAACAAATGGGCAATTTACTAGACATTTTATGCCAGTACAGTATATTTCTATGACCCACCCCTCCTCTCTATAATCTCTCACACCTCTCCTTTATGACGTTTTCTCAGCTGGTTATTGTCATGGAAAAGACTGCTGGTCTCACAGTAGTATCTCCAGGCTTACACACACAAAAGCTGCATACAAGCCTCTGATGCGCGCATTTGGAACTTCTACATTTAAAAGGAATAATTTAATATACACCGTCACAATAAATCCGTTATTGATTTTAGTCCGGTCTAAAGAAACATTATGATAGGAAGAACATGTATTTCAAAAGAACAGAGTATGAGTTGGCCTACTGCAGGGGTCGGCAACCAAATATTTAATTTGACCTTTATTTAACCAGGCAAGTCAGTTAAGAACACATTCTTATTTTCAATGACGGCCTGGGAAGTGGGTTAACTGCCTGTTCAGGGGCAGAACAACAGATTTGTACCTTGTCAGCTCGGGGGTTTGAACTCGCAACTAGGCTAACCCTATAGAGTAGCAGTCAAAAGTTTGGACACCTACTCATTCCAGGGTATTTCTTTATTTGTACTATTTGTTACATTGTAGAATAATAGTGAAGACATCAAAACTATGAAATAACACATGAAATCATGTAGTAACCAAAAAAGCAAAGAACAGCTCAAATAAGCAAAAAGAAAGGACAGTCCATCATTACTTTAAGACATGAAGGTCAATCAATCCGGAAAAGGTCAAGAACTATGAACGTTTCTTCAAGTGCAGTCGCAAAAACCATCAAGCTCTATGATGAAACTGGCTCCCTAGAGGACCGCCATAGGAAAGGAAGACCCAGAGTTACCTCTGCTTTAGAGGATAAGTTCATTAGAGTTACTAGCCTCAGAAATGGCTGCCCAAATAAATGCTTCACAGAGTTCAAGTAACACACATTTCAATATCAAAACCTGTACCTGAAAAACAGGCCTCCATGGTCAAATTGCAGCAAAGAAACCACTACTAAAGGACACCGATAAGAAGAGACTTGCTTTGGTCAAGAAACACGAGCAATGGACATTAGAACGGTGGAAATTTGTCCTTTGGTTTAATGAGTCCAAATTTGAGATGTTTGGTTCCAACCGCCATGTCTTTGTGAGACGCAGAGTAGGGTAAGGGATGATCTCCGCATGCGTGGTCTCACCATAAATCATGGATTAGGAGGTGGGATGGTGTTGAGATGCTTTGCTGGTGACAATGTCTGGGATTTAAAAAACTATTTTTTTTAAAATTCAAGGCACACTTAACCAGCATGGCTTCCACAGTATACTGCAGCAATATGCCATCCCATCTGGTTTGCACTTAGTCCCACTATCATTTGTTTTTCAACAGTACAATGTCCCAACACATCTCCAGGCTGTGTGAGGGTTATTTGACCAAGAAGGAGAGTGATGGAGTGCTGCATCAGATGACCTGGCCTCCACAATCACCCGACCTCAACCCAAATGAGAGGGTTTGGGATGAGTTGGACTGCAGAGTGAAGGAAAATTAGCCAACAAGTGCTCAGCTCGTGTGGGAACTCCAAGACTGATGTAAATACATTACTCATGAAGCTGGTTGAGAGAATGCCAAGAGTCTGCAAATCTGTCAAGGCAAAGGGTGGCTACTTTGAAGAATCTAAAATATTAAATATATTTTGATTTGTTTAATACTTTTTTGCTTACTACATGATTCCATATGTGTTATTTCATAGATTTGATGTCTTCACTATTATTCTACAATGTATAAAATAGTCCAAATAAAGGAAATCCTTGAATGAGTGGGTGTGTCCAAACTTTGGACTGGTACTGTATGTTCCTAACCAGTTTATATTTGCAATACGACACCTCGGGGGGTTTGTGGTATATGGCCAATATACTACAGTTAAGGGCTGTATCCAGGCACTCCGCGTTGGCTATATACCACACCCCCTCGGGCCTTATTGCTCAAATAAACTTATAAATGCCTCATTAGACTGTTGGTTAAAAATTCCAGGTGAAGCTGGTTGAGAGAATGCCATGCGTGCGCAAAGCTGTCATCAAAGCAAAGGGTGGCTACTTTGAAGAATCTTAAATATAAATAATTGTTTAAACACTTGTTTTACTACCTGATTCCACATGTGTTATTTCATAGTTTTGATGTCTTTACTATTATTCTACAGTTTGATTTTATAAACTGGAGAAAATGATTGAAATTTCATGCATTCGTTTTGAAATTGCATTGGTATTCACTGTAATGTTGTAGTTCCCAACGTATGTCAACCCTGATTAGCCAATAGGCTTTCATGATTTTGCGGGAGTTTCATATTATTAATTCAAAACCAAGGCACCACCGAAGATGAGAGATTTGTTTTCAGGTAGCTAGCACGCCTTTTTTTTGTTAATTAAAAAAATTCAGGGTGCAAAATGTCATCAGCAAGGAAATAAGGTAAGACACTCATTTATTGCCACTTAGACAAAGGACTATGGATTAGTTTTACTGAAGGACCGGTCTGTTTGCTCTCTGTTCTAAAACTGTTGATTTGTTGGATATGAAGTGTACGCCATTATTTTGAAACGAGACATGAGGGAAAAGTTAAAGGATGAGGCGGACAAGGTTGAAGGAATCAAGAGGGCCGTGTCCAGGTATGAAAAGCAAAGCTTTGTGTTCACAAATCTATATGCAGTCAAAAAGCAAGCTACAGAGGGATCTACAGAGTGCGTTGCATTGAATGAATCATCACCTTAGAAAGCGCTGTTCATTTTGTCACATTAGGCTTTGAAACAACATCCACAACTACCATGTTTTACTCTGTTTCAACCTGCTGTTGAACTTATTGTTTTAAAATTGATCATCACAATGAGGTGAGTTAAAAGCATGATACTGTTTTGGTGATAAGTGTTTGATATGATTTTCATTTGCATTGATGTCAGAGGGGTTAGAGGGACAATAGAGCCCCATTTTAGGACCTGATGGTCGACTTCAATGCTGAGCCCCAGAGGGTTTTACCATATGTCACAACCTCTATCTTGATCATCTCTCTTGCTCTCTTTCTCATTCTCTCATCTCCTCTCGTTATTTCTCTATTGTCTCCTTTCTCTCTCCTAACATTAACAGGGTCCCCTGGATGTCCTACTTTCCTTTGAAGAGCGTGATGTCAGCTGCTGCGCCTATTTCTGAGTGACTTTTCTTGTCCTGCTGGGATTTAAAGCATATTATCCCTCCTGGAAAAAAGAGGCTAATCTAATGCATTAAAGCTCCATATTGAAGCGTCTGAGAACTATATATTTGTCTTACATGATTTGTTGCCCCACTACAACAAAGCAGCCGCCATCCATAAAAAGCTTAAGTATCTGGGTCACTGTTATTTGAAACCTTGCTGACCAGATCTGACCAACCTCTCCTGCAAAGATAAAGCTTATACTCTGCTAGATCAGTTGAATGAGCCACACACACTAGTCCAGTGGTATATAAAGGAGTGGAGTTCTGGCTCGGGGGTTGAAGTTTCTCTATTAGGCACAGTTCTGGGTTCAGCTTTAGGCACAGATCTGGGACCAGGACAAATAAAAACAAAAACAAAAATATCGCTGCCAGCAGCCATGGCAGGTTTCAAGCTTTGGCCTCATAGCGCAACCAATAAACATCTTCTCCAGAACCGCTCGACCAATCAGCACCAACTTTGGCATGTTGCATCTATGGATGCACGTCTTTGAATGCAATACACTCATTTTGTATGACAGTTTTTTTTTCATGTCCAACAGCGCCACTATGCAGCCAAATTGACAAACTCTACATGTTAACTAGAGCATGTGTGCATCTGTCAAATTCATTCACTCTGAGTCAAACAGATCAACAGATATTAACATGTATCCATTGTAGTGCCACTGTGTGGTCAATCTGAATGTGCTTGGAAATGTTGAGTGTTTTATTTTACAATGTGAATATTTTATTTAATTTAACCAGGAAGGGCTCACTTGAGATTTGAAATATTTTTCATTACACAGTCATTACACAATTACAGACAGACAACATGAAAAGCTATAAGTGATCTAGTAAAAACCATAGAATTCACAAGAGTATAACAAAATCATAAAACGGCAAATTAAAAACATTGACAGGTCAGGGAATCAGTCTCAAAATCCTTCATCAGTGATTTAAAAACACCAATCAGGACAAGTTCTTCCAGTTTAAAAGTATTTTGTAAGGCGTTCCAAGACTATGGCGCAGAGTACATAAAAGCCCTTTTACCAAATTCAGTTCGGACATTTGGAACAGTTAGTAGGATAAAGTCCTGTGAACGAAGAGAATACCCACCACATTTCTGAACAATACATATGTCCTAATAAAATGGAAGTAAACCCAAAATGACTTTGTAAATAAAAGTATACTAGTGACTGAGCCTGCGAGTGACTAGAAAAGGCCAGCCAACCCTGGTTTATAATGTGCAGTGGTGCGTAAGGGTTTTGCAGTTTAAAATAAATCTCAATGCGCCATGGTAAAGGGTATCAATTGATCTCAAACACTGAGCGGAAGCATTCATATATCCAATATCCCCATAGTCTAGAAAAGGCATAAATGTAGCTGATATTAGCCGACTCCTGCCTTCAAAAGAAAAACTGGCCTTATACCTAAAATAAAATCCCAACTTCAGCTTCAATTTTTTGTAAGTTGTTGAATATGCAATTTAAAAGAGGTCGTCATTAACTAAAATGCCAAGATATTTATATGAGGTTACAGTTAATCTCATTGCCCTGACAGGTAGTAATATGTGGAAAGTTCAGAGGTCTATTTCTTACTTTAGAAACACCATTAGTTTAGTTTTGTCAGTATTGAGGATACACTTCAATTGACACAAGGTATGTTGAACAGTATGAAAAGCAGTTTGCAAGTTCTGGTAAGCTTTTGTAAGAGACTAGGCACAACAATGAACAATATCATCAGCATAAAAGTGAAGTTGTGCATTTTGGACATTTTTGTCTAAATTATTTATATAAATAGTGAATAAGAGGGGACAAGTACAGAGCCCTGGGGCACACCATTACAGACAGATAATTTTAACAGACACGAGCCCATCAAATTGAGTGCACTGAGTTCTATCAGACAGATAGTTAGCAAACCATGCAACTGCATGCTCCAAAAGACCTCCACTTGACAATCTCTGCCTCAGTGTAGCATGATCAACTGTATGAAACACAGAGAGATCTGTAAAAAGTGAGACACAGTGCTGTTTTGTCAAAGGCTTCAGTGATATCATTTAAAACCTTTATGGCTGCTGTAATTGCGCTGTGCTTCTTCCTGAAGCCCGATTGGTACATTGATAAAATAGTTTGTTTTTATATACTATTTTAGCTGTTCACTCACAAGGGTTTCGAGTATTTTCACCAGGGGTGACAGCTTTGAGATTGGCCTATAATTATTTGAAAGAGATGGATCTCCCCCTTTTAAAAGTGGTAGGACAAATGCTGATTTCCAGATCTTTGGAATTTCATTACATTCCAGGGTTAGATGGAACAGAGGGGTTCTGCTATGTAATCAGCTGCCAGATTTAAAAAGCAGGGATCAAGAAGATCAGGACCTGCAGGCTTTCTCTGATCTAAGGATTTCAGGGCTCTATGTACCTCCTGCACTGAGAATGGCAAAAAGCTAAATGTTTGACCAGCTCTCACTGGTTAATCCACACAAGGTTGTACAGAGACCGAGGACACTGAATCAAACAGCCTACCAGATGATACAAAGTGCTCATTGAAAAAATTCAGCATTTCAGTTGTCAGATACAGCAACAAAGTCCTTCAGTACACATGACGGTAATTCCTTAACATTACTGTTTCCAGACGTAGACTTCACCATCAGTGGTAACAAACACAAAATATTCAGACTTGGCCTTCCTGTGAAGAAAATAACTTGTTTTGTAACTGCCCAAAAAAAGCCAATCCGCATCAGAACATGATTTATTCATATATTTATGTTTATGCAACACCACACCCACATGAATGTTTATTGGTCAGTAGCATACATGTTTGAGACGCTACCCTGGAAAATAGTGTCCATAGATGCTAAAATCAAGTTTTGTGCAGCGTTGTCATTCGGTGCCAGAGGAGTAGCGGTGTGGGTTTTTTTTCCCACAAAATCCTAAATGCTGGAAAATTCTACATGGTGGACGTTATGGAAACTTAAGACATTTGTTCCTTGTGAGGAGAGGGACATACAGTGGGGAGAACAAGTATTTGATACACTGATTTTCCTACCTACAAATCATGTAGAGGTGTATAATTTTTATCATAGGTACACTTCGACCGTGAGAGACGGAATCGAAAACAAATCCACAAAATCACATTGTATGATTTTAAAGTAATTAATTTGCATTTTATTGCATGACATAAGTATTTGATACATCTGAAAAGCAGAACTTAATATTTGGCACAGCAACCTTGCAATTACAGAGATCATACATTTCCTGTAGTTCTTGACCAGGTTTGCACACACTGCAGCAGGGATTTTGGCCCACTCCTACATACAGACCTTCTACAGATCCTTCAGGTTTCGGGGCTGTCGCTGGGCAATATGGACTTTCAGCTCCCTCCAAAGATTTTCTATTGGGTTCAGGTCTGGCGACTGGCTAGGCCACTCCAGAGCCTTGAGATGCTTCTTACGGAGCCACTTAGTTGCCCTGGCTGTGTGTTTCAGGTCGTCATGCTGGAAGACCCAGCCACGACCCATCTTCAATGCTCTTACTGTGGGAAGGAGGTTGTTGGCCAAGATCTCACGATACATGGCCCCATCCATCCTCCCCTCAACATGGTGCAGTCGTCTTGTCCCCTTTGCAGAAAAGCATACCCAAAGAATGATGTTTCCACCTCCATGCTTCACGGTCGGGATGGTGTTCTTGGGGTTGTACTTATCCTTCTTCTTCCTCCAAACACGGCGAGTGGAGTTTAGACCAAAAAGCTCTATTTTTGTCTCATCAGTCCACATGACCTTCTCCCATTCCTCCTCTGGATCATCCAGATGGTCATTGACAAACTTCAGACGGGTCAGGATATGCGCTGGCTTGAGCAGGGGGACCTTGCGTGCGCTGCAGGATTGTAATCCATGGAGGCGTAGTGTGTTACTAATGGTTTTCTTTGAGACTGTGGTCCCAGATCTCTTCAGGTCATTGGCCAGGTCCTGCCGTGTAGTTCTGGGCTGATTCCTCACCTTCCTCATGATCATTGATGCCCCACGAGGTGAGATCTTGCATGAAGCACCAGACCGAGGGTGATTAACCGTCATCATGAACTTCTTCCATTTTCTAATAATTGCGCCAACAGTTGTTGCCTTCTCACCAAGCTGCTTGCCTATTGTCCTGTAGCCCATCCCAGCCTTGTGCAGGTCTACAATTTTATCGCTGATGTCCTTACACAACTCTCTGGTCTTGAACATTGCGGAGAGGTTGGAGTCTGTTTGATTGAGTGTGTGGACAGGTGTCTTTTATACAGGTAACGAGTTCAAACAGGTGCAGTTAATACAGGTAATGAGTGGAGAACAGGAGGACTTCTTAAAGAAAAACTAACAGATCTGTGAGAGACGGAATTCTTACTGGTTGGTAGGTGATCAAATACTTATGTCATGCAATATAATGTAAATTAATGACTTAAAAATCATACAATGTTATTTTCTTGATTTTTGTTTTAGATTCCGTCTCTCACAGTTGAAGTGTACCTATGATAAAAATTACAGACCTCTACATGCCTTGTAAGTAGGAAACACTGCCGATTTTGCAGGTTATCAAATACTTGTTCTCCCCAATGTATGAACCAAATTTCATGACTAGGTCAAATGGGTGAGGGGTGTGACCTTTCAAAGTTTGCATTTTCAATTGCTTGTTGTAGCGCCACAATGTGCCCAATTGACATGGCATTGCAGGAGAGGATGTGGCCCATGGGCTTTTACCATCACGTCAAGTTGCACCCTCCTGGGTCTTAACATCTCACAGAAATTTGCCATTTTTTTAACCAAATATGCAGAGAACTGGAATAATAACGGCAACAAATATGAATTTCACCCAGATTTTATGTTTGAACCCATAACAATTCTGTATTTAGGAACTTCATTAGGTGGGATGTCCCTTTCTGAGGTGGAAGTTTGTGAATGATGGATCTGTCGATCTTAAAACCCTTTCCCTTCATCTGGGGTGGTCCTTTTAGAGGGTGTGGTGTGAACCACTGACCCTTTCATACAATACCTTGCGAAAGTATTCGGCCCCCTTGAACTTTGCGACCTTTTGCCACATTTCAGGCTTCAAACATAAAGATATAAAACTGTATTTTTTTGTGAAGAATCAACAACAAGTGGGACACAATCATGAAGTGGAACGACATTTATTGGATATTTCAAACTTTTTTAACAAATCAAAAACTGAAAAATTGGGCGTGCAAAATTATTCAGCCCCCTTAAGTTAATACTTTGTAGCGATTACAGCTGTAAGTCGCTTGGGGTATGTCTCTATCAGTTTTGCACATCGAGAGACTGAAATTTTTTCCCATTCCTCCTTTCAAAACAGCTTGAGCTCAGTGAGGTTGGATGGAGAGCATTTGTGAACAGCAGTTTTCAGTTCTTTCCAGAGATTCTCGATTGGATTCAGGTCTGGACTTTGACTTGGCCATTCTAACACCCGGATATGTTTATTTTTGAACCATTCCATTGTAGATTTTGCTTTATGTTTTGGATCATTGTCTTGTTGGAAGACAAATCTCCGTCCCAGTCTCAGGTCTTTTGCAGACTCCATCAGGTTTTCTTCCAGAATGGTCCTGTATTTGGCTCCATCCATCTTCCCATCAATTTTAACCATCTTCCCTGTCCCTGCTGAAGAAAAGCAGGCCCAAACCATGATGCTGCCACCACCATGTTTGACAGTGGAGATGGTGTGTTCAGGATGATAAGCTGTGTTGCTTTTATGCCAAACATAACATTTTGCATTGTTGCCAAAAAAGTTCAATTTTGGTTTCATCTGACCAGAGCACCTTCTTCCACATGTTTGGTGTGTCTCCCAGGTGACTTGTGGCAAACTTTAAATTACACCTTTTATGGATATCTTTAAGAAATGGCTTTCTTCTTGCCACTCTTCCATAAAGGCCAGATTTGTGCAATATACGACTGATTGTTGTCCTATGGACAGAGTCTCCCACCTCAGCTGTAGATCTCTGCAGTTCATCCAGAGTGATCATGGGCCTCTTGGCTGCATCTCTGATCAGTCTTCTCCTTGTATGAGCTGAAAGTTTAGAGGGACGGCCAGGTCTTGGTAGATTTGCAGTGGTCTGATACTCCTTCCATTTCAATATTATCGCTTGCACAGTGCTCCTTGGGATGTTTAAAGCTTGGGAAATCTTTTTGTATCCAAATCCGGCTTTAAACTTCTTCACAACAATATCTCGGACCTGCCTGGTGTGTTCCTTGTTCTTCATGATGCTCTCTGCGCTTTAACGGACCTCTGAGACTATCACAGTGGAGGTGCATTTATACGGAGACTTGATTACACACAGGTGGATTGTATTTATCATCATTAGTCATTTAGGTCAACATTGGATCATTCAGAGATCCTCACTGAACTTCTGGAGAGAGTGTGCTGCACTGAAAGTAAAGGGGCTGAATAATTTTGCACGCCCAATTTTTCAGTTTTTGAATTTGTTAAAAAAGTTTGAAATATCCAATAAATGTCGTTCCACTTCATGATTGTGTCCCACTTGTTGTTGATTCTTCACAAAAAAATACAGTTTTATATCTTTATGTTTGAAGCCTGAAATGTGGCAAAAGGTTGCAAAGTTCAAGGGGGACGAATACTTTCGCAAGGCACTGTATACAACCCCCATCATCATAGGACTCCCGAGTGGCGCAGCGGTCTAAGGCACTGCATCTCAGTGCTAGAGGCGTCACTACAACCATGGTTCGATCCCGGGCTGTATCACAACCAGCCGTGATTGGGAGTCCCAGAGGGTGGTGCACAATTTGGCCCAGTGTCGTCCGGGTTAGGGGAGGGTTTGGCCGTGGTAGGCCTTCATTGTAAAATAATCATTTGTTCTTAACTGTCTTGCCTAGTTTAAGGTTAAATAAATCAAATCACAGGGCGAATCATGCTTGCCTTACTTACCAAGCATGATGTATGGCTAATTACTTAATCATTCAATAAAGTGTCCATTTGCGTCCGTATTTAACCAAACTACTGGTTAGGTCTGGACCACCTAGATTGCATTATCGGCGGTGATATTAACTGTGTGTATTGTGAGATCGCTTTTGATATCTTAGTCCTGAGCATTTAAAAAAGGCCAGAAGAGAACAGTTTTATGGTTAGAACGGACTCTTCGAAGGATGGCTACTAGGGCTGTGACAATAATATTATTCCATGGCAAAAAATTGTCCTTTAAAAACCTGCTGTATGTAAAATGTTGTATAGTATAGCTTGGAAAATAACTACATGTGACTCTGGATGGCAACATCATTTGGTTCCCGACATTAGGGCTGTTTTAACTGAAGAAGTGAAATCAGTTTTGTGTTTTGTTTCCTTGTCAAAATACTAACAAGTATAACTAACCAAATGTATTACATTTTTTAAATTGAACCTTTATTTAACAATACGGGTATCATCCAGACCCTACTGGCTACCTAGTTAGGACAATGTAATAAGAACCTTGGCGTGATCCTGGACAACAAACTGTCGTTCTCAACTAACATCAAGGCGGTGGCCCGTTCCTGTAGGTTCATGCTCTACAACATCCGCAGAGTACGACCCTGCCTCACACAGGAAGCGGCGCAGGTCCTAATCCAGGCACTTGTCATCTCCCGTCTGGATTACTGCAACTCGCTGTTGGCTGGGCTCCCTGCCTGTGCCATTAAACCCCTACAACTCATCCAGAACGCCGCAGCCCGTCTAGTGTTCAACCTTCCCAAGTTCTCTCACGTCACCCCGCTCCTCCGCTCTCTCCACTGGCTTCCAGTTGAAGCTCGCATCCGCTACAAGACCATGGTGCTTGCCTACGGAGCTGTGAGGGGAACGGCACCTCAGTACCTCCAGGCTCTGATCAGGCCCTACACCCAAATAAGGGCACTGCGTTCATCCACCTCTGGCCTGCTCGCCTCCCTACCACTGAGGAAGTACAGTTCCCGCTCAGCTCAGTCAAAACTGTTCGCTGCTCTGGCTCCCCAATGGTGGAACAAACTCCCTCACGACGCCAGGACAGCGGAGTCAATCACCACCTTCCGGAGACACCTGAAACCCCACCTCTTTAAGGAATACCTAGGATAGGATAAAGTAATCCTTCTCACCCCCTCCCCCCTTAAAATATTTAGATGCACTATTGTAAAGTGGTTGTTCCACTGGATGTCATAAGGTGAATGCACCAATTTGTAAGTCGCTCTGGATAAGAGCGTCTGCTAAATGACTTAAATGTAATGTAAATGTAAACAATGTCAGTGTTCTGAAAATGCAGGTTAAGTGAATGCAGTGTAGTTGATACCATTTTGGAATCTACTCTAACCTTTCTGGTGCTCTCACATCCAAGCGACAAGGAGGGGAATCCACTTTAGACCATTGAGATGCAGTGATGTGGAGCCCACTGTGCTGAACCTATACTATAGCCTGCCTTTGTCTTCACTGAGAGGGCTTTAGCTGCACTGCCCTCAGCCTTTGTGCCTGGGTGACCTGTATGACCCAATGTCCCTAATGTAGCCCTCCTAGGCATGGCTGGGCTGCGTATTCTTTACTGTGGCAAAGGGAATAGTATACTGCTTCTACATCGCTCTTATAGTCTAACCAAGGGGCATGAGCTGGAGAACAAACTGGATCTATAAAGGATGTTATTCTATTTAAGTTAGCTGACATAACAGTACTAAAGTCGACGGGAATGATAGAATGATGTTCCTTGGGCCGGGTTGGGTCAACGAGGGATGACGTACACACACACACACTGAGTGTATTTAGTTCACCTTGTACCATAGGTTTATCCACAGGAGACCTCGGAATGCGTTGTTTATTTGATAACAGTTTCATTTCAATCTGACACGCCAATATCTGTGCAGATTACTGCAGAGCGCATATTCCACGAGTGGCCCAAAGATTCTGAAACACGCATCTGTTTATGACAACAGGGGGTTTTCAGCGTGGAGGGTCAGCATCTGTAAAGGGCTTATTGAACCAAGTTCACTGAAACATTACAATGGGATTGAGGCTGGGTTCTATTCATTTAGTGGCGTGTGTTTTTAGATTAATCCAATGGGTTTTTAGTGGCATGCTTTCTAGTAAACTATCAAAGACTTGAGTCCAATCTCGCAGTCATTCTCAGTGTTAGATCTCACCGTCTTGAGGCCAATGCAGGGGCAGCCTCGGCAACAACTTCAAATTTTCAAATTCAGTGAAATTTGTCAGATAAATGATTTTGGCTGAATAGATAGCCCTTCAGCCAGAGCTACAGTATTTCTACCCTTCAAAGTGCTCTGCTTGTTAGCAGTAGGGCTGTCATCGTGCCGACAGCCTTGGTTAACATCAGGCCATCAGCAGGGAAAAATGCGAGATACTCAACTCCGGTTTCCATGTGGATACAGAGGAACGAGGGTACAGACAATATCTGTTTTATTTTTTGTCTGATTCCATATAGTCTTTTCCCCAAATAATTTACAGTTTTGTTTTTCCAGGTTTCTGTTTTTTCTAGTTTCAAGTTTTCAATCTCAAAATCACAATTTATTATTTATAGAAAAACAACAAAAATGGATGTTCTAAGTCCACAACGATGCTTAAACCACATCAGGAGACCACTTTTGAGGTTTGTGAAAAATCAAAGAAATGTAGAGTCTTGGGTGTAGTTGCTCTTTAATTAAACTGTGCTCCTGCCAGAGACCATTATTTGGTTAGCTACGTTTCTGTAGCGCTCATGTGATTGCAGAGTTTGCAAACCAAATGGCTACTGGATTAATGCAAATAATCCCGATACAATTCTGCCAGGTCGGCACAGGCTACCTTGTAGTTAACATTTAATTGAGAAGGTTTTTGGCAAAGCCTTTCCATCTACCAGAAGACGGTTATCATTACATTAGCATCGCTGACGACTACCCAAAGTGGTAGACATAAACAGACGCACAGACATGCAGGCTTGTGCTGATGCCTCCAGAAAGTGAAGGGAATTGCAAATCATTGATGCAGTTTATTCATGTCATATGATCATCTTGGACAAATGAAAGCATTTTCTAATAATATCAAAACATTTTAGTTAATTTCCTACTTAAGATCAATACACTTAGTTCATTTCCTCCTAAGTTCAATACATTTGAGAATATTGTTGAATTCCGGCCGTGTTCTCCGCAGCATGTTGCTATCAGTGTCGTGCAGGCAGGTGCGGGGCTTTTAGATAACCATCACTGAGAGTTGCATATGCAGGTTTGATAGCCTTGAAGTTGTCACTGTCTTACAATATTGATTGTGTTTTTAGGATAACTATGTTTGCCATGTGTCTTATGCCTCAGTGGGCATCTCTAGCCTTCATCAGTCTGATCATAACATTTGTGAAGTTGTTTATGTGAACAGTAGACATTACAATAGGGTGCGATTTTCAAATGTTGAAGGATGTCCTCATTCTAATACCCCATGGTTTGTCTCTTGTCTGTCCCTCAGATGTTCCTGACAGTGTACCTCAGTAACAATGACCAGCATTTTACAGAGGTGCCCGTTACCCCAGAGACGCTGTGCCGGGACGTGGTGGAGCTATGTAAGGAGCCCGGAGAGACTGAATGCCACCTGGCTGAGATGTGGCGTGGATCTGGTGAGCCTTCTCCCCCTTCACGCGCTTATATGCCTGACAATTACCACCCCCTATGCGTGTTATTTAGGCACCTGGACTAGTACCAATGTATATGATCTACTGGTTACTTGGGAAAAACACATCTTGTCTTCTAAACAAACCCCAAGATGATATAGAACATAGGGAGAGTTTTGAGAGAACATACTATTTTGGAAGGGACACAGAATAAAGGCTGGCTGTGTGCCAACTGGCCAGATCTTTGTCTGTGTTGTCTCTGACGCTGATATGCTGGGTGTATTGTCTTTGTAGCCCACCACACAGATAACACATCTCTCACAAGTCTCTCTCAAGTGGAGAAATACGACTTCAGCCTTGCACAATCCCCACAGCTGCTCTCCCAAGAATTCTTAGAACTCAAGTACCTGTGGTTAGAAGTGGACCGTTTCCATGGTTGTGTGTGGTTGCCATGAGAGACGAGACTGGGTGCCTGTGTTCAGGCTGGAGTACCTCTATGTCCTTGAGGGGAAGATTTTATAAGTGCTCAAGTGAAATCAGATTAATTTTGCACCTCTTTTTACAAAGCTGTTTTATTCTTTAGGTTTCGATAATTCCAACAAGAAAAAACAGGCCGTGCGTTAATACTGTCCTGATTATTTCACAAAATTTTTTGTTATAAGAGAATCAAATCAAATGTATTTATATAGCCCTTCTTATATCAGCTGATATCTCAAAGTGCTGTACAGAAACCCCAAACAATCTAAAATCCCAAACTGCCAGCAATGCAGGTGTAGAAGCACGGTGGCTAGGAAAAACTCCCTAGAAAGGCCAAAACCTAGGAAGAAACCTAGAGAGGAACCAGGCTATGTGGGGTGGCCAGTCCTCTTCTGGCTGTGCCGGGTGGAGATTATAACAGAACATGGCCAAGATGTTCAAATGTTCATAAATGACCAGCATGGTCGAATAATAATAAGGCAGAACAGTTGAAACTGGAGCAGCAGCACGGCCAGGTGGACTGGAGACAGCAAGGAGTCATCATGTCAGGTAGTCCTGGGGCATGGTCCTAGGGCTCAGGTCCTCCGAGAGAGAGAAAGAAAGAGAGAAGGAGAGAATTAGAGAACGCACACTTAGATTCACACAGGACACCAAATAGGACAGGAGAAGTACTCCAGATATAACAAACTGACCCTAGCCCCCCGACACACAAACTACTGCAGCATAAATACTGGAGGCTGAGACAGGAGGGGTCAGGAGACACTGTGGCCCCATCCGAGGACACCCCGGACAGGGCCAAACAGGAAGGATATAACCCCGCCCACTTTGCCAAAGCACAGCCCCCACACCACTAGAGGGATATCTTCAACCACCAAGGCATGAGCAATGTGGTTGGAACGTTTTAAATACATTGGTGCACTAATCAACCATGTGTTTTAGTACTTCTGTGTAATGAAGAGAAGACGCAAGATGTGTAGCGGTTGGAGTGGTTGTGTAACGGGTCAGTTGAAAACATCAACAACAGGCCATTGTCCTTCCCTGGGGCAGCACCTCTCAGAGAGATGAAGTGAAAACGGAAATCTTGATTTAAATGCCTCTCCTTAGACTGTAGCCTAGTCCAGTCAGTCAGTGTGGACTGACCGGATTAACAAACCACACAACACGTCATACGACACACACCTTGAGTTTTCCTTCATTTTCGCTGCGCTTGTCACTTTAGTCCTTGTATGTAAAACGCATTAATTACTGATAGGTGGGTCACATTTTACAGGCGGTGTCCATGTCAATATTTCTGAAGCCTGGGGGGGTGCACTGATTCTGTTCTCTAACATCCTAAACCTGTGTGTTCTCTATTCTACCCCCCCCCCCCACCCCCACCACATCAGAGCGACCTGTAGGAGTCGGGGAGAGGATGCTGGACGTGCTCCAGCATTGGGGGCAGCACAGGGCAGAGGTGCGCTTCTACCTGCGCCATGACCGAGCGCCCAGCAGAGAATCTGGTGAGTTCCCAATGACCTGACATTGGCAAAGTGCGTACAGAAGAACACAAGCACAACCACACAGATACATTTGGAATTGTTTTCAATTGACTGATTTTCTCAAAATGAACTGTACATACATCAGACAGTGTAAGGACAATCTCAGACACGTAACAAGTTGTTAGAAAGGAGAAACTCATCCCCATAAGGTTGTTACTACTTTGTTTTTCTTCAGGGACATAAAAACTAGAGTTTTTGTCCACGAGGCGGTGTGGATCCTCTGTCCCTCGTTGCATAATTCCTAAACCCTCTACCATTCACAGTTTGTGTCTGGGATTAGATGGTCGTTTTCCTTTCTGGCCATTTTAGCCTGCACTTGTTTTCCCGTACAGTTAGCTTGTTTGTTCTGAGGCCTTGTCTTCATAGTTAGTTGCCTTGTGAAGGACTAAAATTGATTAGCTTAGCATTGTGTTCCTTCCCACAGAGTTAGTTAGCCTTGTGGTACAATTAGCTAGCTAAGCAGTGTTTTCTCTCCCAATGATGGCTTAGCTTTTTTTCTGTCCTGTCTATCTAATTTCTTCTTTCTCATAAAGCTTGCTTTGCTAGCTAACTATATAGACTATATTAAGTTATGGTGCTAGGAATTGCCAGGGACCTCACGATACGATATTATCACAAAACTAAGGTGCCGGTACGATATTTACTGTGATTCTCACAATGCTATAAGTATTGCGATTCGATATTGCAATTTGATGTTCCAAACATATTGCTCACTATGTGTCTGCTGTAAAGACACACACACACACACACACACACACACACACACACACACACACACACACACACACACACACACACACACACACACACACACACACACACACACACACACACACACACACACACACACACACACACACACACACACACACACACACACACACACACACACACACACACACACACACCTACTCATTCAAGGGTTTTTCTTTATTTTCTCTACTTTCTACATTGTAGAATAATAGTGAAGACATCAAAACTATGAAATAACACATGGAATCATGTAGTAACCAAAACAGGTGTTAAACAAACAAAAATATATTTTAGATTCTTCAAAGTAGCCACCCTTTGCCTTGATGACAGCTTTGCACACTTGGCATCGAGGCAAAGGGTGGCTACTTTGAAGAATCTGTTTTAGATTTTTGTTTAACACTTTTTTGGTTACTACATGATTATATAAAATAATTTCTACTGATTCAAGGGTTTAGTTATGTGTTGTTTTTAGAAATCGATGTCCACTTCACCCTAAGACACGGCTCCCTAAGACACCCTCAACACACAGACACAAATACACACACAGTCAATGATCAGCCCCTCAGAGACCCAGGGTACTGTAGTAAATCCTGGGATTATGACCAGTCTCTGGGCGACACTGATGTCTTTGTGCTGGCTGAGTGGCTTAGCTCGTCGCTAAAGCGAGCCCGTCTGTGTTTGTGTAACCTGCTTGTGACTCCTCCCCTCCAGCCGAAGGAGCCTATTGCAGAACGTGTGTGTCTACTGTATGTGGTGTGTCAGTGTGTGGTGTATATAAGGGCGAGAGCGAGAGACGTTTGCTTCACTCATATCAGCTTTAGTTCCAATGAACACTTTGCGTGAGTTTCTCATAGTTCCCTAACAGGCTTGGTGGCTTTTAATGTTAGACAGGACAACTTTTTATGCTTTAACCTTCTCTCTGACTGTTTTTGCTGAGGTTTTGGATGTATGTTTCAGGTGGCTCACGAGGATCAGACTCCAAGAGGAACGGAGTGAAGAGCACCTGGGATAGACGGATGGAGAACGGGGTGAGTTCAGAAACCAGTGACTTTAGACAAACGTCCAATTGTTCGCCTTTTGAAACCCAGTTTTTCATTCAGTCACTGTGTAGTATAGTTGCTACACTGCTGATTGCTGAACCCCCTCTACTTTTCCTGTCCTATGAGTCATTAGATTAGTCAATTAATCAAACATTAACTTTCCCTCTGAATTGTTGTGACTCATTGATCTAGCTCTTTAAAAAAAACTTGTTTTACCATTTCCTCTGCTGCTCTTTGTATGAGTAAACTTTTAAACCTGTAACATCTAAAGCTTCCGAAGAGAAGGAGAGGGAGAGAGGGGAAAAACGAGTTCAGTTACTCCTGTGTCACCAATGACGCAAAAAACGTCCCCATATTTGAACACGAGTGTGTGCTATTTACCCACATGCAGAGACTGTGCTTGTCCTACATAGCTTCAGGCCTGTCTTGACACAGATGCAAAACACACAACATTTGCCTTGGAGTGAGAGATGATGTGTTTGTATATGTACAATATGTATGTGTGACTTACTTTGCCAACTCTTTTCCTGTGTGTGGCTGACCGTCTCTCCTTGTTGTACCCTGCTCAGGTGTCGGCCCCACGGATGGACATGACTCTGGCTGAGCTGCAGGAGATGGCTGCCAGACAGCAGCAGCAGATAGACGCACAGCAACATATCCTCGCCTCCAAGGTAACAAGGGAGGGGGGGTAGAAAGATGGAGGTGGGGGCAGTGGAAAGGAGGAGATGAGACATGGAGGAAGAAAAAGTGAGGGAAAGAGGGGGTGAGGGGGTGGGATGAAAGCGAGAGGGAGTTGCTAAGAGTGAGAGGAAGATGAAAGAGTGCAGGTAAAGTGATGGAAATAAATGGAGAGGATGGAAAACAGAGACGAGGGGGGGATGAGAGAGGGGAAGATTAAAGGCGAGGGGAAAGCGATGACGAAAAGGGGAGGCAAGGAGCACAGAAGGTGAGTTATCGGGGAGAAAAAAAATATTTTATGGAATAGAAAGAGAACCCTGTTGATGTAGTGGTCTTGAGCGGGTGACTTAAGGGTGAAGGTAATACACAAGAGAGGAAATGCACAGGTAGTGCTGAGCAATTAACCGAAATGTCGTTTTTTTTTTAAACAACTAATTGACTGACGTTGGTTAAATGATTTGAATTCCGTTTTGTATGTTTTTATTCCATGAGGTCAATGCGAACATCACACAGTTTCTATAGAAATAAATCAGATCCAGGCTGAACTGTGCGATGTAGTAGAGAGTTGTAGTTTCCAACGGGCCAATATTCTAGATAGTTTAGTGCATAAAACGTGGTAATTAACTATACTAAACAAAAATGTCAAAGATCTGACTGAGTTACAGTTTATATAAGGAAATCAGTTGATTGAAATAAATGTATTAGGCCCTAATCTGTGGATTTCACATGACTGGGAATACAGATGCATCTGTTAGTCACAGATACCGCAAATAGGTAGTGGCGTGGATCAGAAAACCATTCCGTATCTGGTGTGTGACCACCATTTGCCTCATGCAATACGACACATCTCTTTTGCATGTTGTTGATTGTGGCCTGTGGAATGTTGTCCCACTCCTTTTCAATGGCTGTGCGAAGTTGCTGGATATTGCTGGGAACTGGATCACGCTGTCGTACACGCTGATCCAGAGTATCCGAAACATGCTCAATGGGTGACATGGAAGAACTGGGACATTTTCAGCTTCCAGGAATTGTGCACATATCCTTGGTGTTTTTTACATTAGATAAAAGTAGAGGAACAATGGAGAAGTAATTCTGCTTGGAAAGTTGATTAACTTGTAACCTCACTTTTGAGAAAATGGCCCTTGAATGTTTTGGTATCTACAGGGGAGAGTTCTTTGTCTTACACCCATTCAGCATCGTTGTAACCTTTTTATTTAACTAGGCAAGTCAGTTAAAAACAAATTCTTATTTGGAATGACGGCCTACTGATGAACAGTGGGTTTACTGCCTTGTTCAAAGGCAGAACGACAGATTTTTACCTTGTCAGTTTGGGGATTCGATCCAGCAACCTTTCAGTTACTGGCCCAACACTCACACCATCTTAAGCTTTAGCCCCACCCATTTCTTTTAAGGAATTACTTGTGAAGCTATGTACGAAACAACCAAAGATTTCAAGACTAAAGGCTGGCTTATACTACGGGTGTGTTGGTAAATGTAACCTGGAGTGCCAGAGTGTGCTCTGGGCATTGGTAAACTCAGAGCATTGTCAGATTGTTTGTTCATAAATCGCTCTCGGAGCAATCAGAGTGCATGCTGGATGCTCTGGCCGAGGAGTGGGGTTGATCCGAGTGTTCTGACCTAACAGCAGCAGTCAAGCACCCAGTCTAACTGACTGACTAATGTAGGGTAGCTTGCTAGCTACTTCCAGACACAAATGAGAGAATAGCTCACTCTAACCATTTTACTCGCCCTAGCAGAGCTATTGAATTATGCTTTTTTGCCAACGTTTACTGACACCAGACATATTTAACGGGTGTTGAGGGTTCGTAAATTATTCTGCACTCTGGCACACAGACGAGTGCTCTGAAATCGGAGTAGATAGCCAGAGCGAATTTACCAGCTACGTCAATTGACAGTTGTCGCAGTGACATTCTATTGAAATAGTTACTTGCATAGTGGAGTCTTTTTTGTTACTACCCTGCATGAATCTGCAGGTAACTAACCAACCAGTTTCAATGTTATCTTCTTTGGGGTAGGGGGCAATATTTTCATGTCCTGATGAAAAGCGTGCCCAGAGTAAACTGCCTGCTCATCAGTCCCAGATGCTAGGATATGCATAAAATTAGTAGATTTGGATATAAAACACTCAGTTTCTAAAACGTTGAATGATGACTGTGCGTATTACATAACTCATATGGCAGGCAGAAACCTGAGAAAAAATCCAACCAGGAAGTGGAAAATCTGAGGTTTGTAGGTTTTCAAGTCTTAGCCTATCCATGAGAGCTGATTGAGTCATGGGTCTGCCAGAAGGCCATGTGCTCAGTCAGGCGTGCGCCCGTGAGAGTTTGCTCCGTTCCCTTTCATTTCTAAAGACAAAGGAATTCTCAGGTTGAAACATTATCAAAGATTTATGATAAAAACATCCTAAAGATTGATTATATACATCGTTTGACATGTTTCTACGAACTGTAATATAACTTTTTCGACTTGGTCTGGACCTAGTGCCTGAGCATTTGGATTACTGTACTAAATGCGCGAACAAAAAGGAGGTATTTGGACATATGATGGATTTTAACATTTATTTATTTAACATTTTAAACATTTATTGTGGAATTGGGATTCCTGGGAGTGCATTCTGATGAAGATCATCAAAGGTAAGTGAATATTTATAATGCTTTTTCTGACTTTTGTTGACTCCATAACATGGTGGGTATCTGTATTGCTTGTTTTGGTCTCTGAGCGCTGTACTCAGATTATTCCATGGTGTGCTTTTTCCATAAAGCTTTTTTGAAATCAGCGGTTGCATTAAGGAGAAGTATATCTTTAATTCCATGCATAGCAGTTGTATTTTCATCAACATTTATGATGAGTATTTCTGTAAATTGACGTAGCTCTATGCACTTTCACCGGATGTTTTGGAGGCAAAACATAACAACGCACCAATGTAAACAGAGATTTTTGGATATAAATATGAACTTTATTGAACAAAACATACATGTATTGTGTAACATGAAGTCCTATGAGTGCTATCTGAAGGTTAGTGATACATTTTATTTCTGCTTTTTGTGACTCCTATCTTTGGCTGGAGAAATTGCTGTGTTTTTTGTGTCAAGGTGCAGACCTAACATAATCGCATGGGATGCTTTTGTTGTAAAGCCTTTTTGAAATCGGACACTGTGGTGGGATTAAAAAGTTTGTCTTTAAAATGGTGTACATACATGTATGTTTGAGGAATTTTAATTATGATATTTCTGTTTGAATTTGGTGCCCTGCACTTTCACTGGATGTTGGTCAGGTGGGACGTTAGCGTCCCACGTACCCTAGAGAGGTTAACTAGCTATAACTAGCAATGCAAATGGCTCTGAGATACGAATATGATTACTACAGAGATTATACATGTAACATTAGCTAGCTAACAGTACACTTTAAATGAAAATGACTTTCTGACAGAATTAGAAACGTGTGATATCTGAACATGTAGTTAGCTAGACTATCTTACCAGTATACATGGATGTATGCTTCTCCCTCTCTGTCACGGATGCCATGGTTGCCCTTAGTTTGAAGATGTTAACCGGAGAGGTGTTTTATACAACAGCCTTCTGTGTGTTCTCTTTTCAACTCCGTCTGCATATTTGCAATAAAACACCAGAATTTTCTCCAAAACCAAAATTGAAAACCGTGATTCTTTTTTAATAATCAAACCGAACATGAACAGGCCTCAAAGAGCACTAGTCGCTCGGCATTACACACATGAGGTGGAAAATAAGAGAGAGTTCTGTAGATGAATTGTGGCACATGTAAGAACTGTCATGTCTTTGGCATCATTAAAAGTGAAGGCTGTTATTTTATCAAATCAATTATCTGTAATTATTATTACGTGATTAAACTAATCATGTAAATGTAATTAACTAGGAAGTCGGGGCACCAAGGAAAATCCTCAGATTACAAAGTTACAATTTTCCTAATATAACTCGTCAAGATATTTTAATATCTTATCAATTAATCTCCTTATTAATTCATTATTATTTACGTCATTCTCATTCCAAACGTCGTAAATTGTTGGTTATCTGCACAAACCCAGCCTTTACTATAAATCATCCATACACCAATTGGCTTAAACATTTATTTAGTAACGAACTAAATAATCACAGAAATGCATAAACAAACAAACAGATCTGTTACTAACAAATGATATGGAAGATTGCCTAGTGGGCTAAGCCAATAAGACGGCTTGGTGGACAAAGGGAAATGGGTGTGGACTGAGCAAGAACGGGAAAGACCAGAGGAGAGGGATCACTACACACTATACTACTATAATTATATTCATTTAAATGCTAATCCTTTGCACATGAACGCTCACTCATTCGGGAATAATTGCAAACAATATATATATATATTTATGCCCATTGTCGTGATGTTTTCTGTTGGAATCCGTCTGCTGGAGAGTACGTCAGTCTGTCTGTCTTTCCCTGATGATCAAAGTCTTTCGTGGTTAGAATGGTTACTTCCGAGTACCATCAGAAATGTTATCATAGAATAAATATTTCGGCGGTTGTGAGGTCACAAACGTGAAACAAAACGGACCGGGTCGTAGCTGGCTTCTCCACTGACCATTTACACTTTCTCCAAAATATGGATATTGTTGCAGTCTCAAATTCTGTAATATAGTAGAATTTGGCGGGAGTTCCTTTGTTCTACTGTTGAACTCTCTCTCTCCATACAGCATGAAAAGGGGGAGATAGTCTCTGCCAGGAATTTACGACATGAGATAACAGAACCTGGGTGTTGGAGAGAGTGAGAAGCCATGATCTTTACCCAGAAAGGGCCATGTCATCACAGGACATTATTGTAGGATGTAGTGCAGTAAGCCTTTGAGTTGTGTTTTCTCCCCCGTCTCATTAACATGAGATTCTGGTCATCAATCACTATAACCATGGTTCAAACAAAGGACTTTTTTTCAGATACAGAAGCTGTATTGACTGGATGAGGGCAATAAGCTGACACATTACAGTTTGGTTGATTTGATGGGTCTCTTTCCCTTAAGGGGTCTGTAGCTGCTGAGGCATCATGAACCATAGTTTGTTTCCGCTGGTATATTTTTTTGCTTACACTTATTTATCAAGGCTCAAGTTTCATGGAGATCAATGCTCTTGTTTCAAGAGAGACCTGTCTGCTCTCTCTCTCTTCCTTACAGACTCTGGCTGAGAAGTTTTTTTTTTACTGTCCCGCCTTTGCTTGGATCAACACAGTCGGTTCTGCGCTGCCTGCCCGCCTGGGCCGCCTGCCCACCTGTGCTGCCTGCCTGTCTCTGCTCATCGTAACTGCGTTTGTCAGGGGAAGCCAGAGGATAGCACAACAGGCTTCGGAGTGTAGCCCTGAGAGAGCAGCCTTATAAGCGTGCCGTCACATCACCACAGTTCACCTGTAAGGGAGCTTAATAAGGGCACTATTTTAGGAGATTCCTGTCACGTTTAAGGCGCAACGAGTAGATCATTGTTCGACTTTCTTACCGCAGTGATATTCGGTTTGTCAAATGTTCAGTTCTAACTAATGATATGGACTGAATGGTTCACAGGATAGCATGCCAAAAGCACATTCAACTAGAAAAACTTCATAGACATTGCAGACAAATCACAATTGACGTACAGTAGTTGTACCCCATTGGTCTATTAAAATGAGCAGTTAAAATGATCCATTATGCACTCTATGAAATTATAGTTATTCACTCTGTGCAGTGGTGGTTTCTGAAGCAAGCAGGGCTCCGTAACCATCCCGTCTTCTTTCTCCCCTACCCCTCTTCTCTCTCCCTCGTTAGGAGCAGCGCCTGCACTACCTGAAGCAGCAGGAGGAGAGGCAGCAGCAGCAGGAGGAGAGGCAGCAGCAGCAGCAGGCATCGGACCATGAGAAGCTGCGGCGTCTCAGGGAGAACGTGGAGAACCAGGAGACCAGGCTCAAGAAGGTCCGGGCCCTCAAGGGCCACGTGGAGCAGAAACGCCTCAGCAACGGCAAGCTGGGTGAGCACAGTGTTGCAATGAATGGGAAAGGAATTGGTTGTTCGGTCTATTGATTGAGTGGTGAATTGATTGGTGGATTTGTGTTAGATGACTGACTAATTGATTGGTTCTAACCTGTGAATCTTTATATTTCTCCGTCTCTCTCTCTCTGTAGTGGAGGAGATAGAGCAGATGAATGGTCTGTTCCAACAGAAGCAGAGAGAGCTGGTGGTGGCTGTGTCCAAGGTTGAGGAGCTCAACAGACAGCTGGAGATGCTCAAGAATGGCAAGATGGATGGCTTCAAAGACAACCAGAGCTCTGTTGCTGAGCTGGACCACCTCTACAAGGAGCTGCAGGTGTGTTTTCTTCGAGTTTGCACTTTTGGGACTATTGACAATTCCATTGTACCTGGAAAACTCAATCCCAGGTGCTCAATTGTTTGATAGTATTTTACATATGCGTACAATTTGACCCATGTGTGTATTTTCAAATCACATACGTTTAGCATGTGGCTCGGGTGGGACTCAAACCCTTAAATATTCCTACCACCGTGACCTAACTAATCTACTGAGCCGTCAGAACAACTAGTTCAAAGCCTCATATGTCCTCTAGCCTGTCCTCCATCCTAGCTCAGCTGTCTGGCATGTCATCTCTTGTCCCCTCTAGCTGCGTAACAAGCTGAACCAGGAGCAGAACGCCAAGCTGCAGCATCAGAGAGACAGTCTGAACAAGCGCAACCTGGAGGTGGCCTCTATGGACAAACGCGTCAGTGAGCTCCGAGACCGCCTCTGGAAGAAGAAGGCCGCTCTGCAGCAGAAAGAGAACCTGCCGGTGAGTGCACACACACACACACACACACACACACACACACACACACACACACACACACACACACACACACACACACACACACACACACACACACACACACACACACACACACACACACACACACACACACACACGGATGCAGAACACTTACTTTGACATCTCAAGACTTGGTCAAAGAAATGTAAATATTTACATAGTGAGCATACCCAATCAAAAGTGATAACCTGAGCGCCCCCTATGGGCTGGAGAGTATAAACACACTGTATCTCTGTTTACCTCTGAAAGCCACAGATGCCCTGGCCCTCAGAGCCGGCCCATATCAAAAAAGTAAGACTCCTCAACCCTGTCTCTCACTGCCTTTCTGCACTGACAAACAAATCACTGTCTCACAGGACTGAAATACCCTCTGATCTCTCCTTCCACAATTCACTTGTTCTATCTCTCTCTATTTAGCGCTCTTCAATCCTGGTCCCTGGGACTCACAGAGTGGGGAGGTTTCCCCCCCAGCCCACTACTATAACACTTGATTCAGTTATTTTAGTACCTGTCTGGAGCAACGGCCTGCACACATGGTGGCTCCCAAAGATCAGGATTGAAGGAGTTGATGTCACAGAGTTGATTTGCTATCTCAGTTTACACTCAACACTCCCTCTCTTCAGCCCAGCTTGGCAAAACAACTCCAGGAGAGGAGTGGAGACTAGAGCACAGGCAGGCAAACAGGAATTCCAGAGGAGATGGTTTCAGGCCTGAGCTCTGACATCACTGCCTGATATCCCTCTTCCTCTGAGTTGTTTTTGACTTCTGTGGTTTCCGTGGCACTTTCATAATCTATGTAAAAAATACTCGGGTTCTATCTTTGAAAGATTTTGTGAGGAAATTGTCAGGACATGTGAGATGTGCTGTAGCTATATATAAGTGGACAAGAACAACATTTATGGGTGAGGAGTGTTTAAAATGGAAACTCGAGTGGTTGAGGTTGTGGAGGATTTGCTCTGGCACTGAAACTGTTACTGAATTTATGATTTATTATCATTTCACGTTACACGTGGTCGGCAAAATATTTTCTCGATCAGAGGTATTTTAATAGAAAAACCGAACCTCTGTCAAACGAATAGACAATCCCTGGTGATTTGGTGGTCTTATTGATTCTGACACCCTTTTCTTTCATTTTGAAACTAACTTAATGTTGTGAGTTGAGATGCATCTCTCCATTGAAGTAACTTTGTGCTTACTAATCCAAGTTGTATCATTTTAATGGGACAACATTATTCTACTTCATATTCATCTCCAGCACCACCCCAACATCAACATATTATGTGAAAATGGCAGGTTTCTATTTTCTTTTTTAATCAAAAAGATGCTCACCAGATGATGATTTTTTTATTTTTTTATAATTGTTTCCCGGATGATGTCATCACAAAACACTTTTGACATCTGGAGTGTAATCATGTGATTTTTAACTAGCTACTTAAAAAGTAACCTTGTATTTAACTAGGCAAGTCAGTTAAGAACAAATTCTCATTTACGATGACGGCCTAGGAACAGTGGGTTATCTGCCTTATTCAGGGGCAGAACAACAGATTTTTACCTCGTCGGCTCAGGGATTTGATCCAGCAACCTTTCGGTTGCCGGCCCAACGCTCTAACCACTAGACTACCTGCTACTAAGCTTTGACTACTCATAGTTGGTTAAAGTCACATGATGCCCACCAGATTGTCGTAAGTGTCGCCGTATGGTGTCACCGGAAACACTTATCTACCCGTTTCCTTTTGACTTCAAACATAGACACCAGCCACTTTCACTTATGTTGATGTTGGGTTGGGTGTGTTGCTGGAGGTGATTAATAGGAATTTGAAAATGTTGTACATTTCCTTTTAATGTGTGTATGCCACTGTGATCACAATGTTCCCTGGTTAATATATCTGCAGAGAGAATGCCATAACGTGCAATGCTGTGTATCAGCTGTTTATGAGCAAATGAAAGTGTCTACTATGCAAAAATCATTCTATACCACTAGATCCCACTCCCATCTGCAGCGCTAAAACTCACTGAATTAATAATAAAGTTGTGGAATGAATCCTTCCTTTAATATCCATACTTAATCCTTTTATATAAATGAAAACCACACGTCACAAATGGAAAAGGGATTTCGTCCAATATTGAAGAAGTCTACCTCTCTCGTTTGACGAAGGGAAGAGCTAAGATGAAGAAAGGAGACGGCTGAAGAGGTGAAGGTGGAACATGTGGAAGCAGAGGAGCTGAAGGCTGAGTAGAGCAGGACTCGCTGAGGAGGTGGTTTAGTGACAGTCTCCCTGGAATCACGATGATGTCACCCGGCAGGCATGTTTCAACCACACTGGTCTGGAAAGGCTAGCCTGAGAGATACCAGCCTAGAATCACCTCGTCTTGCTCTGTCTAAACATATGGGAGGAACTGATCAATAGTAACTTATGTACTTGTATGGGGATTGGCTACCAGTGTGTTCAAACTGCTGTTGCCTTTTGTGTTTTTGTTTCTCAAGAATGGCTTCCCTGGTAAGGAGAGGGCTACTAAAGACACTCATCCGCAGGTACAGTAACTGATGACAGAGCCAAACCTGACATAGACACACACTGATCTCTTCTGCATGACTTGGCAGAGCAGCAACAGGCGTAGAATTTAATGCACCCCCCCACACACATGTTGTTTCCAGTAACGGAGTGCAGTTGATTTGATCTGTTTTTAAAGGACACTGCTTGACTTATTTAATCTGCTCTGTTGCGTAAAGACCTTGTTTCACACAGCTGCTAAAGTTATTTTTTCCAAAACAGAAGAACTTTCAGATAAAGGCTCCGGCCGTGTTAGAAAGTAAAGCGAGCTCGTTTGGTCCAAATGTGTTAGCGTTAGACTTGATCAGGATTTATGTGGGGTAGTTGTGGAGTATTTTTCAACATTGTTTATCTCCCTTAAAGATTTCCTCCAGCGATTTAAAAAAATATATATATTTTTTTTTAATCGCTGGAGGAAATCCCCATACAAGTACATATATAAATATATATATTTATATATATAAATATATGTATATTTATATATTTATTTATTTAAAAATAAAGTTTTACTGTTGAAAAGCGATATCCCAAGTATAAATTCAGTAAAGTACACATATTAAATTAAGAGATCTTTGGTTAAGTAAATCGGGTGAAGAATAAAGTGAAAAGGAGTGAACTTTAAATTAGCTTTTATCATATTTTCATCCATAACGTCAACCACTGTATTTTGGACTAGTGGCAAATGGAAGTTATAGTAACTGTCTAATCTACTACCAAGCTGAGGGAGATGCATAAGAAATATATTATTTTGGTCTTTGCGCTGTACTTTCCACTGTTTATGTACATCTTTGAGTGACCCTGTTATTCTTTCCCTCTGATGCTCCCCCACTCATAACCAGCTTGATCTGTGTGTTTGTCTCACTCTGTACTGTGTGTCTAACTCTCTCCCATTCATCCTCTCCCTCCGCCTCTCTTGCCTCCTCTAGCTGCCTTCTGATGGTCCGGTGGGTCAGCAGCAGGGTCCGTCTCGTGTGGCGGCTGTCGGCCCTTACATCCAGTCGTCCACCATGCCTCGTGGCCCAGTGAGACACGAGCTGCTGGTCAAACCTGCTGCCTACCCCGATGGCACCGCCACCCTGCCTGCACACCCAGAACCCCAGGACAAAGCTAACACAGGTGAGACGGTGACCTCGACCTTTCACCTTTCCCACTCTCTTCTTCCCTCTTAGCCCGGGCAAAGTGAGCCCGCCAACTACTCTGCTGAAGTCTCCACTTCACCTCTTTTGCTCAGTCTCTTTTAACTATGGTGGGTACTCTATACCTCAGTTGAGTGATTAACAAAGTCACGATGACGAGCTTGTGAGAGGTTTGACATGTGACTGAGTTCCCCACCCTCGGCAGGAGCCAAGGTTTCTGGGATACCCCTGTTAGTACAGACTAGCTCTCGTTGTGACGTGACTCTAAGCTCAGAAGGTAGCCTACTGCCTGTGTCCTCTGGTGGGACTGTTTCTTCTACCAATGCCCCTAACCAGAGATCTAGGATCAGTTTACCCTACTGCTAATTTTAACCTAAAACATTAAAGGAGTTGAAAAATACCTGACCTTGAATAAGTGGTTAAAGACTAATGAGGTCTCTTGACAGACGTGACACATATATTGTGCTGCGATTGAATCAGCCATGAGGCTGTTGCTGTGTTTTTCCTCCACTCAATGGAGACATCTACAAGTCCATGCTAGGTAAAGCTCCGCCTTATCTCAGTTCAATGGTCACGATGGCAACACCCATCCGTAGCACGCGCTCCAGCAGGTGTATCTCACTGATCATCCCTAAAGCCAACACCTCATTTGGCCGCCTTTCGTTCCAGTACTCTGCTGCCTGTGACTGGAACGAACTGCAAAAATTGCTGAAGTTGGAGACTTTTATCTCCCTCACCAACTTCAAACATCAGCTATCTGAGCAGCTAACCAATCGCTGCAGCTGTACATAGTCTATTGGTAAATAGCCCACCCATTTTCACCTACCTCATTCCCATACTGTTTTTATTTATTTACTTCTGCTCTTTTGCACACCAATATCTCTACCTGTACATGACCATCTGATCATTTATCACTCCAGTGTTAATCTGCAAAATTGTAATTATTCACCTACCTCCTCATGCCTTTTGCACACATTGTATATAGACTCCCCCTTTTTTTCTACTGTGTTATTGACTTGTTAATTGTTTACTCGATGTGTAACTCTGTGTTGTCTGTTCACACTGCTATGCTTTATCTTGGCCAGGTCGCAGTTGCAAATGAGAACTTGTTCTCAACTAGCCTACCTGGTGAAATACAGGTGAAATAAAAATAAAAAATAAAATAAAAACTTAACTTTGCCAGGGTGGAATCGCAACCCTCATGTTGCTGTGTCATTGTGCAGTCAGAGGTTGAACCAGGGAAAGCTCAGTGGTATCCTCTTCAGTTTGGTAACATAGCTACTATCAATTTACCTAATCTACTGTCCATTGGCACTCAGTAGTGTTCATTTCATTTTGTAATACCATATTTTATCCACCAGAGGGGGTATCGTGCAGTTTGCCTTGAGGTAGAATGATAATTTTGCCCTTTATCACATGCTTCGTAAACAACAGGTGTAGACTAACAGTGAAATGCGTACTTACGCATATTTCCCAGAGATTGATTTTTAAAAATATGAGAAAAATAACAACACAAGGAATAAATACACAATGAGAAACGATAACTTGGCTTTAAACAGTACCAGTCAAAAGTTTGCACACACCTACTCATTCCAGGGTTTTTCTTTATTTTGCTATTTTCTACATTGTAGAATAATAATGAAGACATCAAAACTATGAAATAACACATATTGAATCATGTAGTAAGCAAAAAACTAGCTTCACCTGGAATGCTTTCGCAACAGTCTTGAAGGAGTTCCCACATATGCTGAGCACTTGTTGGCTGCTTTTACTTCACTCTGCGGTGCAACTCATCCCAAACCATCTCAATTGGGTTGAGGTCAGGTGATTGTGGAGGCCAGGTCATCTGATGCAGCACTCCAACACTTTCCCTATTTGTCAAATAGCCCTCACACAGCCTGAAGATGTGTTGGGACATTGTCCTGTTGAAAAACAAATGATAGTCCCAATAAGTGCAAACCAGATGGGATGGCATATTGCTGCAGAATGCTGTGGTAGCCATGCTGGTTATGTGTATCTTGAATTCAAAGTAAATCATGTGTCGCCAGCAAAGCACCATCACACCACCTCCTCCATGCTTCACGGTGGGAACCACACACGCGGAGATCATCCCTTCACCTGCTCTGCCTCTCACAAAAAGACAGAGATTGGAACAAAAAATCTCACATTTGGACTCATCAGACCAAAGGACAGATTTCCACCAGTCTAATGTCTGTTGCTCGTGTTTCTTGGCCCAAGCAAGTCTCTTCTTATTTTTGGTGTCCTTTAGTAGTGGTTTCTTTTGCAGAAATTTGACCATGAAGGCCTGATTCACACAATCTCCCCTGAACAGTGTATGTTGAGATGTCTGTTACTTGAACTTTGTGAAGCATTTATTTGGGCTGAAATTTATGAGGCTGGTAACTAACAAGCTTTTCCTCTGAGGCAGCGGTAACTCTTGGTCTTCCTTTCCTATGTCAGTCCTCATGAGAGCCAGTTTCATCATAGCGCTTTATGGTTTTTGCGACTCTACTTGAATAAATGTTCAAAGTTCTTAATTTTCCGTATTGACTGACCTTCATGTCTTAAAGTCATGATGGACTGTCGTTTATCTTTGCTTATTTGAGCTGTTCTTGACATAATATGGACCTGGTATTTTACCAAATAGGGCTATGTTCTGTTTACCAACCCTACCTTGTCACAACACAACTGATTGGCTCAAACGCATAAAGATTGAAAGAAATTCCACAAATGAGCTTTTAACAAGGCACGCCTGTTAATTACATTTACATTTACATTTAAATGCATTCCAGGTGACTACCTCATGAATCTGCATTGAGGTGACTACCTCATGCCAGAATGCCAAGAGTGTGTAAAGCTGTCATCAAGGCAAAGGGTGGCTACTTTTAAGAATGTCAAATATAACATGTATTTTGACTTGTTTAACACTTTTTTTTGGGGGGGGGGGTCTACATGATTCCAGGTGTTATTTCATAGTTTTGATGACGTCACTACTATACTACAATGTAGAAAATAGTACAAATAAATAAAAACCCTTGAATGAGTAGGTGTACATTTTTGACTAGTACTGTATATACTGTACGTATAGGAACTCAGCTGGGGTCTCAATTTACTGTTGAGCGTTAGATGAAATAATACACAAGGTGCAATTTTGAAATTTGGTTGTTCATATGCTGTCACTCAATTAGCCCATGCCAGCTATTTATTTATTGGTAAGTTAGTCTAGCGGGCCAGCTATCTAAACTTGTAGTTACCGGTGTGGGGCCCATTGATCATCAGTTATCATATAAAAAATGGCAGAAATGTGTCTCTCTGCCTCAAGGCAACATGAGTAGAATTGCAGGAAATGAACTTTAAAACTAAAAAATTTTTCTCTTCACTGTCACGAGGGAACGCCGCTAAAACGCTTACACTACGGGCTTTGATTCAGTCAGATTGAATAAACACACACACACACACACACACACACACACACACACACACACACACACACACACACACACACACACACACACACACACACACACACACACACACACACACACACACACACACACACACACACACACACACACACACACACACACACACACACACACACAACCAGTGAGAGGCCATGCACAGACGTTGGCCTGTTATTATTCTCTACTCACGCACTTGTTCACTCACTCGTTCAGTCTGCCTAAAATAACTCCCCCAGTAGAAGGAGTGTGTGAAAGAGGGAGAGGGGGTGACATTAAAAATCAATGATATGACACCAAAGCTGGTGATTTCAACTGCTAAACACAGCACCACAAGGGACCTCCTTCCCTTTTTATCTATCCTCCTTTTCCTCTTCGGTCCATCTTTTCCTTTACACGTAGTCTCCATTGGAAGCCAGGGAAACGTAGGAGTTAAAGTACCAGATTTTCCCCAGTCTGCTGTGATGTTGCATGCGATCACTTCTGCGTGATGAGCCAATATGCAGTGGGAAAGAAGAGGGGGACAGATTGGAAAGGGAAGAGGGGAATCTGCAGCCTGTCCAAACTCCTCCAGAGCTCTTCTCCATCGAGTTGTAGACTGACGGGGAGGGTCCCTGCCTGGTCCCAGATCCAGCCAGGCCATCTGCACCCCTCACCATGCCCACACTGGGCCCCCTGTTTTGGGCCTGTAACGGACCGGACCTCTGGATATCTAAGGCTCCTACCTTTTCTGGCTTGTTTTTGTTTATTTTAGAAGCCATGTTCTTGCTTAAGCATCTGAAAGACTTACGGGCTAAGAGAAAAGGTACACACTCCCTCTGGTGTTGTGCTGTGTTCTGTGTGTATGTGCTCTCTCAGTGTGTGTGTGTGTGTGTGTGTGTGTCAGCTTGAGCTTGCTGTGTGTTACCCTTTCAGTGGATGCAATATGGGCTTAGTTGTGTGTGCATGTTAGAGAGAGGGAGAGTGTGTGTGTGTGCGCACATGGGGGTATGTTTGTTGTGGGAGAACACGAAAATACATTCTTATTTAATGTTTTCATTGTCATTTATTTTTCTGCCAGATCTCCGTTTGTGTTGCTGTGAGGCGATACTGCCTGTTTGTTGAATTAAACTGTGCCCATTCCCATTTACTTTCCACGCTGCATTCCTCTGCGTTTCTAACTGGGTCAGTTGGAACAAACACATTACCTCCAGCAGAACTGAAGGTCTGACAGCCATGTGGTTTCAGACTGGCCCAGTCAGCTCTAAATCAGTTATTGAGGAGATGTGGAAGATGGGAAGAACTAGATCTACCACATTTTGCCCTCCTGTACTGCAGTGCACGTTTTGGTTTTTGCCCCGGCACGACACGGTGGATTCAAATAATGAAAGCTTGCCGACGACTTTGCTATTTGAATCAGCTGTGTAGTGCAACGGCAACAAACCAAAACGTGCACCCAAGGGGAGACACAGGACCGAGTTTAGGAAACCCTACTGTACGGTCTTCATTTTCCGGAGCAAAGGGAAGTCCCAGTCACAGGGGTTTTCCTGTATATTATAGCTTCGGCCAGAACTTGTCTAAACATATTTGACTTACCATTGGTTTGAATTGAAAGTATTGTTAGAAAACACCCCTTAAACCACAACTCCCTTACCACCCCCACCCCCTCTCTCAGGTAAGCTGGCAGAGTGGGGCACTTCTGGACCAGAGTCCAACAGCAGTAGTCATGGGTCATCCTCCATACTGCCCAGAATGACCTCTGACTCCAGCGCTAACACAGAGCAAGGTAACCACCACCTCAGCCCAACCACACATAAATGTTACTCCAAGACTCGACCACACAATGACTAGGTATGTAGTGGCCAAATCATATCCGCCTGTCCACACAAACATGGCTATCTTTGAATTAGATACACCGTCCAGATAGGGTTGTGCCATTGTTTTCCCTGTTTGTGTCTAGTTGTTATGTTATGGTAACACCTGCGGTGGTGTTGTGTGTAGGTGAGTCGGAGAGCATGAAGAGGGACCGGCGGGTGCGTCCGTTCTCCATGTTTGAGCCCACGGAGGTGCCCGCCTCCTCCCTCCGCAAGAACCAGAGCAGTGATGACCTGGTCAGAGACGCCCAGGTAAGAACAGTGCAACTGAACCGAAATGGTCGGTTTGCTGCTTTTACTGTGGACCCAAAATAGCTGGTGTCCAGGAAGTTGAAATCGTGAACTTCAATTGAACTGAATCCAATACCTGCCGACCTTCCTACCAGCAGCTTAGAGTAGTTTCTCCAATGCACACGCATACAGTGCATTTGGAAAGTATTCAGACCCCTTGTCTTGTTCCACATTTTGTTACGTTACAGCCTTATTCTAAAATGGATTAAATAGAAATAAAATAATCCTCAGCAGTCTACACACAACACCCCTTAATGACAAAGCGAGAATGTTTTGCAAATGTAAAATGTATTAAAAAACAGACCTTATTTACATTAGTATTCAGACCCTTTGCTATGAGACTCGAAATTGAGCTCAAGTGCATCCTGTTTCCATTGATCATCCTTGAGATGTTTCTACAACTTGATTGGAGTCCACCTGTGGTAAGTTCAATTGATTGGACATGTTTTGGAAAGGCCCACACCTGTCTATATAAGGTCCCACAGTTGACAGTGCATGTCGGAGCAAAAACCAAGCCATGATGTTGAAGGAATTGTCCTTGGAGCGCTGAGACAGGATTGTGTCGAGGCAGAGATCTGGGGAATGGTACCAAAAAATGTCTACAGCATTGAAGGTCCCCAAGAACACAGTGGCTTCCATCATTCTTAAATGGAAGACGTTTGGAACCACCAAGTCTCTTCCTAGTGCTGGCTGCCCGGCCAAAATGAGCAATCGGGGGAGAAGGGCCTTGGTCAGGGGGGTGACCAAGAACCCCATGTTCACTCTGACAGAGCTCTAGAGTTCCTCTGCAGAGATGGGAGAACCTTTCAGAAGGCCAACCATTTCTGCAGCACTCCACCAATCAGGCCTTCATGGTATAGTGGCCAGTCGGAAGTCAATCCTCAGTAAAAAGGCACATGACCGCCCGCTCGGAGTTTGCCAAAAGGCATGAGAAACAAGATTGAGAAACAAGATTCTCTAGTCTGATGAAACCAAGATTGAACTCTTTGGCCTGAATGCCAAGCATCACGCCTGGAGGAAACCTGGCACCATCCCTACGGTGAAGCATAGTGCTGGCTGCATCATCATCATGATGTGGGGATGTTTTTCAGCGGCAGGGACTGGGAGACTAGTCAGGATCGAGGCAAAGATGAACGGCGCAAAGTACAGAGATCCTTGATGAAAACCTGCTCCAGAGCGCTCAGGTCCTCAGACTCGGGCGACGGTTCACCTTCCAACAGGACAACGACCCTATGCACACATCCAAGACAGCGCAGGAGTAGCTTTGGGACAAGTCTCTGAATGTCCTTGAATAAGAGTCCGGACTTGATCCTGATCGAACATCTCTGTAGAGACCTGAAAATAGCTGTGCAGCAACGCTTCCCATCCAACCTGACAGAACTTGAGAGGATCTGCAGAGAGGAATGGGAGAAACTCCCCAAATACAGGTGTACCAAGCTTGTAGCATCATACCCAAGAAGACTCCATGCTGTAATAACTTCTAAAGGTGCTTCAACAAAGTACTGAGTAAAGGGTCGGAAAACGTATGTAAATGTGATATTTATTTTCTATATATATATATATATATATATATATATATATATATATATAAATTAGCAAACATTTCAAACTGTTTTTGCCTTGCCATTATCTGGTATTATGTGTAGATTGAGGGGAGGAAACAGTTCAATCCTTTTTAGAATCAGGCTAATGTAACAATGTGGAATAATTTAAGGGGTCTGAATACTTTACGAAGGCACTGTATGTACCTACCATACAAACACATGTACACAGTATACCTTCAACAGGACGTTTGATCCCCAATGGGGTCTTCCATGCAGAACTTTGAGTGGAAGCCTGTGAGTAATGGGGTTAAATGATAGGTTCTATTGTAATGGGTTAACTGTAATGTAATTATCATGAACATTAGCTCTTGACATCGTGTGTGTGTGTGTGTGTGTGTGTGTGTGTGTGTGTGTGTGTGTGTGTGTGTGTGTGTGTGTGTGTGTGTGTGTGTGTGTGTGTGTGTGTGTGTGTGTGTGTGTGTGTGTGTGTGTGTGTGTGTGTGTGTGTGTGTGTGCCTATCTGTCATCTAACCAGCTCCTCTGTCTACTCCTTTCTCCAGTCTGCTCCTAAAGCTGCAGTCAAGGTGCCCCCACCCGTCGCCAGCAAACCGAAAGCCCCCAGTTGCGCCCCCTATGGCAAGCCAGGCCTCAACACCGGTACATTCCCCAAGGCCAAGCCCCCAGCCAGCAACAGCACCCCCAGGAGGCGGCCAAGGCCCGCGTCCCACTGCCCCCCTCCCAGAGCCAGACCCTGCCTCTGCCCTCCAAGCAGGACCCCCCTCTGGCAGCCACCATAAGACCCTTCACACCAGAGCTGCCTAAGGACCTGAGCAAGCCCCAGACCCTGGCAGCCAGCTCCATCTACTCCATGTACACTCAGCAGCCCACCCCAGGCAAGCCCTACCCACCGGCCATACAGGGGTCTCTCAACAGGAGCCAGAGCCGAGGCAACGGATTTGTCAGTGGTAAGACTATCTTCTGGTTCCTCTTCATTTCCTGTTGACTGTATCTGGACTACCGTCTGTCTGGAGACATTTGTCTATTTCTCTAAAGAATGAATGAAGAGGATTGATTTCGCAATGTGACTTTGCCAATCAAGGCCGGTATGTGAACCATGGCTCCAAAGCATTTCACTGAACACCAGTGTACTAGAAACAGTGTTGTCTGCTCTTGTTATTTTCTTTGTTCTACACTGACTGGTAGATTAACTCCTAACAGAGACTTTAAAGCAGGCTGACGTCAGTCCTATGCTATGTACCTAGGAGAGTACAGTGATTCATTTAGCCAGCGGAGAGGGTCCTGACTCAGAACAAGCTGCAGTTAGTGAATCTAATTAAAGATAATAATCCCTGAGGCATGGCAACCGATAAATGAATCATTAAAGCAATCCTCCTCGTCACCCTGTTAGTGTTAACAGGTTGCACATACGCAGATATGTCTGACTAAAGTGAAGCAGAGGTCATGAACTCTCTGGAGTCTGCAGTGGCCAGGAAAAATTGTGTGGTCCTAGTTCTGATAAGATGATATACGTATAGGATATAACAAGAACCTAGAGTTTTTCCTGGTCAGGTCACATGATCAGAAGTAGCTCTTGGGTCTTTCTGACTGTGGCTGTCTCCTAATTTGTAAAAGTGAGGTATTTAGTGTACTTGGAGACTTCACTAAGAAGTCCATAATGCCAGGTTGCACGTGTCATCCCTGCCCTGTGGATCTCCCTCAAGTCAAATCCACCAACATGACCTGGCTGACGCATGGTGACACACACACCAGTGCTCAGCCATGCAGTCAGGAGAACCACCTTCTGTTACAGCTCTGATCCTCAAACACACATCCTCATATAGGCTACTCCCACTATAAACATTCTAAGCTGTGTGTTACCTGCCTCAACAACAATAGATTGAAACGTTATATTTTCGCCAATCCTTGTCCTGGAGTGTTGTTGTGTACCAGCAGGAAAATAGGTTGTCTAGTTGATGGTATCTTCAAAGACCACTTTAAAGTCTGACCTACTCTCTGTGTGTAGTGTACGGTAAGCCTGTGATCTCCGGTGGGGGCCCCCAGCAACCAGAGAACCCATACAGCGAGCAGCGGCACTCCCCAGACCAGCCCTCAGAGGTGGACCACGGGGCACAACAGGGCCCCCCCACTGAGGGCCAGCAGGGGGAGACAGAGCGCACCCCCCGTCCCCTCAGCCCCACCAAGCTGCTGCCCTTCATCTCCAACCCCTACCGCCATCAGAGTGACGGGGACCTGGAGGCCCTCAGGAAGAAGCTGTACAACGCCCCACGGCCCCTGAAGAAACGCAGCTCCATCACAGAACCCGAGGGCCCCGCAGGGCCCAACATCCAGAAGCTGCTTTATCAGAAGACCACGCTAGCTGCCATGGAGACCATCCTCACCACGCCCACCACACCCGAGGCTGTAAAGGATGCGGGAGGGGCGTTGCCTGGTGTTCCAGGTGCCCAGATTGTTGGGGAGAGCAGCCAACCGGGAAGTGTGAAACTGGAGGTGCATGACGTCCCTCCTCCCACCCCTAACCACCACCTCCCACCCCCAGCAGAACAGACTACCCCACCAGCCATCCCAGAGGGAGACAGAGAGGAGTTCACGCCCCCTCCCCATCCACCCCACCCTGCCCCTCGACCTGACCAGCCCCGATTCCCCCCACCGCCCCCTGCTGCTGCAGGCCTGGAGGAGCCCAGCCCACCCAGCCTGCAACCTCCTCCAGAGAGTTTCATGGAAGAATTCCCCCCCTACCCTCCACCACCTTACCCCAGCGGGGCTGAGCAGGAGATCCTGGGGGAGGAGGACACCTTCAGCATGCAGGCACCGGAGGTCACAGGACAGGTCACATTGCCACCGGTAAGGAACCTCATTTTAAGTACCTTCCATGACACCCATAAACACCAGCCCACAATCAGACACAACCATTCTACTTGCTGCAAATAGCTTTAACATCACAGTCCTAAGCCATATTAACAATTGCCAACTGTACTGTACTCTACAGTACTGTATGTGCCTCACTTGTTGTTTCTCATGGGGTTGTCCTGGCTGTTCAGGTTGTACAGTACATGTTCACCTCTGTTGACCTCATCTCACCCTGGCTAGCTACCCTCCACCCTCTCACAGGTTATATAAGCACAGTAATCCTGATCAAGTTTTGTAGAAAGTGGAACCTGTTCATTAGGTCCTAATCTGACATAACATGGCTGCATTGCAATAAGCATTCACATTCCCTCGTCCAAAGCTGACATTGAAATGAGCTTTGGTTATTTTCTGCCCTGTAAGTAAACAACAAGCTGCATTCCATTGTTGATCCCATACAGGCAGGTTTGTCAGTGGGGTCCTACCTTTTGGAGTGTTGATGAGTGGTCTGACCCATGTTTGTCTCCCAGTCCTTGCTCTCTGCCGCTAAACCCAATGGACAGCTGTTAAGACCCCAAAAAGAGCCCTTTCTTTCATGCGGCCAGTAATAGCTTGTCATCTGGTTGTGTAATAATCGGGATGTTTAGGAAAACCTCAGTTTGTTTCATGACTGGTTTGTCTCTGTTAGTCAGGTCAGTATTGGTCTAGTTGCAGAGGGAACAGGGCCCTTCAATCTTGAGTAGATGCTGTATTCATTCAAAAGATACTCTGGATGTTCATTCCAATCGTTTATGCATTGCATCCAGTTTCTTAATATTTTGTGGATTGGAACCCATTTATATGAACAGTGTGTCCTTCTGTAGCTCAGTTGGTAGAGCATGGCGCTTGTAACGCCAGGGTAGTGGGTTCGATCCCCGGGACCACCCATACGTAGAATGTATGCACACATGACTGTAAGTCGCTTTGGATAAAAGCGTCTGCTAAATGGCATATATTATTATTATTATTATAACAGCGAGTAGATTGTTCTACGCGACACACACAGACGTGCACAAATCAAATCCATCCAGACAGAGCACTAGCGAACACCCTCAGACACTTCCTCGTGAGAGCGTGTCATCTTGGCTGTGAGATATCACCTAGGTGTGACGTTGTGTAAAAAGTGTACTCCTCTCCGTGTGTCTGTACTAGGGGAAGAGGACCAACCTGCGTAAGACCGGCTCCGAGAGGATCGACCACAGCATGAGGGTGAAGTTTAACCCCCTGGCTCTGCTCCTGGACTCCTCTCTGGAGGGAGAGTTTGATCTGGTCCAGAGAATCATCTACGAGGTAACATTTCTGGATGTATAGGCACTGTAGTGAATACCGTATCATATTTCCTGAAGTGGACCTCTAATTTATTTTTATTCATTTTTTAAAGACTTTCACAGAGGAACAGTATTTACAAGTGCTTGTGTGTAGTGAAGAGTGTAATGGCAGGTTAGCATGGTAGCTGGTAAACCATCGTACTCAAAAAGTTTATTCTTAACGTTTTGTAGTCTTAGCTGTTAGCTGATGATAATTTGTACCGAGTGTGTATTGTGTAAAATAATGTGTGTTTGTGAAGTGAGTTGTAAAGATCCACCTCTCTCTCCTGTCTCAGGTGGAGGACCCTAGTCTGCCTAATGATGAGGGGATCACAGCCCTCCACAACGCAGTCTGTGCCGGACACACAGAGATCGTCAAGTTCCTGGTCCAGTTTGGTGTCAACGTCAACGCAGCCGACAGCGATGGCTGGTGAGTGGACGCGACCAACAGCTCTGATTCTGACTCTTAACACAAGCCAGCGAGGGAGTCTGACACGTCCATTTTTGAATGTATGCTTTTGCTTTTTCTTCCTCTCTCTCTCTCTCTCTCTCTCTCTCTCTCTCTCTCTCTCTCTCTCTCTCTCTCTCTCTCTCTCTCTCTCTCTCTCTCTCTCTCTCTCTCTCTCTCTCTCTCTCTCTCTCTCTCTCTCTCTCTCTCTCTCTCTCTCTCTCTCTCTCTCTCTCTCTCTCTCTCTCTCTCTCTCTCTCTCTCTCAGGACACCGCTGCACTGCGCGGCCTCCTGTAATAACGTGCAGGTGTGTAAGTTCCTGGTGGAGTCCGGAGCAGCGGTGTTTGCTATGACCTACAGTGACATGCAGACGGCAGCGGATAAGTGTGAGGAGATGGAGGAGGGATACACCCAGTGCTCCCAGTTCCTCTACGGTCAGTAGTTCAATGATACTGTACTAGTGATGGTGTATTTGGATGCACACCTGTAGGTGTCATCTGCATTTGGCGTTTGTGTGTATATTTCTGTGCGTGTTCTTGCTCCGCTAACACCCGGTCTCCTCTTTCCTCCAGGTGTGCAGGAGAAGATGGGCATTATGAACAGGGGCGTGGTGTACGGCCTGTGGGACTACAGCAATGACAATTCTGATGAGCTGGCGTTCCATGAGGGAGACTGCATGACCATCGTCCGCCGAGAGGACGAGGACGAGACCGAGTGGTGGTGGGCGGGCACGGGCGACACGGAGGGGTACATCCCTCGGAACCTTCTGGGGGTGAGTCGCACTGTGTCAGAACTGCGTTTCGTCAAGTTAAACAATTTACTGAATAACTTTCCATTAAGATGTTGACTGGTTGCTAGTGTTCCAATGTATCTAATAAGGTGTTTGTGTGTCTGCTTTCTCAACAGCTTTACCCAAGAATTAAGCCCAGACAGAGAAGCCTGGCTTAGACCCCTTGTCAATCCTGAACTGTAAATATATCAGGAGGCATGGACACTGGCTGCATCTCATTGGTCCAATACGTCTCCTCATCTTCATCTGCTCTGATCTGTGAAGTAATATGGGGGAAGATTGAGATGGAGCAACAATTGAGATGCAGGTCCACACAGGCTTTATTTAATAAGACCGTACAAGTAGAGGCCAACAATCACGTGAAGAAACGTTGAGACCAAACCACATGAAGGATTTTAAACTGACCCAAGAACACTACAGACGGGCCTATGACCACTGACTTTGGCCCATCTGAGGCACTTTTACATACCAGGAGAAGAGGTTTCCCACACTTATTTTCCCAGACCACTGTGTGTGTATAAGACACTAAAGGCATTATGTTTCTCTACATGTTTGTCGTATTGTTTTCCGATCAAGTATCTGCATTTATGGATATTGATCAGAATGTCTGGGGATAAATGTAAAATGGAACAAACAGTATTTTTATGTTGAAAGGGGATTTTTTACACTTTTACATAGTTTTTAAAACGGTTATTCTTTCATTTTTAACCTCGTCAGAAAGAGCTGGAGCTGAACAATGTGTTAGTCGAGTGAATGAATGAGTGTAATCCACGATGAATGTGATGAATGTTGTATGAACAGGTATTCTGTTACCTTATGTCATTTCCTGTTTTTAGTGACTGTGTCCCACTCAGTATAACTACAATAGAAGCCCATGTTTCAGCATTGACCCTACTGTACTGGCAAGGGTTAATGTCTGAGTGTGTACCACTATTACCACTGTTCAACTTATCAAACTGGGAATGAAATGATGAAATGTATGTTTGGTCGGTGAAACGTAGCCTATACCACTGTTGAATGAGCTATTTGCTTTTGACTCTTGTTCTTCGATGATGCTAAGAGAGCCTGTGGTTCAGAATATTTGAGCAGATATAAGCAGCACTCGTTATATTTCTCTACACTGGCTTAATGGTGGAGATATGACAAACGGATAAGTACTACAGTTGTGCTATTGTCACAATAGACATTCCTCGGAAACTATGACATCACTAGTGGAATCCACAAGACATCTGTTTCTAAAACGGCGTCCCTGCATTTAAATGGACCATTTAAGCCATGTAGGAAGGATGAGAGGGTTAACTTCAAGGAACCTTATTCACACGCTATGTAGCTTGGCTTGAAGAGTAAGAGATGGTAGAGATGAATGCTTATAATGTCAGACAAGGTGTCTTTCCTTAAAATCTCTCAAGCAAGTTTAATGAAAACTCAATTCTGCATCAACTCAACAGATTCAACAGATGGATTTATTTTTGTTACGTTTTATTATCGTTCTTTTTTTGTTTTGTCCCACTATAACCTCACATGTAGAATTGTAAACATTTGCAATAAAATACGGACCTTCCGGATCCGGTGGCATGCATTGAAACGTGTGGTCTTTTCGTGGCTTTCTTTTGCAAATTATAATGACTAACAGACTTTTGTTCCTAAAACTTGTCAATACTAAACATCCTATTAGGTGTGGGACAGTCATTGTGTGACTAGAAATAAGTAGCAGGTCTATGACGCTCCAGCAGCTGGAAATTGTTCCTCCCCAATTCAACTCTGGGAACACGGCGGCTCTCAACACCAGACCATGGTGCATGGTTTACCAACGGATACAGAAAACGTCATCGGAATCAAAACTTTAGAGTTCTTCAATGTATGCTACAAAATCCTTGCAACCAATAGAATGGGAGGGGGTAGAGTGCAGTTGAAGTGTGTCAATGAAAATAAAATAACTAATGTAAAATATACTGTGTCCATAAAATGTGTATACAGTTGAAGTCGGAAGTTTACATACACTTAGGTTGGAGTCATTAAAACTTGTTTTTCAACCAAGTAATCTTTCCAACAATTGTTTACAGTTGGATTATTTTACTTATAATTCACTGTATCACAATTCCAGTTGGTCAGAAGTTTACATATACTAAGTTGACTGAGCCTTTTAACAGCTTGGAAAATGCCAGAAAATTATGTCATGGCTTTAGAAGCTTCTGATAGGCTAATTGACATAATTTGAGTCAATTGGAGGTGTACCTGTGGATGTTTTTCAAGGCCTAACTTCAATCTTGGTGCCTCTTTGCTTGACATTATGGCAAAATCAAAATAAATCAGCCAAAACAATTGTAGACCACAAGTCTGATTCATCCTTGGGAGAAATTTCCAAATGCCAGAAGATAACACGCTCATCTGTACAAACAATAGTATGCAAGTATAAACACTATGGGACCACGCAGCCGTCATACCGCTCAGGAAGGAGACACGTTCTGTCTCCTAGAGATGAACGTGCAAATCAATCATAAAGTGGTGATCCTAACTGACAGGGAATTTTTACTAGGATTAAATGTCAGGAGTTGAGTTTAAATTGATTTGGCTCAGGTGTATGTAAACTTCTGACTTCAACTGCAGGTTGAGAACTTTTGCAAAACAGCACAGTTGGAAAATATATGGCAAATATAAATCAAAACTGGATGGTCTTCAGAGGTAGATGGGAGGGGTTGAGGGTAGCTGAACGCTGGGACTAAAAACAAACAAAAGGTAACTATTGTCAAATATAATATTTCCGTAAAATGTATAAGCTTGAAGTAGAAGCCTAAAGTAGAAGTATTGTTGTCCATTAGTTTACTCCAATTCCTGTACCCCCCCCCCAACAAAAACCAACAAAACAAATACAAATGTGGTCCTCCAAAAAGTAATATATCACATAGTAACGGCTGTGACTGTGTCTTGTAGACCTGGGCCATATGTATCAAGAGCCTCAGAGTAGGATTGCTGATATGGGATAAGTTTAGCCTTTTAGATGACAATAAATAAGATTACCTGGCCAGGGGGGACCTGATCCTAGAACAGCACTGCTACTCTGAGACACTCGATATGGTCCCTGATAATTATGTTTCTTGGCATTAGAATTTAGCCTACCCTCACATTGTGAAATGAAATTGTGCTCTGCATCTAGGAAAATACTATATGTAAGTATTTTAATCCCCTGTTAATGATGTTGTACATGCATTCATTTCAGGTAAGTTTCTCGTTAAAGTAGTTTATTTCAGATATGAAGCATTGAAATACACATGATCAGTGTGTACATTAAACAGAAACAGAAAATCTCAAATTACACTCAATTAATCTGCCTTTGTCTAGAATACACAATCACTGGCATAATTAAGCCAGCAGAGCCTGCTAAATGGAAAAGAACAAGACTGTGATAGACAGGCATTAGTCTTATTCAGTCCTTCCAGATCAGTAACCCCCAAAGAGGTGAGAGCTAGGGAGCAAAATGGAACAATTTGGAGGGACTTCACGCAGTCTCTGTTGTTCTGTTGCCTCCTGCTGGAGAGAAAGTGAACCTTCAGTTATCGGTGAACATACCAGTCGTACAGGTTACTAATGGACAACGATCCGTTAGTCAGAAGGTGCAGATAAAATGTCAAGTGCACCAACGGCGAGGAAATAGCAAACATGAAGGTTGGCAGTGATCACACAGACCTATCTCTGGTGTTGGGCCACTGTGCTGTAGACCACATCACCTGGTTCTGCTTCCTGTAAGAGAGGAGGAACACACACAGATTGATAGCTATAATGGTGATTTACAGAGGAGCCTATATACATATAAGCTTCTGCCAGTACAAACACATACAGGTATGAATAAGTTAAGCAAGTCATCAACACAGTAGAGCAGCTTTTTATGCAGGCTTTGGCCTTGGTGACCACAGTGTTGTATGTCACTGCATCATCAGGTAATGGGTCCTGATGGTAGACGGTTCGATAGAGTTATTCAGATAACATTTACATCCATTTTGTATTTATTGTACATTCTACAGTACATCAGGGCTGTCAATTCACGTTCTGCTTCTCAAGACAGAAAAATACTATACAAGACCAGCAGTGTGTATGTGTTTATTTAGCTTCATGTTTACCCTTTGTGCTGTCCTGTGCTGCTTAGGAATCACAGTGCTGTATAAGTCACCATGTCTCTCAGGGTTTAGGCCCTGTGTGATGGAGGAGAGAGAGCAACATGATCTCATCCACTCAGAGAGGGGGTTAGTTGGGTTGCAGAGGGGTTATGTTGGGTTGGGGGGGGGGGGTTGGGTTGGGTTTGATGGGGATTTAGTTGGGTTGCAGAGGGTTTAGGCTGGGTTGGAGGGGGGGGGTTGGGTCAAAAGGGTTAGGTTTAACCTGTTGTGCTGTTCCTCTGGTGTGACTCACAGTGCTGTAGGTAATGTTCTGCTCAGAGTCAGCAGACTGCTGAAAGAATGAAACACAAACCTTGTTAACATCAAACTTTTTTTTACGACATAAGGATGTTGTACACGTGTATATTGACACATGCATTTGCAGTTTCACTGTATTATAATGAATGTACAAAATGTGTTGTCATTCAAGTGTCAGGAGTTGTGGTGAGGGATTTGAGGAAGTCAAATATGCATACTCAGTGCATGACTACATTGAGAAACCCAGTTCTCTTTAAACTGTTTAACTTAATATTCTTGAGTCCAGTAAATCTAAGATATCGGGTTGATAATTGATGCCTTTTATGACTATCAACCAAAGACAGCCCTAGAATATCAAGAAGTGAAAGGAACAGATGTGTGAGAAGATAACTAGCTTACTACTGTGGTGTTTGGTGGTTGGTCCTTTGCCTTCTTGTCCTCTGAAATAAACAAAAGAGGATGTTGGTACTAGTGATCTTTGATGTCAAACATTTCATTTATAGTATCAACTGTCCTGTATTTATTATATTCTGCAAATGACATTATTCATTATTATTACAAACACTTTTTAATAAATTTTTATTAAAACAAATACTTACTTTGTTTTCTCAACTTCTTCAATATGACCAAGGTACCAGCTATCACCACCACCAACAGGCTCAGAGGAATGAGCAGGACAACCAGCAAACTGGAATTTAAAATGCAATTAAATAGAATATATAGATAATCACAGTCATTGATCTACATGTCATAGGCATAATTTTTGTTGCACTGTTGCGACAGAGTAGAAATACTTTGTAGCCTATCATGGTCCGAACACATTAGCTTTAGGAAGTAAGGAATAAGGAACTTCACCAAAAGAGGGAGGAGAAGAGAATGCCACAAATGCTTAAGTATGTCACAATACACGCACAAGAATGTCTAACCATGGGGAAGTGGTAAAGGAAGGTATTTTTCATTTTGTATCCACTTTCATCCATTGCCCCCACACCCTTACAGTATCACCAACCATTTGGATGACTATTACATGTTTGTCATTGAGCAGATGCTCCTATCCAGAGCGACAATTAGGGTTAAGTGCCTTGCTCAAGGGCACATCAACAGATTTTTCTGATAAGGGGATTTGAACCGCCGTCCTTACGTTTGTACTGGCCCAAAGCTCTTAACCATTAGGCTACCTGCCACTAATGTTCCATATAAGCTGTGCACAGCTCCCCCGCAGAAGAAATATCAGCCTCCACAGAAAAGCACGAGATTGAACTTCACTCAACTTTCACAAGTTTTCTTTGTTAGTTAACACTATAAACGTTTCCCTTCACTGTGGGAATTAAATCGAATCAATGCAATATTAGCCAATTTCATTGCAACAAATGAACAAAACGAACTATGCAATACTTAGTATGCAAAACTAACTATGCAAGAGATTGTCATGTAGGCAGAAGCCAGGCCCATACTCTACAGACCGGTGCACCATAACCAATAAGATCTGCAGTAGATCTGCAGTAGGCCTATATGCAAATAGACCATTGCCATATATAGATTTGTGCCATTCACTTTGAACTGGACTGTTTTACAGCATGAGCTATTATTATGTGTTTTGAGATCAAACCAAGAGCTGCATGTAGCCATGTGTTCACATTTGTTCAAATTATTTTCTAGTAAGTGAGTTACTAGCCTAGCTATAGATAATTTGTATTCGGCAATGTGGGAGTGACTGCTTCCTACAATAGCACAAAACGTGTACATTTCTAGCCATCTTTGAAAAACAAGTCAGGTAAAGAGCTTTTTTTTATGTCTTAAAGGAGCAGTATTGTATTTTGAGAGACACTTGAATAAGCTAAGTTGCCAACATGCAGAGGGTAGCATCATTTGTCTGATTCTCTGTAATAATGGTATGGGAATAATAATGAATTGTATTTTGTAAAGTGGTTTCTTGCATCAAACAACACAACAAAATGATCAGTCACCTCCTTGTCTGAAGGACAGATGGATAATTCATGTCAAGCCCTGCATGTTTTTTTTTTCAAAATTCTCATGGAATGTAGGCCTACATTGAACACCACACATTGGATGCTACTGTAGGCTGAAGGAAGTAACTGCTATTTCCATGTTAAAATGTTATCTAAGCCATAGTTTTTGATGGTCGGCCACTCTGATAGGCCTACAGTATGATCAAATAGCCACAGTAACCTACGTGGCCCCTGTTTAAACAGTAAATTAAAGCAGGTACAACCTCAGTGTTCACAGTAAACGTACGCCGGAAGTAGCACAGAATTTTCACAAGGTTCAAGTTTGCACTCAGCAGACCAGACATTTTCTCAGTGCTTAAACATTTTTAGAGGGAACATTGCCTGCTGCCCCTGTTAAAGTGAGGAGACTGAATACTGACCTCTGGATCCTTTCCTGTCGCTTCTCGTCAGTTCCCCCATTGTTCCGGTCTGTAACAGAAGTGGTGAATGTTGCCTGAGAAGGGTTACTCAGCACCTGTTCGGGAGCTTTTGTCGCTGTGAGAAGCTACAATAAATAGCTCCAATAAACTGACTGGTGTACAATGTAGATGTATATGATTACAACCAGGTAACTGGAAGGTTGATTAGCTAATCTATATAATGCTTTCTTAGCTTGTGTTTCACACATGCGTTAAAATTAAATTCCTTGAATTTTCAGTATTAATTTCAAATCTAGGTGGTAGATATGATGAACAGTTTTATAAAGATTGTTCAATTTCTTAATGAACTTTAACATGACTGACAGGATAATCTCAAGAGAATGTGTGGTCAAAAGATGTCCGTTTTGGGGCCTCCTGAGTGGCGCAGCGGTCTAAGGCACTGCTAGAGGCGATGATACAGACCCAGGTTTATTCCCTGGCTGTGCCACAACCAACCGTGGCCGGAAGTCCCATAGGACGGTGCACAATTGACCTAGCATCGTCCGGGTTAGGGAAGGGTTTGGCCAGGGGGGCTTTACTTGGCTCATCGCACCTTAGCAACTCCTTGTGGCGGTCCGGGTGCCTGCAGGCTGACCCCGGTCGCCAGATGAGCGGTGTTTCCTCCAACACATTGGTGCGGCTGGCTTCCAGGTTAAGCTGGCAGGTGTTAAGAAGCGCGGTTAGGCGGGTCATGTTTCGGAGGACGCATGACTCCACATTCACCTCCACTTTCGAGCCCTTTGGGGAGTTGCAGCGATGAGACAAGTTCGAAATTGTGAAGAAAAATGTCAAAATACAAAATATATTTATTTTCACTTTGCTTCAGAAATGTTCCTTAATCTCTAACACTGGATGAATAAACGGGACTCATACATGGTTATATGGGATTGCTCTGTACCTACTTGTGGTGGTTGTGTTACTCTGTGTTGTGGTTGATTGGTTAACAGTGATATGAACAGGCATCTGTAGATCTCCAACTGCACACCAGTACCAGCCAGTGTTCTTCATTTTTAGTTGACTCATCGTTACGATCATTACTTTTTTTCCATTGGCAAGAATCCGCTTTAATTCTACTGATGCTCCATCTAAATTCCCAACAGTCCTCTCCACGCAAGAGCCACCCAGCCTGCACCAGCAGAAATCTCCAGAGTTCCTATAGTTACAATTGACAGTGACACTCTGTCCTTCAACTCCAGTCACATGTTGTTGGTCCACATAGAGTCCTGCAGTACCTGCACATGAATGGATTTGAAAGGTCAACATTGGTGTGAATGTCAAATAATCCCCACACAGAGTACATGTTCGGTCATTTTAAAAAGGTACATCTAGATCAGAAAACACAAATGGTTTAAACAGAATTATGAGGCCAGATGCTCATCTAAACTATTCAATTTTACATGGTATTACAAAACTCCATAGATGGTATTTTAATGATCAGAAAGGTAAGGATCTCACCTGTGGCAACTGACAGATATAGATGTGTGGTGTCACCGTTCTCCACAGCACACCAGAAATATCCAGAGACCCCTAGTTGCAGATTCTTCATGGTCACAGTGAAGACTCTTGTAGTAACATTATCAGCGATGGACAACCAATTAGATGCACTCTGAGAGTCCGTACGTATTAGAGTAGAGCAAAAATGGAAAAAATATCCACTACACCAGTATTTCACATGTTTTTCAGAGCCATGATGATAGAGACATGGGATGGTGATGGAGCCTCCTTCACGTACAGACACATGACTCACTGTGGACACACCGTGAATACCTGTAGACACAACAGAAAATACATATATAGATACTTTAATTTCACCCAGCTGCGAGAGAGTCCCACCAGATGATCAGCCAAACCACTTGACAAAATGTATACATTTGTGACCTCTAGAGAAAAATGATTGATACACATTGTCACACTATGTGTTTGTGACACCAGAGAAGACTGAGACATGTTAGTGCTGATGTTGTCACACCCAAATCCAGCCATGAGAACATAACGTAGCACATAACATATATAGCTTTGACACCCCTAAACTATGGAGACAATCTCTAGTTTCAATCAGATACAATTTGAAGTTAATTAAATAGTTATGAAATACTATAACTTTGACTGGATGGTTGTTCTGATATCTACTGTAGTACAATGTTGACAAAAAATGTTTGTACAAAATATGTTACTGACACTTTTGTTATTAGGCCAAAGTTGCACTCCATCCCTCAGCTGGGGCTCAGTCAACTGGGGCCCAGAGAGGGGAGAGGTCAGGCTTGTCATTTACATGTCCCTGGTGCTATGCAGAATATCAGAAAGGGAAGAGAACAGGAGGGAACATTGTCTTCATATGTGAATGTGTCTTTACCTATTCTAAACCATGTGAAGGGATGGTGTGATTAATGGGGAACAAAAATAGAACTGTTTGGCCATAATGACCATTCTTATGTTTGGAGGAGAAAGGGGGAGGCTTGCAAGCCGAAGAACACCATCCCAACCGTGAAACACGGGGTGGCAGCATCATGTTGTGGGGGTGCTTCGCTGCAGGAGGGACTGGTGCACATCACAAAATAGATGGCATCATTAGGGAGGAAAATTATGTGGATATATTGAATCAACTTCTCAAGACATTAGTCAGGAAGTTAAAGCTTGGTCGCAAATGAGTCTTCCAAATGGACAATACCCCAAGCATACTTCCAAAGTTGTGGCAAAATGTCTTACGGACAACAAAGTCAAGGTATTGGAGTGGCCATCACAAAGCCCTGACCTCAATCCCATAGAAAATGTGTGGGCAGAACTGGAAAAGTGTGCGAGCAATCAGGCCTACAAACCTGACTCAGTTACTCTGTCAGGACGAATGGGCCAAAATTCACCCAACTTATTGTGGGAAGCTTGCGGAAATCTACCAGAAACATTTGACCCAAGTTAAACAATTTAAATGCAATGCTACCAAATACTAATTGAGTGTATGTAAGCTTCTGACCCGCTGAGAATGTGATGAAAGAAATACAATCTGAAATAAATCATTCTCTCTACTATTATTCTGACATTTCACATTCTTAAAATAAAGTGGTGATCCCAACTAACCCCCAAAAATGAATTTTTACTAGGATTAGATGTCAGGAATTGTGAAACTGAGTTTAAATGAATTTGGCTAAGGATGTAGTGTACTTTTCTAGGATATCTTAAGTATACAAAACATATACTATCATAAAACTTCACACTTAAAGAACACTTTAAATTCATTGTTTTTTCAGTCTTTGTAGTATACAACAGGTGGGTAGCAGGTAGCCTTGTGGTTAGGAGTGTTGGGCCAGTAACTGAAAGGTTGCTGGTTCAAATCCCTGAGCTGACAAAGTGAAACATCTGTTGATGTGCCTTTGAGCAAGGCACTGTCATGTCTTTACTATCATTAAATTGAAAAATAAATTTTTTATCAAAGATTCTCTGTAATTAGTATTACGCAATCAAACTGATAAATCATGTAACCGTAATTAACTATGAATTCGGGGCACCAAGGAAAATATTCAGATTACAAAGTTATAATTTCCCAATATAACCTTTCAGATATCTTCATATCTGATCAACAGTCTTCTGATTAAGGAATTATTTATTTTACCTCACGTTAGTCTCATTCCAAACGTCGTAAATTGTTGGTTATCTGCACGCACCCAGTCTTCACTATGAGTCATCCATACATCAATTGTCTTAAATCATTTATTTATTACTAACTAAATAATTCACAGAAATGCATAAACAAGACAACAAAGTAAATATGGTTACAAGAAATGAGAAGGTGCCCTAGTTGGCTAAACCGGCATGGCGGCTTGTTAGACAAATGGGAAGAGGGGGTCGACTAAGAAGTCACTACAAAGTTAATGATTATAACAATTGAAATGCTAATCCTTTACACATGAACGCTCACCCTTTCGGGAACAATTGCAATCAATATATATATATTTACGCTCAGTGTGTCGTCTTGATCTTTGCTGAAAAGTTCATTTCTGTTATAGAGTTTTTGTCCTCTCTCGCTCTCTCTCTCTGTTAGAGTGAATTGTTCAGAGCGACATTCATTCATGTTGTTGTAGATTGGATGTTTCGGCGGTTGTCGTTCTTCGCGTTCAATGATACCGAATGCCTAGCTGCAGACAGTAGTAATTAATATCAAAGACTTGTTCTTATTCTGTCGGTATCGATAGTCTCAGAGTTTAACCACATGGTATGGTTAAAATATTCAGCATGGTCTGCAACCTTTGTCCTCCCGTGATTGAGAGAAACATGGTCTACTTAGAATTTCTCAAAGTTGTGTTTTATTCGGAATTGCAAAAAGGGCTGTCCCAGGATGCCTGACCCTAACTGGGCTCATGGGCGGTCCTCTGATTTAGTTCAACTCAAAAGGGAATTGGAGTTTCCTTCATTAAACAGTCCAAAATCACATTACACAATTTTACAAACAGTATCATCCTCACTCATTCATCTTATACAGCAATTAGATGTAAACCTCATATCTGAGGCTATTATATAAACAGCATTATGGTAATGCGGCCACACCGTCTCCCATGAGCTTCCCCAAGTTGTAACAACGGACCAGTTTGTCGCTGGATTCTTTACCGATCTTTTATACCTTCTCTGGAACCTAAACGTTGTTCGGACCTCAAGTTCTGTGAGGTGGAAGAAATTCCTTTGTTCTCTATGAATCTTCACTTTATTTCTATACTGTGTGGCCATGAGGCAAGGTCTTCCCTAGGAATTTAGGACCTCACTCTGACCACAGCAGTCTGGTTGTAGAAACAGAGAGCGGGGGATGGTGTTCGCTGTACCCAAAGAGGGTAACGTCATGACAGCACATAACCCTAATTTACCCAGGGTCGCTGACATTGATCCCTGGCACTGAACCCACTCCCAGGGGGAGTGGGATATGCACAAACTAATTTACGATTCACTCTTGTACATGTGTGAAATAGGACAAATTTAAGCGCCCAACTAATTATCTTATAAATATACTATCAACCTGCAATACACTTTTTAAAAGTGTAATTTAAATGCATTGTATTTCATTTTTTAATTATACTATATGTTCGCTATCATTACACTTAAACATACTCATTTAAAGTTGACTTCAATTTCATATGCTTTAATTGTAATTGAGTATATTAATACAAAATACACTTGGAGTTGTTTTTAAGTTGAAGCATCGATTTTAATTTATGGAACTCTGCTTATGAGTTATAAAGTACTATAAGGGCACGAGGCGAGACCCAGATGTAGACACAGGAGGCAGATGGTTTGAGTCTTTGATATTTATTGATTATCCAAAAGGGGTAGGAAAGAGAATAATTGTGGACAGGCAAAAAGGTCAAAACCAGTTTAGATAGAGTCCAGGAGGTACATTGTGGCAGACAGGCTTGAGGTCAGGGCAGGTGGGTACAGAGTCCAGAAAACAAGCAAGGGTCAAAACCGGAAGGACTAGCAAAAGAGAAAAGGCAGGAGCATGGGAAAAACACACTGGTTGACTTGGAACATACAAGACAAATAGACACAGACAGAAAACACCGGATTAAATGCCCAGAGGATAATGGGGAAGATGGGAAACACCTGGAGGGGGTCTTGACAAGCACAAGGACAGGTGAAACAGATCAGGATGTGACAGTAAGTCCAGGGAGATATGGGACCAGGGACAGGCAGTGGCTGAAGGAGGCCGGAAGGGGCTTGCCGCAGAGACTTATTCTAAGCACAAACAGTGCATGCGACGACGAAGGCAGATGCATCAGGAACCATTGTGGGCCACCAGAAACGTTGTCGGAGGAAGGCCAGGGTTCGACGGTAACCCGGATGACAGGTAAGCCAGATGACATGAGCCCATTCCAGGACCGGACTGAATAAGGGATGAACAAATGGTTAGCCGTTCCCCCTCCAGGGGCAGGATGGGAACGTTGTGCCTTGCGGACCAGGGTCTCAATACCCCAGCCCACAGCAGCCACAAGGAATGTGGTAGAGAGGATGGTCTCGGAGTCAGAGGATGTGGCAGGGTGACTGTACAGGTGAGAGAGGGTGTCAGGTTTAACATTCTTGGACTCAGGTGATAGGAAATGGTGAAGTTGAACCTGTTGAATAACAGAGCCCACCGGGCCTGCCTGGAGTTAAGGTGTTTGGCTGTGCGGAGATATTCCAAATTGTTGTGGCCGGTCCAAAACAAAAACTTATGTTCTGCTCCTCCCAGCCAGTTTCTCCACTCCTCCAGTGCCATCTTGACCACCAGGAGTTCTCGGTTACCCACGTTGTATTTTCTTTCTGAGACGATGGGACAGGAAGGTGCAGGTCCTGGAGCTTTTGGTCCTGGACGGAATGCTGGGACAAGATAGTCCCCATTCCAATGTCAGAAGCATCGACCTCAACCACAAACTGACGGGACGGGTCCAGATCGATGAGGATGGGAGCCATAGTGAACCGGCGCTTCAGGTCCACAAAGGCTCGTTCAACCTCTGGGGACCATGTGAACGGTACCTTGGGAGAAGTGAGTGCCAAGAGGGGGGCCGCCAGGGTGCTGTAGCCTCGAATGAAACGCTGGTAGAAATGGGCAAATCCCAGGAAACGTTGTAGCTGCACCCTGGACGTAGGTTGGGGCCAATCTACTATTACTTTCATCTTTTCCGGGTCTATCTGGACATTTACTTCACCGATGACATATCCCAGAAAGGAGAGGGTAGAACTCGCATTTCTCCGCTTTCACAAATAACTGCTTCTCCAGGAGGTGCTGAAGGACTTGTCGAACATGGAGGATGTGTTCTTGGGCACAATGGGAAAAAAACAGGATGTTGTCAAGGTAGATGAACACAAAACGTTTTGTTCACCAGGGCCTGGAAGACCACGGGAGCGTTGGTGAGTCCAAATGGCATGACCAGGTACTCATAGTGTCCACTGGCAGTGTTGAAGGCTGTCTTCCACTCATACCCTTCGCATATCCGAACCAGGTGGTAGGCATTCCGAAGGTCCAGCATGAAGAAGATGGTAGCCCCCTGGAGAGGTTCGAAAGCCGAGGAGAGGAGTGGTAAGGTGTAACGATTCTTGATCGTTATGTCATTAAGGCCCCGGTAGTCAATGCATGTACACAGGGTCTTGTCCTTCTTTTCCACAAAGGAAAAGCCTGCGCTGGCAGAGGATGCAGACAGACGGAGGCCTCCAGCAGCCAGAGAGTCCTCAATATACTCCTACATGGCCTTGGTCGCCGGGCCAGATAGGGAATATAACCGACCATGAGGCGGTGTGGTGCCTGGGAGAAAGTCAGTGGCACAATCATAGGGACGATGTGGGGGAAGAGAAGTAGCCCGTGCCTTGCTGAAGACATCCAGGAGGACATTGTACTCTGCGGGGATGGCAGATAAATCCGAGGCTTGATTTAAGCCCTGAGGAGACCATCTCAGGGAAGGCTGCGCTGCTTTGAGGCAATGAGAATGGCAGAACGGACTCCAACCCAGGATTGAACTCATGGTCCAGTCAATAATGGGTTGTGTTTTTGGAGCCAAGTAAATCTCTACACAACAGGAACATGGGGGAACACAATGAAGAGAAGCTGTATAGCCTCACTGTGATTTCCTGAAACCCACAGACTAACAGGAACAGTGCTGTGGGTAGCTCTACCAATGAATCGGAGTTGAGTGGGGATACCTAATTCAGAAACTAGGGGAGCGTCCATACAACTCTCATCCGCCCCAGAGTCAATGAGCACCCGGAGAGACTTAGACTGGTCTCCCCATAGCAGTTTCACAAAAAAAGGAGTGTGGTTGATGGGAATTGGAGGATTCACAGTCTGGCTCACCAGAGTGCTTGTACCTACTAACGAAATATTTATCTTAACCAGGCAGGTGGCTATATAATGTCCCGCAGCCCCACAGTGCAGACAACTGTTAGAACTTAGTCTAGGTGAACGTTTCCTAAGCAACAATCTACAGTAGCTCTGCCCAGTTGCATAGGTTCCGGTGTATCAGACTCACCTGTCACCGATGATAATGCTGTACTTTTATTTACACATTACATAATAAACATTACAGAAAAAACATATTGAGATACTAAAGTGTGAAATGCAACTGGTGCACACTTATAAAAAACAATGACTTGTCACTGAGAGACTAGTCAGGATCGAGGGAAAGATGAACGGAGCAAAGTACAAAGAGATGAGAACCTGCTCCAGAGTGCTCAGGACCTCAGACTGAGGCGAAGTTTCACCTACCAACAGGACAACGACCCTAAGCACACAGCCAAGACAATGCAGAAGTGGCTTCGGGACAAGTCTCTGAATGTCCTTGAGTGGCCCAGCCAGAGACGAGACTTAAACTCGATTGAACATCTCTAGAGAAACCTGAAAATAGCTGTGCAGCAACACTCCCCATCCAACCTTACAGAGCTTGGGAGAAACTCCCCAGATACAGGTGTGCCAAGCTTGTAGCGTCATACCCAAAAAGACTTGAGGCTGTAATCGCTGCCGAAGGTGCTTCAGCAAAATACTGAGTAAAGTGTCTGAAACTTATGTAAAAGTAATATTTCAGTATTTTATTTTTTATACTTTTGCAAAAATTCTAAAAAAGACATTTTTGCTTTGTCATTATGGGGTATTGAATATAGATTGATGAAGGGGAGGGAAAGCAATTTAATCAATTTTAGAATAAGAATGTAACATAACAAAATGTGGAAAAAGTCAAGGTGCCTGAATAATTTCCGAATGCACTGTACACCTGTCTGTCTACCCCTATTCTTTGTCCCCCTGATAAAGGCTCTTGTAGCGGCAAAGCGCCAGTAATCTTTTAAATTGTTGCTATAAAGCTGCAAACAATAAAGGATTTTACATTTTATTTCTGGAAGTTGGTTTGCAAAAAGGCTTTTTTGGCATTGTTTAATATCCAGCATCAACTTATTTTTGTTCTGTATTATTTCATGCCATGATCAAAGAGCACCTCATGGTATACAACTGTAACCAAATAAGTGCTTTATTCCTGTCTCTCTTCTTAATATGTTAGATCTTGATTACTGGAAGTTGTATTTAAATGTGTTATTTAAAAACTAGCTAGCTGCTGAAAAATACAACTGTTTCACAAATTAAAACAGCACTCATCAATACATCTGAGCACAACATAAATAACATCTTTAATGTGACTACAATGTCTATGGAAAAAGTAGAACGAACATTATAGTGTTATACATTTCATTATGTACTCAGTCTCAGTGTCTGACATAGAGGAACTGAGCCTAATAATGTCAAATAACAAAATGACTTCCCTCACTTACCTGACAGTCCAGTGAGGAAGAAAAGAATGTGCAGGACAAGGAGGAGATATGGAGCCATGAGTGGATGAGAGAGAAATTCTCTGGTAGCTTTTATGTTTGAATGGGCGCACTGGTGTGTGTCAGGGACCAGGGCACCCAGGCAACTAACTCTACTTCCTGATCTTCATGGATATCACTTATTTAACTCTTTCTGTTTTAATGACATTGCAACCATGCGCCCTGTGCAAGACCTTGTGTAGTCAATGTTGAGCTGTTGAATCTGACCAAGGTGCGTTTGTAAATAAATTGATTTATATGATAATTGCTTGTGGTTCTTTCCCCATCCTCAATACCCAGATAAAGTAATACATTTATAAACTCCTGTCCTGTGTTGGTCTGATATTCCTTTCTGATATTAATGAGGTCCCATACTGATTACAGTTACATGAAAAGTAAAGTAATTAGTTACGTAATCCTTTGGATTACTCAAAATGAGTAAGGGAATCCAGGTAAAGTAATTAGTTACGTAATCCTTTGGATTACTCAAAATGAGTAAGGGAATCCAATTACATTTGTCAAAAACAATTTAAACGTTCACCTCATAGAGCATTTCTTTAATTTAGTAACATGAGTAAGCCTAATTCCAAATTGTGGACAAATGTGAGAGCATAGCCTAAGATCTTAGAATTCATACTTCATATACTTTTATTACATTGTTTGATAGCTCAGCTGGTTAGCTACTGTAGATGGCTCTCAGTCTCATTGACCACCAAATGTTGCTGACGCTAGCTAGCCTGCTAACGCTAGCTAGCTTACTAGCAATGTTATGAATACAACTCCCATCTACTATCGACATCAGGATACGATTTGAGAGAACTATTTAGCTCCAAAAGTGGTTATAGCGAAGACAGTGCAATATTATGATAGGCAGAAACTGCTTCTCTAATATAATCACTAATCACAATTATAGACAATGTCATAGCGATGTTAGCTAGCTAAGCTCATGTGCAGAAACGCATCACCGCGTCTAACGGTCATCTTGCGCCAAACTGTGCATCTGCAGGCCGTCAAATCAAAGCCACTCCTTCGATATAAAGTTATTATTGACGAAAATTAAAACGCGTCAGTTTGTCACTTTTACGAGTTTGGAGTAATGTTCAACTCCTTAAAGACACTGGCTCGAAGCTAGGTTGTGCCTTTAGATTTGGAGAAAATGAACAACTAAGGAAGATTTTTTTCACTTCTCTCATTGACTTCTCCAACCCCAAACCTCGGCCTGGTCTGCTTGGTCTACTTCGCAAGCGTTCCTGCAAGTCTTGCGATGTTGCGCCTATGGAATTAGAATCTCTGTGGAGATCACTTTGACTGCATGCTGGCTGTGAATTCAGAGCCATTTATTCAGTGGCTAGCTACTCTACAATCATAATTTTACCAGGTTCATATGAAGCAATTGTAATTACAGTCCATCACACCATACCCAAGAGTTTCCTGACTGGCAAGGGCAGCCTGTGTTTAATTGAATTGTTTATTAGAAACACAGATCATTGTGAGGGGATTTCGCCAATGGTTGAATGGGGAATTGACCCCTCGCTAAGCCCTGCCCCAGGATTTTGGGCAACCAATCAAATCAAATCAAACCTAACTTTATTTTTCACATGCCCCGAATACAAGAAGTGTAGACTTTACCGTAAAATGCTTACTTACAGGCCCTTTTTCTTAACCAACAGTGCAGTTCAAGAAGAGTTAAGATATTTGCCATGTAAACTATAAGAAAAAGTAATTTAAAAAACGTACACAATAAGAATAACAATAATGAGGGGGTACGGTTACCAAGACAGTGTGTGGGGGTACATGTTAGATGAGGTCATTTGTACATGTAGGTGGGGGTGAAGTGACTATACGTAGATAATAAGATTCCTTAGTTTAATGAGATTCCTTAGTTTAATGAGATTCCTTAGTTTAATGATGAGCTTCATGTGCACTATGGTGTTCAACGCTGAGCTGTCGTCAATGAACAGCATTCTCAAATAGGTGTTCCATTAGTCCAGGTGAGAAAGGGCAGTGTGGATTGCGATTGATATTGCATCATCTGTGGACCTATTTGGGGCGGTATGCAAATTGGAGTGGGTCTAGAGTGTCCGGGAGGATGCTGTTGATGTGAGCCATGACCTGCCTTACAAAGCACTACATGGCTACCGACGTGAGTGCCACGGGGCGGTAATAATTTAGGCAGGTTACCCTCGCTTCCTTGGACACAGGGACTATGATGGTCTGGTTGAAACATGTTGGTATTAGATTCAGTCAGGGAGAGGTTGAAAACGTCAGTGAAGACACTTGCCAGTTGGTCACACACCCTTTGAGTACACTTCCTGGTAATCCGTCTGGCCCAGGGGCTTTGTGAATTTTGACCTGTTTAAAGGTTTTGTTCACATCGGCTACCGATAGCGTTATCACACAGTCATCCAGAACAGCTGGTGCTCTCGTGCATGCTTCAGTGTTGCTTGGCTCGACTCGAGCATAAAAGGCATTTTGCTCATCTGGTAGGCTCACATCACTGGGCAGCTCGTGTCTGGGTTTCCCTTTGTAGTCCGTAATAGTTTTCAAGACCTGCCACATCCGACAAGTGTCAGAGCCGGTGTGGTAGGATTCAATCTTAATCCTGCATTGACTCTTTGCTTGTTTGATGGTTTGTCTGAGGGCATAGCGGGATTTCTTATAAGCATCCAGATTTGTCTCCTGGTCCTTGAAAGTAACAGCTCTAGCCTTTAGCTCGATGCGGATGTTGCCTGTAATCCATGGCTTCTGGTTGGGATATGTACGTACAGTCACTGTGGGGATGACGTCGTCGGTGCACTTATTGATGAAGCCGATGACTGAGGTGGTGTACTACTCAATGCCTTTGGATGAATACCAAAACATATTCCAGTCTGTGCTAGCAAAAGAGTCCTGTGGTGTAGCATCTGCGTCATCTGACCACTTCTGTATTGAGTGAGGCACTGGTACTTCCTGTTTTAGTTTTTGCTTGTAAGCAAGAATCAGGAAGAGAGAATTATGGTCAGATTTGACAAATGGAGGGCGGGGGAGAGCTTTGTATGCATCTCTGTGTGTGGAGCAATGGCGGTCTGGGATTTTACTCTGGTTGCACATGTGACATGCTGGTAAAAATGAGGTCAAACTTATTTAAGTTTGCCTGCATTAACCTCTCTTGGGTAGGGGGCTGTCACGCCTTGGTCTTAGTATTTTGTGTTTTCTTTATTTATTTGGTCAGGCCAGGGTGTGACATGGGTTTATTTTGTGGTGTGTTTTTGTATTGGGGTTTTAGTAGGTATTGGGATTGTGGCTGAGTAGGGTTGTCGAGGAAAGTCTATGGTTGCCTGAGGCGGTTCTTAATCAGAGGCAGGTGATTTTCTTTGTCTCTGATTGGGAACCATATTTAGGCAGCCATATTCTTTGGAGTGTTTCGTGGGTGATTGTTCCTGTCTCTTTGTTTGTAGTCTCATTCCGTTTGTTGTTTTGTATTGTTCGTGTTTTTTTCGTCATTAAAGATATATTGAACTAACCACGCTGCATTTTGGACCGACTCTCTTTCGACGGATGAAAACCGTAACAGAATCACCCACCACACCAGGACCAAGCAGCGTGGTGACAGGCAGCGACAGCAGAAGCAACAAAGAGAGGAATGGACATGGGAGGATGAATTGTTTGGAGAAGGACCCTGGGATCAGCCTGGAGAATATCGCCACCCCAAAGAAGAACTGGAGGCGTAGAGAGCTGAGAGGCGCTGGTATGAGGAGAAGCAACAGCTGCAGCAGGAGCAACAATATCGGGACTACACTACTTGGGAGGAAATAGACAGGTGGGCGGTCGACCCAGAGAGAGTGCCGGAGCCCGCCTGGGATTCGCTGGAGCAGTGCGAAGCAGGTTATCGGAGAATGGAGTTGGCGAAGCAAGCATGGCGGCGTGGACGGAAGACCGAGAGTCAGCCCCAAAAATGTATTGGGGGGGGGCTCAGGGAGAGTGTGGCAGAGTCAGGGTTCAGACCTGAGCCAACTCCCCCTGATTATCGTGAGGAGCCAAGGAGGAGAACAGAACCAGAGCCGGTGTTGGAGGTGAGTCAAGCAGAGACTGTGAAGGAGTTAATGGGGAAAGTGGAGGAGAGAGTTATGAGGGAGTTGCTAGTTTGGTGCTTTAAATACGATATTCGCCCGACGGAGCGTGTCGGGGATTTAATGGCACCTGGGTCAGCGCTCCATACTCGTCCTGAGGTGCATGTTAGTCGGCTGGTGAAAATTGTGCCAGCCTCATGCACTAGGCCTCCTGTGTACCTACCTAGCCTTGCACGTCCTGTGCCAGTCATGCTCTCAAGCTCTCCAGTACACCTTCACGGTCCGGTCCATCCTGTGCCACCTTCACACACCAGTCCTCCGGTGGCAGCTCCCCGCACCAGGCTTCCTGTGCGTGTCCTCGGTCCAGTACCACCAGTGCCAGCACCACGCACAAGGATTTCAGTGCGCCTCGCCTGTTCGGCGCAGCCAGAGCCTTCCTCCTCTACAGCGCTGCTGGAGTCTCCCGCCTGTTCAGCGCAACCAGAGCCTTCCTCCTCTACAGCGCTGCTGGAGTCTCCCACCTGTTTAGCGCAGCCAGAGCTGCAGCCAGTCTGCATGGAGCAGCCAGAGCCTCCAGTCTGCATGGAGCAGCCAGAGCCTCCAGTCTGCATGGAGCAGCCAGAGCTGCCAGTATGCATGGAGCAGCCAGAGCTGCCAGTCTGCATGGAGCAGCCAGAGCTGCCAGTCTGCATGGAGCAGCCAGAGCTGCCAGTCTGCATGGGGCAGCCAGAGCTGCCAGTCTGCATGGAGCTGCCAGAGCTGCCAGTCTGCATAGAGCTGCCAGTCTGCATGGAGCTGCCAGAGCAGCTAGATCCGCCAGTCAGCCAGGATCCACCAGTCGGCCAGGATCCGCCAGTCAGCCATGATCTTCCAGATCTGCCAGTCAGCCAGTATCCGCCAGTCAGCCATGATCTTCCAGATCCGCCAGTCAGCCAGGATCCACCAGTCAGCCAGGATCTTCCAGATCCGCCAGTCAACCAGGATCCGCCAGTCAGCCAGGATCTGCCAGAACCACCAGCTAGCCAGGATCTGCCAGAGCCAACTACCTGCCTGAGCTTCCTCTCAGTACTGGGCTTCCCCTCAGTCCCGAGCTTCCCCTCAGTCCTGAGCTTCTCCTCAGTCCCGAGCTTCCCCTCAGTCCCGAGCTTCTACCTCATCAGTCCCGAGCTGCCCCTCAGTCCAGTGGGGTCCTTGGTGATGGTTATTAGGCCAAGGTCGGCAGCGAGGGTCGCCAATCATAGGACGCGTTACAGGGGGACTAAGACTTGGTTGGAGTGGGGTCCCAGTCCCGAGCCGGAGCCGCCACCGTGGACAGACGCGCACCCGGACCCTCCCCTATGGGTTTAGGTGTGCGGCCGGGAGTCCGCACCTTGGGGTGGGGGTGGGGGGGGGGGGTTCTGTCACGCCTTGGTCTTAGTATTTTGTTTTTTCTTTCTTTATTTGGTCAGGCCAGGGTGTGACATGGGTTTATTTTGTGGTGTGTTTTTGTATTGGGGTTTTAGTAGGTATTGGGATTGTGGCTGAGTAGGGTTGTCAAGGAAAGTCTATGGTTGCCTGAGGCGATTCTTAATCAGAGGCAGGTGATTTTCGTTGTCTCTGATTGGGAACCATATTTAGGCAGCCATATTCTTTGAGTGTTTCGTGGGTGATTGTACCTGTCTCTGTGTTTGTAGTCACCAGATAGGCTGTATAGGTTTTCTCATTCCGTTTGTTGTTTTGTATTGTTCGTGTTTTTTTCGTCATTAAAGATGTATCGAACTAACCACGCTGCATTTTGGTCCGACTCTCTTTCGATGGAAGAAATCCGTAACAGGGGCAGTATTTTCACGTCCAGATGAAAAGCGTGCCCAAAGGAAACTTCCTGTTACTCAGGCCCAGAAGCTAGGATATGCATATTATTAGTAGATTTGAATAGAAAGCACTCTAAAGTTTCTAAAACTGTTAAAATTATGTCTGTGAGTATAACATAACTGATATGGCAGGTGAAACCCCGAGGACGAACCACCCCCCCCCAAAAAAAAAAAAATCTGCCTACCTTTAACGGTTTTCTTCTGGGGAAAGAGAGGCAGACCAAAATGCAGTGTGGTTATTTTTGTACGTCTTTAATGAAGATGAAAATACAACAATCTACAAAACAAGAAATGTGAAAAAAACCGAAACAGTCCTATCTGGTGCCACAAACACAAAGACATGAACAATCACCCACAAAACCCAACACAAAACAGGCTACCTAAATATGGTTCCCAATCAGAGACAATGACTAACACCTGCCTCTGATTGAGAACCATACCAGGCCAAACATAGAAATAGACAAACCAGACAAACATAGAATTCCCACCCAGCTCACGTCCTGACCAACACTAAAACAAGGAAAACACACACGAACGATGGTCAGAACGTGACACTACCACTGTTTTCAATGGCTGTCACGTTTATTATAAGGCAACATCCTCCCAGATTGCAGTTCCTAGGACTTCCACTAGATGTCAAGACTCTTTAGAAAGAGTTCCCATCCTGGTTTTGGGAAAAATGAGCCAGAAATGGTAGTTTTTCTAGGTGGCTCCCATTTTGGCTGTAGTGTTTCCAAGTGCGTGAAAGAGAGCGTGTTCTTTGGTATTTTTCTCCGGTAAAGACAATAACGATTCTCTGTCTTAAATTTTATCGTTTGTTTACATATTAGGGTACCTAAGGTTTGATCATAAACAGAGTTTGACCTGTTTGGAAAAGTTTATTACTAATGTTTGGGATTCATTTTGTATGCCTTTTGATGGAGGGAAACTGGGTGGATTATTGACTGAAGCGCACCAGCTAAACTGAGTTTTTATGGATATACAGAAGGACATTATCGAACAAAAGGACCATTTGTGATGTATCTGAGACCCTTTGGAGTGCCAACAGAAGAAGATCATCAAAGGTAAGGCATTTATTATTTCGCTATTTCTGACTTTCGTGGCTCACCTGCCTGGTTGAAATATGTTTTTCATGCTTTTGTATGCGGGGCGCTGTCCTCAGATAATTGCATGGTGTGCTTTCGCCGTAAAGCCTTATTGAAATCTGACACAGCAGCTGGATTAATAAGAAGTTAAGCTTTATTGTGATGTATTACACTTGTGATTTTATGAAAGTTAAATATTTATTATTCTGTAGTTTGAATTTCATTCTGCAATTTCACCGGATGTGGGCCAGGTGGGACGCTACCATCCCACCTGCCCATAAGAAGTTAAAGTCACCAGCCACTAAGAGCGCCGCTTCTGGGTGAGCATTTTCTTCTTTGCTTATGGCCTTATAGAGTTGGTTGAGAACGGTCTTAGTGCCAGCTTCATTCTGTGGTGCTAAATAGACAGCTAGGAATAATGTAGATTAGAACTCTCTTGGTAGATAATGTGGTCTACAGCTTACCATTAGGGACTCTACCTCAGGCGAGCAATACTTTGAGACTTCTTTAATATTAGACATCATGCACCAGCTGTTATTGACAAACACACACGCCCACCCCTCATCTTACCAGAGGTAGTGTCTCTGTTCTGCTGGTGCATGGAATTTCCCGCTAGCTCTATATTGTCTGTATCTTCGTTCAGCCACGTCTCGGTGAAACATAAGATGTTACCATTTTTAATGTCCCGTTGATAGGATAATCTTAATCGTAGGTCATCAATTTTATTATCCAATGATTGCACATTAGCAAGAAGAACGGTTGGCAGTGGGAGTTTACTCGCTCGCATATGGATCTTCAGATGGATGCCCGATCTGTGGCCCCTGTGTCTTTTCTTCACGCAAAAGGTGGGGGATCTGGCCCTGTTCCAGTGAAAGCATATCCTTTTCGTCTGACTCGTTAAAGGAAAAGGTTTCTTCCAGTCCGCGGTTAGTAATCGCTGTTCTGATGTCCAGAAGATATTTTTGGTCATAAGAGATGGTAGCAGCAACATTATTTACACAATAAGTAAAAAAAATAAGTATAGGTCTAAAACTTCAGTCACCTGCCAACATGGCGTTCATGTTTATTGCCTGTTACAACTGTTTTATTGACCAGTTGGCCAGGTGTCAATGTTTCAAAAGCCTTACCTATTCATTCAACTAGTTTGAATACAAAAGAAGCCATCCACCCTTGATGGGCGATCAGCAGAACAATAGAATCTGAGAGCATGTGAGAAGTCTTGATAGTGCGCTAAATGACAGAAATGATGACTAACATTTATCACATTTTTATTTTGATATTAGATGAAGTAATCCCAAATGTAATCAACTGTTTTAAAGAATGTAACTGTAATATGGAGTGATTTCAGTACGAACAGCAATTTTATTTGAATACCATAAATTAGCATTTGTATTAGTATATTTTTGAATTTGTAATGCACAAATTGAATCATATAATTCATAATTTGAACTTTTATTTCATGATTTGAAACTGAATTGAATGAATATTGCATTCAGTTATATCATTCTATATAATTTCAATTTAATTATAATTCAATATATATATATATATTCTGTTTCAATATAGTAAATATTGCATTCATTGTCTGTGTATCAAGTTTACAAACTATTATTTGATCAAAGTTTCATATTGAACTTTCAGTTTTCACATCCAGTTCATTCAAGAGACAACATCCTGGTACAACAGCCAGAGTGAAATGCTCTCTGTGGTAAACAGAAACGCCTGGCGGTCTCTGAAGACAATGTGGCATGTTGAATTGATTTACTTCCTTTGAATTTGGCTTGAGGGTTTGAACCGTTTTGGCTGTCAGCTACCCTATTCCTGAAGCCTAGACTCTCTGGAACATGGGCGAGCCTTCTGTTCCCCTCTATGCTGATCTCAGGCCATGCAGGACTCGTTAGAATGGAGTGTCACAAAAAACGCAATTTGGCCCCCGTAAGAAGATAGTTGAATGGCCCTAACATAGCCCTTCTAAGGATATCCTTTCACTCCCTATTTAATCTTGCTCTTGTGACTTGACTGGGTTTGAACCAGGCCTCCTGCATGTCACAATACTGTGTTAGCCCACTTAGCTGAAGTCCATAGGTATGAGTTCATGAAGCTAACACAAGTCTTCAAGTCTCCAGCAAGGTTGCTCATCAAAATAGCATGGTTCATCAAACCACCTCAGTTACATTTCACCCCCCTTTGACCTCATACATCACAACACCAATTTAACTGTGTGCTCCTCTACCTTTCCTGTCTGGCAAAGTATCAGGATGTTGTCTATGGTTTTGAATCTGAATGAAGAAGTTGAATAAAATGTAATGGTTCATCTCAATCTCTCAATCTCACTTGGCAGTGAAGGGACAATGTTTTTGATCTGCATTAATACTAATAATTTAAAAAAAGATCTAATCAGAGTCAGTTGTTCAAAGACACCTTCTCACTGACCCAGGGCATGGAAAACAGCAAGTGCCTTGGAATAGGCTTATTAGGCCTTAATAGGTACAGTTACTATATACTGTATGTAAGATATCATAAGGCAGTGTTTAAAGTGTTTTTTTTGCTGGTTATTAAATGCAGATGTAACATTAAAACCTCTACTGGATCGGTGTCCTGAAATCGGGACAGTTGTTGTTCAAAATGCGATAATGTGACTAGAATGATGCTGTAAACAACAGCCAACTTTCCGGGACATTGAAATGTCTTATGTGGGCAGAAAGCTTAAATTATTGTTAATCTAACTGCAGTGTCCAATTTACAGTAGCTATTACACCGAAAAAATACCATGCTATTGTTTGAGGATACAACAACAAAACACTATTAACAAATCAAATCAAAATAAAATCAAATGTATTTATATAGCCCTTCGTACATCAGTTGATATCTCAAAGTGCTCTACAGAAACCCAGCCTAAAACCCCATACAGCAAGCAATGCAGGTGTAGAAGCACGGTGGCTAGGAAAAACTCCCTAGAAAGGCCAAAACCTAGGAAGAAACCTAGAGAGGAACCAGGCTATGTGGGGTGGCCAGTCCTCTTCTGGCTGTGCCGGGTGGAGATTATAACAGAACATGGCCAAGATGTTCAAATGTTCATAAATGACCAGCATGGTCGAATAATAATAAGGCAGAACAGTTGAAACTGGAGCAGCAGCACAGTCAGGTGGACTGGGGACAGCAAGGAGTCATCATGTCAGGTCGTCCTGGGGCACGGTCCTTGGGCTCAGGTCCTCCGAGAGAGAGAAAGAAAGAGAGAATTAGAGAGAGCATATGTGGGGTGGCCAGTCCTCTTCTGGCTGTGCCGGGTGGAGATTATAACAGAACATGGCCAAGATGTTCAAATGTTCATAAATGACCAGCATGGTCAAATAATAGTAAGGCAGAACAGTTGAAACTGGAGCAGCAGCAAGGCCAGGTGGACTGGGGACAGCAAGGAGTCATCATGTCAGGTAGTCCTGGGGCATGGTCCTAGGGCTCAGGTCAGTTGAAACTGGAGCAGCAGCATGGCTAGGTGGACTGGGGACAGCAAGGAGTCATCATGTCATATATAAAGGCAACTGGTTTGATACACTCACCTCTGAAGGTAAATAATGTACATACATTCAGTAATCGTGCTCTGATTTGTCATCCTGACAGTCCCAGAGATACAATGTAGTGTAGTTTTGTTTGGTAAAATACATTTTTATATCCTAACATGATCAATGTTGTATACAGCATTTTGCATCAATTCCAACTCTTTAACTTGCAACAAAACAATCTATGAAATATGACCGCTTAACCTTGTTTCACCCAGTCAATTTCAGTTTCTGTGCAATCCTCAGACACTCTGGAAGGCAACCAAACTTTGTTTCATCATTCCATATTACGAATTGGCTACACAACACCTCTTTTAGCCCACGAAGGACAGACATCATTACGCACCAATGAGATGGGCTGTGTTCACTTGATTGACAGTCTCTTAGTCCAATGACCACCTATCGTTTTGAAACAAAGCTAGCTAGATAGCCAACTTTCCTGTAGAATGTGAATGTCCTTTGTCTGACAAGCAGCCATTATGCTTGAGCTGTGTGTAACGGTGATCATTCCTTACATTTTTGTGGAATACAATATATTAGTATAACCTATGTGTATGTTATTTTGGCTATGACTTTGTGTGGCTGTGCATTTTTTAAATGTCTTATTGACTATTGATCCACATATTTCATTATATTGATTGTGTTCCCAGTACTTTATAAAATATATATGTTTGTAGATATGTGTTGTTTATTTGATGTATTGATGCAGGGCTCATCCATAAAATGAATGATGTAGAGCTCATCCATAAAATGGTTGATGCAGGGCTCATCCGTAAAATGATTGATGCAGGGCTCATCCGTAAAATGATTGATGTAGGGCTCATCCGTAAAATGATTGATGCAGGGTTCATCCGTAAAATGATGGATGCAGGGCTCATCCAGAAAATGATTGATGCAGGGCTCATCCAGAAAATGATTGATGCAGGGCTCACCCCCGGCTAAAATAAAGGTTAAATCAAATAAGTAATAGTAAACTTGAGTTCTGACTGAATAAAAATAGTGGTAGACTCCACCATCCCCCACCTATTCAAACATAGGACCTGGATCCTCCAGTCTGACCCCTTGGCTTTTGGCTTTCTCTGGCTCCACACCCACCCCACTCGGCCATCTAGGTGTGTGAAGGTCAGTGTCTTCTATATAGGGAAGCTAATGATCCATCATGTATGACATTCCTGGGAGTATGTAAACTTAAATGTTTTATTACCATAATATTCTTTGTATATTCTCTATAGTTATGTACTTGGGAATGTATCAGTTGACCAATTCGGCCACTTGGGTACATTTGGGCAAACTCATGAGGGACACCTGGGAGACTTGATACAAAATATTATGTAGAGGTCTCATCCAGTCTGAAACTTTGCACACCCACTGCTGCCACTCTTGTGGACAACATCTAAATATTTTAGATGTTTTACAGGATTTATGTAATAAAAAAAGCATTATTCTCTCATTAATTCTCCCCATGGGAATGGCGAACCAGGGGTTATTCACCAAAGGTAAGTCAAGCACCAAACATTCTTCAAGAGTTTCATTTCACAACACATACATATTTGAGTAGAATAATGATTATAAAATGAAACAAACATAATGTACAGATAAGTACACACATCAAGTATTTATTATTGGTATAGTGTGGTATTTAGACACATTTTGGATATAGAAAAATACAATGTGTTGTTGGGAATAGAATCTGATACCCACATTTACAGCATGGCATACTGCACGTAGATCTAAGAATGAAGATGTATAGCTCTTACTCCCAGAAGGAATTAAATATTGAAAGTATATAAAAATGTAGAATGAAGGTTACGATAAAGAAAAATACATTTAAAACTAATGGCAGCTGGATGTTTGAGTAACTTTGCATTTAGTACAAACTGTTGGTAAACTGGACCCTTTGATGGCTCCAGAAACAACTCTCTGGTTTCGATGCATCCTTGGTATCATCTTGATTTTGGTTTTCCCTGAACTTCACCACAGAAACGATGGTGCACAGGAGGAACAGCAGTGCATTACCAACTTTCACCAGGTAGAAGAATGTGTTCCAATCTGTAGAAGAATACAATTATTTTGTCATGTCATTATGAAAATTGCAGTCAGACAGAGACAGGTGTCCAGGGGGCACTTCCTGTATTTAAAAGAGAGGTAACATAAGCTGTCCTACTGTACTGTCCTTCTTCAGAATACTTCTTGCATATCTATTTATTTCTTAACCACTCAACATCTTAGTTTTCACATGTGTCAAAATTTGCTGTAAAGTCATCCAAAGGCCTCCCTTAGGCAAGTCACAGGACACATGCAAAGATATTGAACCATGGTGAAGTGGTAAATATTTCAGCAAGAACATTTAAGGAAGGTGTTTCATTTTGTATACACTCTATAGCTGAAAATGAAAAATACAGATTTCTTTGTAATTTGGGCAATTAAAAGTATTATTGTTAACCCAGACACTTGTCTCTGCTCTGATCAGCCTTTCTAGTCAGGTGATCCACACCCGTACAGTATAAACAACTGTTTGGGTGGCTATTAACGCTAGGATAGGGGGACAGTCGCGTCTCACTTGGCCAAAAGCCAGGGAAAATGCAGAGCGGCATTTTATTATATAAAAATCAAACTTTCATTAAATCACACATGTAAGATACTAAATTAAAGCTACACTCGTTGTGAATCCAGCCAATATGTCCGATTTTAAAAAGGCTTTTCGGCGAAAGCACAAGATGCTATTATCTGATGATTGCACAACAGTAAACAAAGAGAGTAGCATATTTCAACCCTGCAGGCGCTACACAAAACGCAGAAATAAAATATAAATCATGCCTTACCTTTGACGAGCTTCTTTTGTTTGGCGCTCCAATATGTCCCATAAACATCACAAATGGTCCTTTTGTTCGAATAATTCCGTCCAGGGTAGCCTAGTGGTTAGAGCGTTGGACTAGTAGCCGGAAGGTTGCAAGTTTAAATCCCTGAGCTGACAAGGTACAAAGCTGTCGTTCTGCCCCTGAACAGGCAGTTAACCCACTGTTTCAAGGCCGTCATTGAAAATAAGAACTTGTACTTAAAATTAAAATAAATACATCCAAAATGTCAATTTGTTTGGCGTGTTTGATCCAGAAAAAAACAGCTTCTAATTTGTGCAAAGTCACTACAAAATATCTCAAAAGTTACCCGTAAACTTTGCCAAAACATTTCAAAATACTTTTGTGATACAACTTTAGGTATTTTTAAACGTTAATAATCGATCAAATTGAAGACGGGTCTATCTATCTGTTTTCAATAGAGGACGAGAGGAAACTAACGCTACTTTTCTAGTCTTGCCCAACTCTCAACAGTGTTACCCTATTCCAATATGACCGTACTTCTTCATTGCACAAAGGAATAACCTCAACCAAATTCCAAAGACTGGTGACATCCAGTGGAAGCGGTAAGAACTGCAAACAAGTGCCTAATTAATATTGTTTCCCCATGAGAAGTCATTGAACAGACAGTGACCTCAAAAATAAATCATTCTGAATGGTTAGTCCTTGCCTGCTACACAAGTTGTGTTATACTCACAGACATTATTCAAACAGTTTTAGAAACTTCAGAGTGTTTATCCAAATCTACTAATAATATGCATATCTTATATTCTTGGCATGAGTAGCAGGAAGTTGAAATTGGGCATGCGATTTATCCAAAAGTGAAAATGCTGCCCCCTATCCCACAGACATACATACATATACAATACAATCACATGCCTTAAAGCTAGTAACAGGACCAGGCAATGACTTCCCTCAGGCCTACAACAGCACAGGCATACATTTTCTGCTTACGTTCTGTTTTTGGATGTCTAGTGATTAACTCCATGCTGACCCAGTCTGTACATTCACCTGAGCTCAGCCCTTAGTCTGCTTACACATGTCTATTAATTAACACTATGTTTTCTGTGTCAATTCATCTGGGAGAACAGTTTAGATACTGGAAAATCAACCATGGTCATGAATTTTCACCTACAATACACATTTAAAAAATCTTGTTTATCTTATTTTCTAAAACTAGCTATTAATATTTGTAGTAATGTAGGCAATGTATGCAAAGGATATTTACCTCTCACCAGTCTCGCCATTACCAGAATAACATTATGGCAAGGAATTATTATATTAGCAAACAATTATTGTGAATCTTCCTATATTGTCCCTAACATCTTTTACTCCGTCACAACAGTTGTGGGATACACACAAACCCACACACTCATACATACACACTTATACACACTCAACCCCTTTCCCCAACAACAACCATAGACTCATATTCAGTTGCACCATCCCAAAGCCCAACTCAAGAAAGGTCTTGATTTACGAATGCATATACAGTTGCAGCTGTATGAGAAGGCCTGCAAAACTGTGTCAAAACAATGGGCAGAAATGGGGAAATTTGATTAACCATTGTCACATCCTAGATGATGGAGGTCAGACATACCCCCTTTCCCTGAAACACCCACAACATGGCCCTCCGTATTGACCATTTCCTTGTATATGATGCTCTCCCTTCTGGGGGCTTTGGCTTTGCAGGACCAACCCTGCCAAGCAGGCTCAGAATCTTGAAGGGGCGGTGCTGCTCTAGGTCTCTGATCTGTGTACTTAGGAATATGTCCTTTCCATCTATCACCAAGCATGTCCCTGAGTAAAAGACTTACGGAAAAGCCATGATGCGTGCGCGGGTGTGCGTGTCCCGGGCCAGGAGGAGTGTGTGTTTAAAAAACAAAAAGGCTATGTGGGGTGTGTGTTCAACAATACCCAGGCATCTGCATTCAAGGCCCTTTGTCTCTGTAGGGGATTGTTTGAAACCAAGATTTGCACTATCATGCATACAGTATGTCCAGATATCTGCCTACCCCCCCATCAAAAAGTGTGATGGCGTCTCTTAAAATATGCACTTTCGATTAATTAACACACAGGTCTTTCATATCCGGGGGCTAAAAAGTGGGGGCTAAAAAGTCAAACAGTCCCCAAAAAGAATACAATATGTCTAGACCAAACAAGAAGAAAAAAACACTCCCAGATGCTTCCCTTAGGTGAGACGTCATTCTGTAACGATGTGCAGTGAGAGCCAGGAAGCAAAGTCAGGGACTGAGTGATTTAATCAATAAATGAAACATAAAACAAAACAAGAAACACGAAAGATGCACAGACATGAAACGGAAACAATGACGCCTGTGGAAGGAATCCAAGGGAGTGACATATACAGTGGGGAGAACAAGTATTTGATACACTGACGATTTTGAAGGTTTTCCTACTTACAAAGCATGTAGAGGTCTATAATTTTTTATCATAGGTACACTTCAACTGTGAGAGACGGAATCTTAAACATAAATCCAGAAAATCACATTGTATGCTTTTTAAGTAATTAATTAGCATTTTATTGCATGACATAAGTATTTGATCACCTACAAACAAGTACGAATTCCAGCTCTCACGGACCTGTTAGTTTTTCATTAAGAAGCCCTCCTGTTCTCCACTCATTACCTGTATTAACTGCACCTGTTTGAACTCGTTACCTGTATAAAAGACACCTGTCCACACACTCAATCAAACAGACTCCAACCTCTCCACAATGGCCAAGACCAGAGAGCTGTGTAAGGACATCAGGGGTAAAATTGTAGACCTGCATAAGGCTGGGATGGGCTACAGGACAATAGGCAAGCAGCTTGGTGAGTTGGCAACAACTGTTGGCGCAATTATTAGAAAATGCATGAAGTGCAAGATCTCACCTTGTGGGGCATCAATGATCATGAGGAAGGTGAGGGATCAGCCCAGAACTACACGGCAGGACCAGGTCAATGACCTGAAGAGAGCAGGGACAACAGTCTCAAAGAAAACCATTAGTAACACACTACACTGTCATGGATTAAAATCCTGCAGAGGTCCCCCTGCTCAAGCCAGCGCATGTCCAGGCCCGTCTGAAGTTTGCCATTGACCACCTGGATGATCCAGAGGAGGAATGGGGGAAGGTCATGTGGTCTGATGAGACAAAAATAGAGCTTTTTGGTCTAAACTCCCCTCGCCGTGTTTGGAGGAAGAAGAAGGATGAGTACAACCCCAAGAACACAATCTCAACCATGAAGCATGGAAGCATGGAAGTGGAAACTCATTCTTTGGGGATGCTTTTCTGCAAAGGGGACAGGACGACTGCTCGTATTGAGGAGAGGATGGATGGGGCCATGTATCGTGAGATTTTGGCCAACAACCTCCTTCCCTCAGTAAGAGCATTGAAGATGGGTTGTGGCTGGGTCTTCCAGCATGACAATGACCCAAACACACAGCCAGGGCAACTAAGGAGTGGCTCCGTAAGAACCTGAACCCAATAGAAAATCTTTGGAGGGAGCTGAAGTCCGTATTGCCCAGCGACAGCCCCGAAACCTGAAGGATCTGGAGAAGGTCTGAATGGAGGAGTGGGCCAAAATCCCTGCTGCAGTGTGTGAAAACCTGGTCAAGAACTACAGGAAAGGTATGATCTCTGTAATTGAAAACAAAGGTTTCTGTACCAAATATTAAGTTCTGCTTTTCTGATGTATCAAATACTTATGTCATGCAATAAAATGCAAATGAATTACTTAACCTCTCTAGGGTATGTGGGACGCTAGCGTCCCGTCTGGCCAACATCCAGTGAGGTTGCAGAGCACCAAATTCAAAGACAGAAATGCTCATTATAAAAATTCAGAGAACAAAACATATTTTACATAGGTTTAAAGATTAACTTCTTGTTAAACCAATCACAGTGACATATTTATAAAATGCTTTTCGGCGAAAGCATACCTAGCCCAGAACATACCTAGCCCAGAACATACCTAGTCCAGAACATAGCCCAGTTGACAAATTATTACAAACAGTTACCAGCCAAGCAGCGTTACAAAACTCAGAAATAGAGAAAATTAATCCCTTACATTTGATGATATTCATATGGTGGCAATCAGAAGACATTAATTTACTCAATAAATGTTCCTTTTGTTCGATGAAGTCTCTTTATATCCAAAAACCTCCATTTTGTTAGTGTGTTTTCTTCAGTAATCCACAGGCTTAAATTCAGTCAAAACAATCAGACAAAAAAATCTAAATTGTATCCGTAAAGTTCATAGAAACATGTCAAACGATGTTTATATTCATTCCTCAGGTTGTTTTTTTAGCCTAAATGATCTATATAATTTAAAACGGACAATAACGTTGTCAATATAAAAGGTAAACAAGAAATGCACATGCGCCTGAGAACTCTGCGTCACATTTGGGTCCACTCGTTCAGACTGGTCTTACTCCCTCATTTATAAGAATACAAGCCTGAAACGATTTCTAAAGACTGTTGACATCTAGTGGAGTCCTAAGTCAATGGATACTGTAATGGCATTGAATAAACTACAAAACCCCCAAAAACAACTTCCTGAATGGATTTTTCTCAGGTTTTTGCCTGTGAAATCAGTTATGTTATACTCAGACACTATTTTAACAGTTTTGGAAACTTTAGAGTGTTTTCTATCCAAATCTACCAGTTATATGCATATCATATCTTCTGGGCCTGAGTAGCAGGCCGTTTAATTTGGGCATGCTTTTCATCCAAAATTCCGAATGCTGCCCCCTACCCTAGAGGTTAAAAATCATACAATGTCATTTTCTAGATTTTTGTTTTAGATTCCATCTCTCACAGTTGAAGTGTATCTATGATAAAATTGTTGTAGTTGGGGATGGGAATTTCAGAATTTTTGGTGGTCTTCCTAAGTCAGGATTCAAACACAGCTAGGACATCATGGTTGGCGGAGTGTGCTAAAGCAGTGAATAAAACAAACTTAGGGAGGATGTTCTGATGTTAACATGCATAAAATCAAAGCTTTTACGGTTACAGAAGATGACAAATGACAATGCCTGGGGAATAGGAGTGGAACTGGGGGCTCCAGGGCCTGTGTTAACCTCTACATCACCAGAGGAACAAAGGAGGAGTAGGATAAGGGTACAGCTAACGGCAATAAGAACTGGTCGTCTAGTGCATTGGGGACAGAGAATAAAAGGAGCAGATTTCTGGACATGGTAGAATAGATTCAAGGCATAATGTACAGACATGGGTATGGTAGGATGTGAGTAAAGTGGAGGTAAACCTATGCGTTGATGAGAGGGGTTTCAGGTCAATTAGGTACATGCAGGACCTGAGTTGGAGGCTGGGGCCGACAGGTAAACAAAATGAGGTACTGTGTTATTGAAACAGTCCAGGGGGCATCAGCTATGTAGCAGAGTGATCATAGGGTCATAAGAGCAGCAATAGGTGAGTCAGGGTGCTGCTCGGTAGTCGGGACAAAGGCGTTAGCTAACAGTAGCCGCTCGTTTGCAGCTAGCTAGCGGCAATGATCTGGAGTAATGATTCAGTGTAATAATCCAGAGCGGCAGGAATCCAGTGATATTTGTTTTTGTGATATTTGCTTTTGTTTGGGTCCTAATGCCCCCCTCAGCTGCAGATAGCAACAATTGCATTTAATGGGCTAGTTTTGACACAAGGCTCTTATTCTATATTTATATAAAGACTAAAAAATAAAAAAATATTTATTTGATATCCTTTATTGAAAAACAAAGTTAAGTGTCAACATGGGCACAGTTTATTACAAGTACAAGACGTTCAGTCTTTAAAATATGCAGATTAACAAGATAGAACAATAAAGTAATGAGGACAAAGGGTTGGGGCAGGTGACAAATAAAACAACTTTATATGTTACTCAATCTGGAGACTTTTGTTCTGATGCCCTAGTTCACTGAGATCCTCCAGTATTTCCCCCAACATCTCATCTGGTTCTTTGCGACCTACTGTATCTCTGGTGTTGGGCCACTGTGCTGTAGACCACATCATCTGGTTCTGCTGCCTGTAAGAGAGGAGGAAAATAAACACACACGCACGTACACACGCACAAATAACTTAGTCAAATCATCAAGACAGTAGCGCAGCTTTTTATGTATGTGCCAATGCAAGTTCTGCTTTTTTGCTTTTCAAGACAAACATTTTCTATAAGACTAGCTGTGGTTATGCGTTTATTTAGTTTAATGTTTACCCTTTGTGCTGTCCTGTGCTGCTTAGGAATCACAGTGCTGTATAAGTCACCATGTCTCTCAGGGTTTAGGCCCTGTGTGATGGAGGAGGGAGAGCAACATGATCACTTGAACTTAGTGAGCGACAGACCATGTTAACTTTCACTTTGAGTTGGGTTGTGGTGGGTTAAGTTGGTTTGCAGAGGGTTTAGGTTGGGTAAAAGGGGGGTTGGGTCAAAAGGGTTTGGTTTAACCTGTTTTGCTGTTCCTCTGGTGTGACTCACAGTACTGTAGGTAATGTCATTCTCAGGGTCAGCAGGCTGCTGAAGGAATGAAACACTAACCTTGTTAACATTTAACAGTTTTACAATACGCCATAGAAGGATGTTGTACCTCATGCATAGTGACATGATTTAGAAAATGTTTTGATGTTTCATTTTTCTCCAATGACAACACAAAATGTGTTATTGTTCAAGTGTCAGTAGTTGTGGTGAGTGATTTGAGGAAGTCTGTTCTGGTCAAAGATGTACACTTAGTGCAGGACTAAACAAAACAATTAAATGATCTTTGAACTCTTTATTTTTAATACTACACATAAGCGATCGGGTTGATTTTAAAATGCTTTTTATGACTAACTACTAACCAAACAGAGCCCTAGAATATCAAGAAGTGAAAGGAACAGATGAGTGAGAAGATAACATTATCATAGCTTACTACTGAGGTGTTTGCTGGTTGGTCCTTTGCCTTCTTGTCCTCTGAAATATAGAAAAGAGGATGTTGGTACTAATGATCTTTCATGTCAAACCTTTCATTTGTAGAAGCAACAACCCTTCTGTATTTTAATATTCTACAAATGACATTAGTCATAAACATTATACATTTTAAATAGAATTTAAAAAATACTTACTATGTTTTCTCAACATCTTCAATGTGACCAAGGTAACAGCTATCAACACCACCAACAGGCTCAGAGGAATGAACAGGAATTCCAGCCAACTGGAATATAAAATACAATCAAATTGAATATATAGATAACCACAGGCATGGTGGTAAATGCTTTAGCAAGAACATTTAAGGAAGATGTTTAATTTTGTATAGATTTTTCTTTATCTGAAAATGAAACAGACAGTTTTGTAATGTGGGGAACTACAGTTATTATTGTTAACCCAGACACTGGTCTCGGGTTTGATCAGCCTTGCTAGTCACAGGTGTCTCCACCAAGGTTATTATAGTTTTGTGTTTTGATATATATTTTTTTATTTCTATTGGTTGTAATATTTTTATTTGAAATTCAGTTTAGTTTCAGGAAGTTTTACTATTTACTATTTTTATTTAGTTTAATGTTGATAAAAACATTCATATTTCGTTTTTTATATGATTTAGTTTCATTTGTAGCTTTAGTGTTAGGGACAGAATGTAGCTAATGCATGGGAGGTTAGGAGACATTTATGTATAGTGTTGTGGTTTTTGGGGATGTCACTTGTCTTGCAACTGTGGGGCAGTAATGCACAAGGTGAAGGGACAGGTCATAGGTTAGATTGGATTTAAAGGTAGACTCAGCGAGATGACGTAGCTGCACAAAGGTAGTGTCAATAGCCACAACAACCAGGTATGTTGAAGTGCGAGGCTAAACTTCTCTGTTTGTTGACACATGCAACAATTTAGTGGGGGAACGCGGCCGATATCTGCGTTGCTGCAGGTGGCAACAACATCTCGCCGAGTATACCCTTAAAGGCTACCCTGGGGAGGCAGTTTAGCCTAGTGGTTAGAGTGTTGGACTAGTAATCGCAAGGTGGCAAGTTCAAACCCCCGAGCTGACAAGATACAAATCTGTCATTCTGCCCCTGAACAGGCACTGTTCCTAGGCTGTCATTGAAAATAAGAATTTGTTCTTAACTGACTTGCCTAGTTAAATAAAGGTTAAAAAAGTCAGTCTCAAAGTGACCTGTCAGATTCAGAAGCTATAAAACAACATTAAAAATACAGTTACATTTTTTGCCCCAAAACAAAAACTGAACATAATCATAATGGTTTCTATTATATTTTAGTTTGCTTTGGAGTCAAAGAAAATAGTTTCAGCATAGAATACATTTTTCAAACAGGTGTGTTTATTATTTTATTTCAGAAGATCACTAAATAGTTTCTTCATTATTCGTTTGTATTTACTATAATAACCTTATCCCCAACACCCTTACACTATCACCAACTATTTGGATGACTGTAAAGGTGAGGGAAATAGTGAAGAATGAATACTGACCTCTGGTGCTTCTCATCTGTGTTCTTGTTAGTTTCAACATTGTCCCTGTTTGTAACAGAAGGGGTAACTGTGGGAGGAGAAGTGTTAGACTTAGCACTGGTTAGTGACGCTTGGTGAGTGGATGGAGCTTGTGTTGCTGTGAGAGGCAGAAATGATTAAGTAGCTTCAATAAACTTACTGTTGTATCATTAACATTTATATTTTTAAAACCAGGCCATTGTGATGTTGATTGAAACTAATCACTATCATCCTTCTTATTTAATATGTGACATGCATTAAAATCCAATTCTTAGAATTTTCAGTATTAATGTCAAATATAAGTGGTCGATATGATGAAAGGTTGAATAAACAATGTTCATTTTCTTAATGATATTTAACATGAATGACCGGATAAACTCAAGAGAATGTGTTGTCCAGAGATTTCCACTTTGTTTCAGAAAAGGTCTTTCAATGTTCCTTAAACTCTAACAACACTGGATGAATAAAAAGAGAATCAGACTTGGTTATGTGGGATTGCTCTGTATTTACTTGTGGTGGTGCTCTGCGTTGTGGTTGGTTGATTGACAGTGATATGAACAGGCATCTGTAGGTCACCCTTTTCGCTCCAGTACCAGCCAGTGTTCTCCATCATCAATCCACTCATAGTCACCATTAAGACATAACCGTTGGTGGTTCGGCTCTGGTCCTGCAATAACTTCACACATGTTCAATCTAAAACCCCAATCTAAAACCTCCCATCCTGCACCACCCCCCTGTGCTTCCTTGTGAACTATAGTAACAGAGCACAGTGACACTCCCTCCTACAACTCCAGTCATATGTTGTTGGTCCACATACAGTTCTGGAGTACCTGAACACAATGATAGAGGCTGTGAATGGATGAGTCTGACAAAGAATACACCAATATATATATTGGCTACTACCTAGCCACAACCTAGTAAGTTGAAACACTGGTTCAGTCACTGATAGTATGTACAATAGATGTCAACTAGAGCATTCAGTGTGTTTGATGATGAAACAGCAACTTGTGATTCTATCAAACACATAGTCTGTTCTGACCCAGGAGGTGCACATAGATGTTTGTAATCTGCCAGAATAATATCCTCTATGGATTTAATTTGGTGAAAATATGTATGACTGCTTTGTAGAGGGAATAGTAAAACACTCATCAACAGAACAATTATGGTTCATTACTTTATGAGATATTACTGAGCACTACTGTTAATTCTGCTTTAATGGACACAGCAGTGTTTGGATCTTACCTGGAGTAACAGATATCTGCAATCTAGCCCCATCATCTGCCTCCTTCTTCCTCTCCACATTACACCAGTAATAATCAGAATCACTAGGACTAAGACTTGTCATGGTCACAGTGAAGACTCGCTGGTTGATGTCATCAGAGACGGAGGTCTTTCCACTGGTCTTGGGAAGGTCAGTGCGTACTACAGTAGAGCAACCAAACCAATTATATCCCCTACACCAGTATTTCACATTGTTTCTATATCTCTGATTATAGAGACATGGGATGGTGATGGAACCTCCTTGCTTTACAGACATATGACTCACTGTGGACACACTCTGTGCATCTGTAGACACAACAACAGAGAACACATTTAGATGATTTTATTTTATCCAGCTGCTCATAAGTCCCATCAGATGATCAACCAAACAATTTGACATACAGTGGGGCAAAAAAGTATTTAGTCAGCCACCAATTGTGCAAGTTCTCCCACTTAAAAAGATGAGAGGCCTGTAATTTTCATTAAATGTACATGTCAACTATGAAAGACAAAATTAGAAAAAAATCCAGAAAATCACATTGTAGGATTTTTTTATGAATTTATTTGCAAATTATGGTGGAAAATAAGTATTTGGTCACCTACAAGCAAGATTTCTGGCTCTCACAGACCTGTAACTTATTTTTTAAGAGGCTCCTCTGTCCTCCACTCGTTACCTGTATTAATGGCACCTGTTTGAACTTGTTATCAGTATAAAAGACACGTGTCCACTACCTCAAAAAGTCACACTCCAAACTCCACTATGGCCAAGACCAAAGAGCTGTCAAAGGACGCCAGAAACAAAATTGTAGACCTGCACCAGGCTGGGAAGACTGAATCTGCAATAGGTAAGCAGCTTGGTTTGAAGAAATCAACTGTGGGAGCAATTATTAGGAAATGGAAGACATACAAGACAACTGATAATCTCCCTCGATCTGGGGCTCCACGCAAGTTCTCACCCCGTGGGGTCAAAATGATCACAAGAACGGTGAGCAAAAATCCCAGAACCTCACGGGGGGACCTAGTGAATGAGCTGCGGAAAGCTGGGACCAAAGTAAGAAAGCCTACCATCAGTAACACACTATGCCGTCAGGGACTCAAATCCTGCAGTGCCAGACATGTCCCTCTGCTTAAGCCAGTACATGTCCAGGCCCGTCTGAAGTTTCCTAGAGTGCATTTGGATGATCCAGAAGAAGATTGGGAGAATGTCATATGGTCATTTTTTGTAAAAACACAACTCGACGTGTTTGGAGGACAAAGAATGCTGAGTTGCATCCAAAGAACATCACACCTACTGTGAAGCATGGGGTGGAAACATCATGCTTTGGGACTGTTTTTCTGCAAAGGGACCAGGACGACTGATCGGTGTAAAGGAAAGACTGAATGGGACCATGTATCGTGAGATTTTGAGTGAAAACCTCCTTCCCTTAACCAAGGCATTGAAGATAAAACATGACTGGATCTTTCAGCATGACAATGATCCCAAACACACAGCCCGGGCAACGAAGGAGTGGCTTCGTAAGAGGCATTTCAAGGTCCTGGAGTGGCCTAGCCAGTCTCCAGATCTCAATCCTATAGAAAATCTTTGGAGAGAGTTGAAAGTCCGTGTTGCCCAGCAACATCCCCAAAACATCACTGCTCTAGAGGAGATCTGCATGGGGGAATGGGCCAAAATACCAGCAACAATGTGTGAAAACCTTGTGAAGACTTACAGAAAACGTTTGACCTCTGTCATTGCCAACAAAGGGTATGTAATAAAGTATTGAGTAACTTTTGTTATTGACCAAATACTTATTTTCCACCATAATTTGCAAATAAATTCATAAAAAATCCTACAATGTGATTTTCTGGATTTTCTTTCTCATTTTGTCTGTCATAGTTGAAGTCTACCTATGATGAAAATTACAGGCCTCTCTCATCTTTTTAAGTAGGAGAACTTGCACAATTGGTGGCTGACTAAATACTTTCCCCCCCACTGTAATTCTTGAAGTTGTTGAAAAATTTGGCAAACTGTGGTTGTAACACCACGTGTTTCAGACAACAGACAGTAATTGATACATGTAAGTGCTGATGTTGTCATGCCAAAGTCCAGCCATGAGTACAGAGGCAGCAATTAAAGTAACTTTGACATGGAAATTACTACACCCCTAAACTATGGAGACAATCTATCGTTTCAATGAACATTTCTGTTTAATACATTTGTATATAGTAAAACATTTGAATGAAATGTTCTTGATATCTACTGTATGTTTGTGCAAAATAAGTTACAAGCACATTTGTTAATTGATATTGATAATAATATGTTAGTTATCTTTTACTTGAAGTCTTACTTAAATGTGTTTCGCAACAACTAGAAATGTAGAACTGTTGAAAGGAAAAACTGTTTCACAAGATAAATCATTAAAAACAGCACCCATCAATCACAAATTGTAACCTTTATTTTACTTGGAAAGTGAGATAAGAACAAATTCTTATTTACAATGACGGCATAGGAACAGTGGGTAAACTGCCTTGTTCAGGGGGAGAACAACAGATATTTAACTTGTCAGCTCAGGGATTCAATCTAGCAACCTTTCAGTTACTGGCCCAACGCTCTAACCACTAGTCCACCTGCCACCCTAATACTGAAATCCATAATGTGACTATAATGTCTATGGGCAAAGTAGACAGAACATGACAAGTGTTATGACTTTCAGCATGTTTTCAGTCTCAGTGTCTGACTTGGAGGAACTAAGCCTAATAATATCAAACAACAAAATGTCTTCCCTCACTTACCTGAGAGTCCGATGAGGAAGAAAAGGATGCGCAGGAGAAGGAGGAGATGTGGAGCCATGAGTGGATGAGAGAGAACGACTCTGGTTGTATTTATGTTTGTATGGGCAAACTGCTGTGTCAGGGACCAAGGCACCCAGGCAACTGACAACTTCCTTATACACATAGACATCACTTCAAATCAAATCAAATCAAATCAAATTTATTTATATAGCCCTTCGTACATCAGCTGATATCTCAAAGTGCTGTACAGAAACCCAGCCTAAAACCCCAAACAGCAAACAATGCAGGTGTAAAAGCACGGTGGCTAGGAAAAACTCCCTAGAAAGGCCAAAACCTAGGAAGAAACCTAGAGAGGAACCGGGCTATGTGGGGTGGCCAGTCCTCTTCTGGCTGTGCCGGGTAGAGATTATAACAGAACATGACCAAGATGTTCAAATGTTCATAAATGACCAGCATGGTCAAATAATAATAAGGCAGAACAGTTGAAACTGGAGCAGCAGCACAGTCAGGTGGACTGGGGACAGCAAGGAGCCATCATGTCAGGTAGTCCTGGGGCACGGTCCTAGGGCTCAGGTCCTCCGAGAGAGAGAAAGAAAGAGAGAATTAGAGAGAGCATATGTGGGGTGGCCAGTCCTCTTCTGGCTGTGCCGGGTGGAGATTATAACAGAACGTGGCCAAGATGTTCAAATGTTCATAAATGACCAGCATGGTTGAATAATAGTAAGGCAGAACAGTTGAAACTGGAGCAGGAGCATGGCCAGGTGGACTGGGGACAGCAAGGAGTCCTCATGTCAGGTAGTCCTGGGACATGGTCCTAGGGCCCAGGCCAGTTCAAACTGGAGCAGCAGCATGGCCAGGTGGACTGGGGACAGCAAGGAGTCATCATGTCAGGTAGTCCTGGGGCATGGTTCTAGGGCTCAGGTCCTCCGAGAGAGAGAAAGAAAGAGAGAAGGAGAGAATTAGAGAACGCACACTTAGATTTACACAGGACACCGAATAGGACAGGAGAAGTACTCCAGATAAACAAACTGACCCTAGCCCCCCGACACATAAACTACTGCAGCATAAATACTGGAGGCTGAGACAGGAGGGGTCAGGAGACACTGTGGCCCCATCCGAGGACACCCCCGGACAGGGCCAAACAGGAAGGATATAACCCCACCCACTTTGCCAAAGCACAGCCCCCACACCACTAGAGGGAAATCTTCAACCACCAACTTACCATCCTGAGACAAGGCCGAGTATAGCCCACAAAGATCTCCGACACGGTACAACCCAAGGGTTCTTCAACTCTCTTGTTTTAAAGACATAATGCAACCAGTGCCCTGTGCAAGACCTTGTGTGTTCACTGATGTTGAACAGTTGAAAACCTGACCAAAGCTGAAATGGTCAAAAGATTGTAAAAAGTCTGCTAATACATACAGCATGCTTGTTTATACGATGATTATTTGTAGTTTATTCCCCATCCTCAATACACTGATCATCTAATGTATTAACTCCTGAGTCCTGTGTTCTGTCCCTGTCTGATAGTAATGAGCTACGAATGCAGCCTTCACTGGTGTTACTGCTAAGAAGAACCTGTCAATATTACTGATCCATACTCTCACAGATGTTTATAAATGGTGTATGTCATATTGCTTGATTCAACCCATTACATCCTTGGCTATAGCCATCGAATGAGTTACAATGGTACAGATATATGTACAAATGTAATTTTGCTGGTTGGGTCATTCCTATATTGTGGTGCCTTTTCTGTCCTCAGGAAAAATCACTTTTTATTCAGTGTTAAACAGTGTAAAATGTGGATTCCAAAAGGCTTTGCATTTACATGTTTTTATGTATTTTGAAGTATAAGTTTTTACCATGTCCCAGAGTGTTATTAATCAAGCAATAAAATAATAACATATAAAAAATCTTCATTTTCATAGTCCTAGTTAAATTCTCTCATCAATTACATTTTTTTTCAGGATTATAGTATGTAATCTTATTTCAGATTTTCTCTATCACTGATAGCAAATCAAATCAATTTATATAGAACATTTTAGACATGAATGCAATTGTCACATGGAATGACGCTGGATAGACGAAGCAGTAAAACATTTAATGAATAACGGACATGGAACGAGACAGGAACAGCGTCAACAAACTAGTGATACAAACCAATCAATGCAGCAGCAGGGAACAGAGCAGGGGACCTGACAAATATAGGGGAGGAAATAAACAGGTGATGAATGAGTCCAGGTGAGTCCAATAACGCTGATGCGCGTGACGAGGGAAGGCAGGTGTGCGTAATGGATAGCAGGAGTGCATGATGCAGGGAAGCCTGGCACCTTCAAGCGCCAGGGGGGGAGAGCGGGAGCAGACGTGACAGTACCACTCCCCCCCCCCTTGGGGTACCAACCTGCATCCCACCTGGGCAAACCGGCCGAGACGTGGGCGCTGGGCAAGCCGGTTGGAGAGTGGAGGCCCGACGAACCGGTAGGAGCGTGAGAGCCGGCTGAGGCACGGGAGCCCGACGATACGGCTGAGGCAAGACACCTGTCAATCCCGCTGCAGAGAGGGAGCCCGATGATCTGGTGGAGAGTGACGTGGGATGGGGAGCCACCGAGCCAACTGAACAGACCATCTGGGGAAGGTTACTAAAAATGTCTGTAGAATTGAAGGTCCCCAAGAACACAGTGGCTTCCATCATTCTTAAATTGAAGAAGTTTGGAAACCACTAAGACTCTTTCTAGATCTGGCTGCCCGGCCAAACTAAGCAATCGGTGGAGAAGGGCCTTGGTCAGGGAGAAGAGTACTCTGACAGAGCTCCATGGTTCCTCTGTGGAGATGGGAGAACCTTCCAGATGCAGCACTCCACCAATCGGTACTTTATGGTAGAGTGGCCAGACAGAAGCCACTCCTGAGTAAATGGCACATGACAGCCCGCTTGGAGTTTGCCAAAAGGCACATAAAGGACCCTGACCATGAAAATTCAAGATTCTCTGGTCTAATAAAACCAAGATAGAACTTTCTGGCCTGAATGCCAAGCGTCACGTCTGGAGGGAACCAGGCATCATACCTATGATGAAGCAAGTTAGTGGCAGCATCATGCTGTGGGGATGTTTTCAGCGGCAGGGACTGGGAGACTGGTCAGGATCAAGAGAAAGATGAACGGAGCAAAGTATAGAGAGATCCTTGATGAAAATCTCAGACTGGGGCAAAGGTTCACCTTCCAACTGGACAACAACCCTAAGCACACAGCCAGGACAACACAGGAGTGGTTTTTAGACACATTATCTGAATGTCCTAACCAGAGCCTGGACTTGAACCCAATCAAACATCTCTGGACAGACCTGAAAATAGCTGTGCAGCAACGCTCCCCATCGAACCTGGGAGACCTTGAGAGGATCTGCAGAGAATAATGGGAGAAACTCCACAAAAACAGGTTTGCCAAGCTTGTAGCGTCATACCCAAGAAGACTCAAGGCTGTAATCGCTGCTAAAAGGGCTTCAAAAAAAAGTAATGAGTAAAACGTCGGGATACTTATGTAAATGTGATATTTATGTTTCAAATGTTTAATACATTTTGTAAAATATCTAAAAAACAGTTTTTGCTTAGTCAATATGGGGAATTGTGTGTAGGTTGAAGATTTATTTAATCCATTTTAGAATAAGGCTGTAACATGATAAAAAGGGAATAGGTCTGAATAGTTGCAGAATGCATTATAAAATACAAGACATTTCTGATCTCATAACAGCAATATTCAACTGTAAATGTATTTAAATCTTTGATACAAAAGGGACAAGTAACATGCAACAGGTGGTCCATGCAACTTTACTGACCACTGTTCATTCTCCATTACTGGATATGCAAGTAGTGCAATCTTACCTTTAGTAACAGATAGCTGCAGTTGAACCCCTTCATCTTTCCTTCTCCACAATACACCAGAAATAATCATCTCCAAGAGGACTTATACTCGTCAATGTCACAGTGAAGATTTTCCGGTTGATGTCATCAGAGATTGAGGTCTTACCACTGGTCTTAGGATGGTCAGTGCGTATTACAATAGAGCAACAAAGCAAACTACCCTACACCACTATCTCACAGGGTTTCTACATCTCTGATCATAGAGACATGGGATGGCGATGGAGCCTCCTTGCTTTACAGACACATGGCTCACTGTGGACGCACTCTGTGCACCTGTAGACACAACAGCAACAACAACAACACAAATATTTTACACAACAAGTCACACCAGCTGATCAGCCAAATTACGTTGCAATGCAAAAAATAAAAACAATTTGGCAAAATGTGGTTTTGACAGCAGATAATGACTGAGCTATCCACTTTAAGTGCTGATGTTGTCACACCCAAGTCTAGCCACGATCAGAGGCAACACTTTGACCATTAAAATCATACTTATCTTTGACATAATACACCCCTAAACTAAAAAGATCATCTCTAATTTCAAGTAATTAATAGTGCTGTTTGAAAATAACTGATTTGAAGTTATTGGAATATTTTTTAATTGAAACATACTCTGAATGGTTGTTCTGATACTGTACTACTGTAGTACAACCTTGAACATGTCAAAACATGTATCCTGCATAAAATGTGTGCATAAAATGAATCCTGCATAAACCATTTGTCATTAAACATATACAGTACCAGTCAAAGGTTTGGACACACCTACTCATTTAAGGTGCTTTCTTTATTTGTCATATTTTCTACATTGTAGAATAATAGTGAAGACATCAAAACTATGAAATAACACAATGGAATCATGTAGGAACCAAAAAAGTGTTAAACAAACCCAAATATATTTTAGATTTTAGATTATTCAAAGTAGCCACCCTTTGCCTTGATGACAACTTTGCAAACTCTTGGCATTCTCTCAACCAGCTTAATCTGGAATGCTTTTCCAACAGTTTTGAAGGAGTCCCCATATATGCTGAGCACTTGTTGGCCTCTTTTCCTTCACTCTGCTGTCCAACTCATCACAAACCATCTCAATTTGGTTGAGGTCGGGTGAGGCCAGGTCATCTGATGCAGCACTCCATCTCTCTCCTTCTTGGTCAAATAGCCCTTACACAGCCTGGAGGTGTGATAGGTAACTGTCCTCTTGAAATACAAATGATAGTCCTCCTAAGTGTAAACCAAATGGAATGGCTTATAGCTCAAGAATGCTGTGGTAGCCATGCTGGTTAAGTGTGCCTTGAATTCTAAATAAATCACAGTGTCACAAGCAAAGCACCCCCACACACACAGCTAGCTACATAGCCGTCTTTGTATCAAAGATAATTGCGTAATTATCGTATTTCGCCGTCCTAACGTAGTCTTCACTAGCCAGCTAGCTAACGTCCACCGATTAGCTGCACTGTAGAAATATTACACTCAACTGAACGACTTGATTAGTTTAGTGTTAGCTAGCTACATAGCTGTCTTTGCTGTCTTCGTATCCAAGATAATTGTGTAGTTTAGAGTGTGTGGTCTTAGAGCGATTATCTTAATTTACCGAGGTTAGCTAGCCAGCTATTTGTCGTCCTTAACGTAGGAGACTCTGCTAGCTAGCCAACAGCTAGCCAACAGCTAGCCATCAGATAGCCAACAGCTAGCCAACAGCTAGCCAACGTCTACCGAATAGACTCACAACCCGGTCGCATTCACAGGTAGTATCACATTTTCATCTCATTTCATTACAGTACAACGGTTTGATTTGTTTGATCGTAGCTAGCTACATAGCCGTCTTTGTATCAAAGATAATTGTGTAGTCTAGAGCGATTTTCTAGGTTAGCTAGCCTGCTATTGTCGTTCTTTTAACGCAACGTAACGTAAACACCACTGCTAGCTAGCCAGCTAGCCCCCGAATAGCAGCACTGTCAAAACTATTACACTCAACGGAACGACTTGATTAGTGTAGTGTCAACAACGCACCCACTGCCAGCTAGCCTACTTCAGCAGTACTGTATCATTTTAATCATTTTAGTCAATAAGATTCTTGCTACGTAAGCTTAACTTTCTGAACATTCGAGACGTGTAGTCCACTTGTCATTCCAATCTCCTTTGCATTAGCGTAGCCTCTTCTGTAGCCTGTCAACTATGTGTCTGTCTATCCCTGTTCTCTCCTCTCTGCACAGACCATACAAACGCTCCACACCGCGTGGCCACGGCCACCCTAATCTGGTGGTCCCAGCGCGCACGACCCACGTGGAGTTCCAGGTCTCCGGTAGCCTCTGGAACTGCCGATCTGCGGCCAACAAGGCAGAGTTCATCTCAGCCTATGCCTCCCTCCAGTCCCTCGACTTCTTGGCACTGACGGAAACATGGATCACCACAGACAACACTGCTACTCCTACTGCTCTCTCTTCGTCCGCCCACGTGTTCTCGCACACCCCGAGAGCTTCTGGTCAGCGGGGTGGTGGCACCGGGATCCTCATCTCTCCCAAGTGGTCATTCTCTCTTTCTCCCCTTACCCATCTGTCTATCGCCTTCTTTGAATTCCATGCTGTCACAGTTACCAGCCCTTTCAAGCTTAACATCCTTATCATTTATCGCCCTCCAGGTTCCCTCGGAGAGTTCATCAATGAGCTTGATGCCTTGATAAGCTCCTTTCCTGAGGACGGCTCACCTCTCACAGTTCTGGGCGACTTTAACCTCCCCACGTCTACCTTTGACTCATTCCTCTCTGCCTCCTTCTTTCCACTCCTCTCCTCACCCTCTCACCTTCCCCCCCTACTCACAAGGCAGGCAATACGCTCGACCTCATCTTTACTAGATGCTGTTCTTCCACTAACCTCATTGCAACTCCCCTCCAAGTCTCTGACCACTACCTTGTATCCTTTTCCCTCTCGCTCTCATCCAACACCTCCCACACTGCCCCTACTCGGATGGCATCGCGCCGTCCCAACCTTCGCTCTCTCTCCCCGCTACTCTCTCCTCTTCCATCCTATCATCTCTTCCCTCTGCTCAAACCTTCTCCAACCTATCTCCTGATTCTGCCTCCTCAACCCTCCTCTCCTCCCTCTCTGCATCCTTTGACTCTCTATGTCCCCTATCCTCCAGGCCGGCTCAGTCCTCCCCTCCCGCTCCGTGGCTCGATGACTCATTGCGAGCTCACAGAACAGGACTCCGGGCAGCCGAGCGGAAATGAGGAAAACTCGCCTCCCTGCGGACCTGGCATCCTTTCACTCCCTCCTCTCTACATTTTCTACCACTCTAAATTCCAAGCATCTGCCTCTAACCCTAGGAAGCTCTTTGCCACCTTCTCTTCCCTCCTGAATCCTCCTCCCCCCCTCCTCCCTCTCTGCAGATGACTTCGTCAACCATTTTGAAAAGAAGGTCGACGACATCCGATCCTCGTTTGCTAAGTCAAACGACACCGCTGGTTCTGCTCACACTGCCCTACCCTGTGCTCTGACCTCTTTCTCCCCTCTCTCTCCAGATGAAATCTCGCGTCTTGTGACGGCCGGCCGCCCAACAACCTGCCCGCTTGACCCTATCCCCTCCTCTCTTCTCCAGACCATTTCCGGAGACCTTCTCCCTTACCTCACCTCGCTCATCAACTCATCCCTGACCGCTGGCTACGTCCCTTCCGTCTTCAAGAGAGTGAGAGTTGCACCCCTTCTGAAAAAGCCTACACTCGATCCCTCCGATGTCAACAATTACAGACCAGTATCCCTTCTTTCTTTTCTCTCCAAAACTCTTGAACGTGCCGTCCTTGGCCAGCTCTCCCACTATCTCTCTCTGAATGACCTCCTTGATCCAAACCAGTCAGGTTTCAAGACTAGTCATTCAACTGAGACTGCTCTCCTCTGTATCACGGAGGCGCTTCGCACTGCTAAAGCTAACTCTCTCTCCTCTGCTCTCATCCTTCTAGATCTATCGGCTGCCTTCGATACTGTGAACCATCAGATCCTCCTCTCCACCCTCTCCGAGTTGGGCATCTCCGGCGCGGCCCACGCTTGGATTGCGTCCTACCTGACAGGTCGCTCCTACCAGGTGGCGTGGCGAGAATCTGTCTCCTCACCACGCGCTCTCACCACTGGTGTCCCCCAGGGCTCTGTTCTAGGCCCTCTCCTATTCTCGCTATACACCAAGTCACTTGGCTCTGTCATAACCTCACATGGTCTCTCCTATCATTGCTATGCAGACGACACACAATTAATCTTCTCCTTTCCCCCTTCTGATGACCAGGTGGTGAATCGCATCTCTGCATGTCTGGCAGACATATCAGTGTGGATGACGGATCACCACCTCAAGCTGAACCTCTGCAAGACGGAGCTGCTCTTCCTCCCGGGGAAGGACTGCCCGTTCCATGATCTCGCCATCACGGTTGACAACTCCATTGTGTCCTCCTCCCAAAGCGCTAAGAACCTTGGCGTGATCCTGGACAACACCCTGTCGTTCTCAACCAACATCAAGGCGGTGGCCCGTTCCTGTAGGTTCATGCTCTACAACATCCGCAGAGTACGACCCTGCCTCACACAGGAAGCGGCGCAGGTCCTAATCCAGGCACTTGTCATCTCCTGTCTGGATTAATGCAACTCGCTGTTGGCTGGGCTCCCTGCCTGTGCCATTAAACCCCTTCAACTCATCCAGAACGCCGCAGCCCGTCTGGTGTTCAACCTTCCCAAGTTCTCTCACGTCACCCCGCTCCTCCGTTCTCTCCACTGGCTTCCAGTTGAAGCTCGCATCCGCTACAAGACCATGGTGCTTGCCTACGGAGCTGTGAGGGGAACGGCACCTCAGTACCTCCAGGCTCTGATCAGGCCCTACACCCAAACAAGGGCACTGTGTTCATCCACCTCTGGCCTGCTCGCCTCCCTACCACTGAGGAAGTACAGCTCCCGCTCAGCCCAGTCAAAACTGTTCGCTGCTCTGGCCCCCCAATGGTGGAACAAACTCCCTCACGACGCCAGGACAGCGGAGTCAATCACCACCTTCCGGAGACACCTGAAACCCCACCTCTTTAAGGAATACCTAGGATAGGATAAGTAATCCCTCTCACCCCCCCCCTTTAAGATTTAGATGCACTATTGTAAAGTGACTGTTCCACTGGATGTCATAAGGTGAATGCACCAATTTGTAAGTCGCTCTGGATAAGAGCGTCTGCTAAATGACTTAAATGTAAATGTAAATGTAAATCACACCTCCTCCTCCATTCTTCACGGTGGGAACCACACATGCGGAGATCTTCCATTCACCTACTCTTGCATCTCAAAAAGAGACGGCAGTTGATACAACTTTGAAATTGTATTATTTCCTTGGGAAAGTAAAGCGGGCATAGTACGGGAGCGTCACTATGGGCGTAGTATGAGAAAGGAAAATACGTTTTATGGAGTTACCTGTTTGGAAGGTGACATGACTAAGGCCTCAGAATTGGTGGATGGTAGGAAAAGGTGGCCGGTAAAAAAGGGATGGCAATTGTATATTGGTCAGGATGCCCTATCCAAGGTGGATTATGTCTGGTCCTGCCATATGATGAGTCACATCCCCTGGAGAGGGTACGGGTGAGCAAAAAGGAGATGTAACTCCTTCAGGAGGGTTTAAGGAGAAAATCAGAAATCTCTTTAGAAAACCCCCCTCTGGCCCCCAAGGAAATAAACCAGGCCCTGGAGAGGGCACAAGTAGACAACAGAGCACAGGAAAGAGCAGGTCACCAATATGGAAAACAGCCACCCTGATAAAAAGAAAGAAAGAATATATGTTCTAACCTCCAGCCTCCCCTGTTTCCACAGGAGACATGAGACTGGGGGAATATAGGACCAAGCACCGAGAAAGAAATTGGCTGGTGCCGGTGGGTATGTGTCCTATCCACTATAGTCCTAGTACCATTAGCTATATTTTTTTAGGACTGGTACTAAATGTAGTACACTTACAAGAGGAACAAGCAGATAGACCAGGCTTAGAGGTGTTTCAACAAGAATGTGAATCCTGTCTAACGGTATTTAGAGCTCTTATAAGACATAAGGGGGAACCAATAAGCTGTGACACAGGTCAAAGCAATACTGTATGCCCTGGGTTCCCAACGGAAAAATTGAGACAAAGGTTTAACTACACCTATTGGAATAATGCTGAGGCAAATATAACAGAACCGGTTGCTATTTTGTGGAAATTATTAAAAAATGGGACCCTGTATGGATGGGCAGTAAACCTTACCAGAGGGCCCCAATTAGTAAATCAGACATGTAGGGATGGCCAATACACCAACTCCTATAAAGGGGAAAAGTGGAGAGGTATGCTAAGTGGTAACCTAACTGAGATAAAATGTATATTTGATCAAGACACCTTGGCCAGTACATGGGAGGATATAGTGTGCCACAACCCAAGTGATGTTGATAGAAACACCACGACCTGGCCACGGAACACTAGCGCCCTAAATTTGACCCGACAATGAAACAGCTCAACCACGGTCACAGCGTCTACTCACCCACAACCTTCTGAAGTGACAGTTTGTCTGAAAATATGACCCAGCCGGGAGAACAGGATGTGCTGTGTCTAAAAAATAGCAGAGCAAAGCTTAAAGTACGTAGAAGCACTTCAAAGGATAAAGCATCTAAACTAAAGAAGTCCACAGGAAATAAAGAAGAAACCTGGCTGAAAGATATAGTACTATACTTACACACGGGGAATTTGTCTGCATGGGATAGAAGGATATTTGGAAATTATACCCATGGTATATTGTTACCCTACCAAAGGAATAGGACATATAGATACTATAGATATGTCTCAGGACCCCAGGATAGGTTCCATAGACTGGAGTATGGGGAAAAGGGGAAACAAGTACCCCATGCCAAAGATGAAAATGGCAAGCCTTTGTATTACACAGCCACAGGTTGGACCTGTTACACAATACATAACAGAACAACTACTCCTATGACCGTACCAAGGGATACACCCTGGACAGTCATAGACCTTAGAAGCTTAGGGACAAACCTGACTCAAGAGAATGGAATGTACCAAGCTAGTTTGCACCTGGTCCAAAGAATGTGTGGGTCCAAACCAGAATGGAACTGGGGGCAAGAACTAAATAATGCCTTCCATCGCAAAAAGCCAAAAACAGTTAATGATTATAACACCATCTGGCCAAAGCCGCCCAGTAATAAAACAGAATCATGGGCTAGGTATCATTGCTTAAAGTGCGCATGGGAAAAAGTACCCTTTATGCATAAGTGGTCTGGAGGTCATTATCCCTCCCCCGGGATTCTAGGAGTAGCTCCTACTCTCGCGGTGCATAGCAAATATCAATATCAAGATTCTGGAGTTAGAGAAAGAAATGCTTGTCCTAGGAGCCAGTATGCAGACCATGTGTCTAGGCCAGGCATTAGGCCCAAAGATGAACTAACTCCCGTACATCACTTTGGATACAGCCTGAGCCCAATTGGTTACAGGGGAAATACGCTTTTCTGGTTCCATGGCCTTATGCTACAAAAGTGGACTACTAGTCAGGACACCATGTGATGTGGGGAACTGGAACTGAACGAGACAGTGACCACCAACATGACCCTGGTGAGTATAAATCATGCAGGGGTAAGAATCTCAAAATCCTATGATCCCAAAGCAATGGGATGGGGAAAAAGACCCTTAGACCCCACTCCTTTGTCACAGGGGTATGTACAGTTGGCCTGTTATGGTGGCCTAAAGTACCATTACAATCCAGGGGACATAGGGGGAACTAGAGACCAACTACCCAGGCTTAGCATATCAATTACTCCCCTGGGCAAGATACATGCTATAACCAGGAGCCAGAACCTGGGTGGGAGAAGTATTTAAAGACTGGGCAATACACTTAATGTGGCCAGCCGATAAGCCCCAATGGAATGAAAGTTGGGAAGTAAATAGCACCTGGTTGATGAATAGAACATCAGATTGGGACTGCAGTAGAATACCATGTAACTCATCCAGCCAAAACGTTATGAGTTGACTGCAAGGTGCTAAAATGACTCTTTGAGGCTAGCCAAAATAACTACTGTAACCTCTTGGAAGAGAAAGGAGTTGGGGACAATACCTACTGGTATTTAGATGGAAACCTCAAGTCAGACCAAACTAGAGGAAACTGGTATGGAACAGGATGGGGAAGTTTTACCACAGGTCTAGAGACCATGTGGAATGAAGTAGTAGTTAACCCAGTTACAGCAGTTACAGAAGTAATAGGAAAATAAATAGCAAAAGTAACTAAGTGGTGAGATACAGTTAAAGCCACATTTTGGATGGGTCTATGGATAACCATAGCCATCCTAATATTTCTGGCCCTGATGTTAGCAATAGGATGGGCCAAGAAAATGGGACTGCCAGTAGTTCAAGTACTGAATCAATTCTGGAAAGGAATTAAAATATTAAAATATTAAAGTGCATCTTATGGGTAATGAGAACCATAATAAAAATCATGTGGAAATTGTTAAAAGGCTTAGTGATCTGGAGTATGGTGTACGAACGGATCCATAGACATCCGCCTGTGCCATCACCCACAGATGACCCTGTCAGTCAGGAAACTATAATGGTGCGACAGAAGCAGAGGTCGCTGCGATACCGAGATGAACATGCAGTATAAATAGAAGGACTAAAAACTACAAACGTGAGATACGGTGAAAAGGAGGGAGTAGAAAGGGGATATAAATAAAGACCCTTGGTTGATATAAAGCCATTGTGGCTGAATAGCTGAGACTCGACCACGACAGAACTAGAATTATCTGCTAGACGACCACTACAGAGTTAAGCAGACTAGCTAGATTTAAATTAAATAATATGGCCTCAAACTACTCCATGACTGACAACGAGACTGATGAACAGCTGAACCCTGAAACCGGCCTGATGGTAAATAACTGTCTTTGCGAAATTCTACAAGTAATAATATGGTGTGTATTGGCCTATAAGAATAGACAGGGCCATGGGGTAGATGCAGGCCTAACTATGTTACTAACGGTAACCTGTGCCGGTATAAGATTTGGGTTAAGTAAAGGAAAGACAATTATGCTAACAATGGTACCCATAGTGGTAATGCAGCAAATGTGTATCATACTTGGGAAACATAATGAGTCGATACTTCTGGGACAAAGTTTAGCCGCGGTTTCGGGACTAATAGGCAAAATTGGAGCCTACCCTAGAGTTCATGCTGCAACTAATCAAACAAAGTCCCTTTGCCCTACTATAGAAGGATTTAAATGTGTGAACTGGGCACTAGAAGGTTTAGTGGTGATAGTAGTGGTATGGCAATTGATCAAAACATGGAATTAGTTGAAAAACGCTTGCACACGATTCAGGGCGGCTCATGGGTCATTGGGATTTGTGCTATGGGCAATAGTGGCCATCATGGCAGGGGCCCTTAAAAACAAATGGCCAGCCCTGAATGGATTCTGTCAAATAGTTGTATTAATGTTACCGATATTCCTTCACCCACCCACCAGGCGACGACCAGGGGGGAGCATCACAGGGTAAAAGAGGAACAGGGATCAACCACCTCCAGGGTAAGCCAACCTAAAAAATTATAGGGGACATACTAATGATAGGAGCCCAATTTTTGGGAGAGTAACTACCCTCCATGGCACAAATTGGGAATAGATAAGGCTTAAACAAGAACCCCTGGAGGATGTAGAACTGTCAGATGGGAGAATTATAGTTAACCTTAGAGAGAGTAAAATGTGCACCACCTATCCCGGAGGAAAGCTGTTAGTGAGCTGTGGAAATTGTGGATCATTGGCACCACAGCTGTTAAAAGACTATGGGGTGGACGCCGTGGTCTTATCCCAGAGCACCTGGGTATGCCTGAACTGCATAAAACCAGAGCAAGCGTATCAGATAAATAGGCAAGATAGAATAGGCAATAGAAATAGTTACCCAGGGGTAATCACCAGCTAGGGACCAGGGAGACAGGTACTGGGGAGAGAGAATGTAGCCACAGTATGGCTCAGGGGAGACCCGGCAAAACAAATAGTGTATCAAGCCGATGACGATTGGCCAGTACATAAGGCCAGTTTTAGATACGGACCTCTAGGGTTTGAGATGGGGGGGGGGGGGCACGGGAGATAACTACTGATAATCAGAATCACCTGTCAACACAGGCTGTCTTAGACTTAGAGTCAAACACAGAGAACCTTTGGTCTAAAAAAAAAGTAAGGAGGAGTTACTTAGACAGGAAGGATTTAAAAAAGCAAAAGGATGGCAGATTTACCAGACACTCACTGGCCAGGGGAGAGAAGGAATGGGTACGACTAGACTGTAACAGGTGGGAGTTAGTAAACACAGAGGGATGTCCAGTGGAAGGACTCAGAAGACATCAGTCTGTCTCAAGGGTGAGGCTTCATGTTCTAACCCCGGATATGACCTGTGTAGAACAGAGAATGTGTCAAAAGGCAGAGATACTCAGGGTAGAAGGATGGTTGGGAGGTGAATGGCACCTGCTGGAGGCCTCTGCTAGCACTCCAGGGCAGAACAAGGGAAGAAGCAAGAGACTCTCCCAGAGGGAGAGGCTCAGAATCCAAAGGTAGAGAGAAAGGCTAGGGATTATGAGAAGGACCAGCACAGAGGGAGAAAGAAGAGGGGTGATGAAGTTCTGTCCAAAAGAGTGGAAGAAGCAGTATTGCTGGCTGAAGAGCTAAGTAAAGTATGTTTTAATCTACAGAAAGGCTTTAAGACCCGAGAACCAGAAGGGAAATAAAGCAAAAAGGGGGCCTAGTGAAGATAGTCCGCCCCCCCAGGAACAGGAAGACATGGAGAAAAAGTAGAGACTAACCCCCTTCTTCCCCAAAACATGACATGAAGAAGAAAGAGTGGAGGATGAAGAAGGGAGTAGTGGAAATCAGATATGCCCATATCTAGAGGATATAGGGGATCAAACCTGTTTCAAATTAGAGAACTTTTACGGGGAACACCCCTCATGCAGAGGATGGGTTAGACCATCAGGGGATATGTATCAGGGGGAAGTGTTGTTGTGGAAAAGCATGGGGGGGGGTAGGTTAGATAAGTGCGGTAGTTGTGGGGTAAGGGTAGCGGGATACTTACATGGACACCTTAGTTTAAGGGGAAACACAACAGAAAGCTGTTACTGGAGGTGTTTGACCAGGGCCCAAAGCTGGCCAATGCAAAATGTGTTTGTTAATCAAAATGGTGTATTAATGAAGGGCGTAATACCCATGGAATTAACGCTCAGACATAATGGAGCAGTAGTTCCCTGAGATGCGTTTACTGGGAAAGTAGTATGAAGTATGAAGGGTTTAAGGGGAGGAGTGTATTATACAGGCTGGACCTTCCCAAGAGATGGCAGCAGGCCACTTCAACGCATGTAGTAAAGGTATGAGAATAACCACTGAAGTAATTAGCCACCCAGGTGGGGGAGCTAGAGGAAGGAAACCATTGTGTACAACTTGCTTTTGTAAATTGCCTGGACACAGAGCAGGTGGGGAAATGTTTTGGTGTAGTCCCATGTAGCCATGGAGATAAGATGTAGAGTTTATAGAGATAACAAAAATGGGACGCTCAGTGACAAACAGTAATGAAGAATAGTATGCATGTGCTTCAGAGATATGTTTATCAAGCTGATCTAAAATGGTTAATAGGAGTGGTGTTAAATTGGGATGGATTCATGTTAGGGTCAGTTGTCATTAGTGAAACAAGCAGATATGACAAAAAGGCAAAGAAAAGGGACCCGGAGAGGAGTCCTCAAAGCCCTGGAGAGGGGGATGCGGTAGCACAAAAAAGGACTCTGAGGACACCTCCTTTGCTGGGTCCGCACACACCGTCACCACTGCCTCCGCCTCTTAAGTGGTTCAATGAGGTACCTTACGTTCAAGTACCGCCCCCAGATGAGGAAGAATGCGAGTCATCGACAAAACAAGAAAAAGCTAAACCAACAGTAGAATGTGACTGGGTTAACCTGTCAGTGCTAGGGCTGTTTACTGCCCCTACTGGAGGAATTTGGTGCCCTTATTAAACAGGATACATTTTTGTCAAAAGTTGCTAATATATGCATATAAAAAATATTATCGAATAGAAAACACTCTAAAGCTTCTAAAACCGTTTAAATTTTGTCTCTATGTAAAGCAGAACTGTCAGGGCATGCATTCTCCCAAACTATCTCTTGTCATGATAAAAGTTGCCCCAACTTTGACGTCATCGCAAACACCCTTCCCAAACAGTTACAGCTCTGGGAACAGTTCCTACGTGTTCAGCGCGATCCCTGCTTTCAATTGGGCTTGTCATTGTGAGAATCGCGCGCTCACGAGAGTTTGAGCGTGCCGAAAGCTCTCGGTCACGTGAAAAAACAGGTCACTTTTATGCGCGCTCTGGTCAAATCCTGTCTTTTTTCCAAGATCGATTGAACGATGCCTGTTTTTCTGTTCGTCCTCACGATTGCTGTACACCTTTATAACATGTTAAAGCTTGATTATGAAGTTAGTTTGACAAGTTTACTCGACATATAATATGTAAGTTCGACGTTTTGGTGTGCATCCACTTGACTTTTGGCTACATTTTGACCGAAATGTGTAGTTTTTGAGAACCGAAAGACGCAGACTTGAAAACTAAACGCTGTTTTGGTAAGTATAATCCCTTCCAGGTCTTTTGATGGAAGAACAGCAAAGGTAAGGGAATATTTATGTGGTAAATTTGGGTTTCTGTGGACTCCAAGATAGAGGAGCCAGAATGCTACTTTTGGAGCGCCGACTCCTAATATAGCCTAGTGAACGCAACCTGTAACGTTAAAAATAAATGTAACACAGCGATTGCATTTAGAAGAAGTGTATCTTCCTATACATATGTAGAACATGCATATTTAGTCAAAGTTTATGATGTGTATTCCTTGTTAGCTGACGTTATCTGCCGGAGCTATCGTCATTTCTCCTGACATTTTAGTAGCATTTTTTGAACGATGCGTCATTGTAAACAGAGATTTATGGATATATATTGCAGATTATTGAAAAAAATGAATGTACTGTGTAACATGTTATATTACTGTCATCTGATGAAGATTTCAAAAGGTTAGTGAAATGATTTTTCTTTTAATCCTGCGTTTGTTGATTGCATATTTTTTCCTACTTGGCTATGCAAATGAGCTATGTCTGCGGTGGTGGTTTGACATAAATATGTGCTATGTTTTCGCCGTAAAACATTTTAGAAATCTGACTTGCTGGGTAGATAAACAACTTGTTTATCTTTCATTTGAGCTATTGGACTTGTCAATGTGTGGAGGTTAAATATTTTTAGGAATATTTTTGCGTTCCATGCGCCACATTCCAGCTGAGGGTGTGGGGGGGGTCCCAGCTGGGAACGGGTGTCCCCAACAGGTTTTAACCTGATACAAGATTTGGGATAAAAGGATGCATAGACACTGTCACTGGTGATAGTTTCACAGTGGCATTTCACAGTGACATTTTCACAATGACAGCTTGCCTCATCTAAAAATGTGTCGGTGTGATGTGCCAGTGCGACATGTCAAACTGACCCTTTACAGAAATAGCTAGCCGCAAGATTAGAATGTGCCTCAGAGCATGGGTTGACTTGGTCCTGAAGAAAGAGTATATAAGAAGCATGCTTTCAATGGAAAGGTGTGATGGTGCTACTTGATTTATCACTGACAGACAGCTCGTGATACTTCAACTATCATCAACCTAAAAGGTCATATCTGACTTTCATACTCTAGAACAATTGTAACTTTTGATTTCTGGATCTTGTAAAGAGACGAACAGAGACCATTACCCAGTACACTCCGATTGCCTACATAATCCACCCCGTAACTGGAGTCGATACACAGCATCAGTGGAGATCCGAAGGGTCTTGATCTCGACACAGCCTTTTAACAAGATTCAGAGAATCATAATACAAACTTCTAGTAGGAGAAACAGATACTAAGTGATTGGATAAGCCTCTGGAGAATTTGTGAGTGGAAGAACATACTCTTTGGGGGCCAAACAGGTCAATTAAGGTGATTAACTGCTTGTTGTAATACATATATAAGGCATTAATAGTAGTAAGTGTTTTGATGATTGTTGATGTAATAGATTAACTTCTTATTGGCCAGGTGGGACGGTGGCGTCGTGATATTTCAACTATCATCAACCTAAAAGGTCATATCTCACTTTCATACTCTAGAACAATTGTAGTATTGTAGTATTTATAATACTACAGTATTATAAATATTTAACTTTCATAAAATCACAAATGTAATACATCAAAATAAAGAAGCTTAACTTCTTGTTAATCCAGCCGCTGTGTCAGATTTTTAAAAGGCTTTACGGCGAAAGCACACCATGTGATTATCTGAGGACAGCGCCCAGCATACAAACACATGAAAAGCATATTTCAACCAGGCAGGTGCGACACGAAAGTCAGAAATAGCAATGTAAAAAATATCTTACCTTTGATGAACTTCTTCTGTTGGCACTCCAAAACATCCCAGTTGCATCACAAATGGTCCTTTTGTTCGATAATGTCCTTCTTTATATCCATAAAAACTCAGTTTAGCTGGCACGCTTCAGTCAATAATCCACCCAGTTTCCCACAATCAAAATGCATACAAAATGAATCCCAAACGGTACGAATAAACTTTTACAAACAAGTCAAACAATGTTTATAATCAAACCATAGGTAGCTAATACATAAATAAACAATAACATTTAAGACAAAGAATTTAAGACGCTCTTTTCCAAGCGCTTGGAAACACTACAGCCAAAATGGGAGCCACCTAGAAAAACTACAATTTCTGGCTAATTTTTCCAAAAACCAGCCTGATACTTTTTCTTAAGACTCTTGACATCTAGTGGAAGCCCTAGGAACTGCAATCTGGGAGAACTTGACCATATAATAATTGTGATAGCCATTGAAAATAGTGCTAGGCTGAATTTTTTTTTTGGGGGGGGTGGTTTGTCCTCGGGGTTTGGCCTACCATATCAGTGCTGTTATACTCACAGACATCATTTTAACGGTTTTAGAAACTTTTAGTGTTTTCTATCCAAATCTACCAATTATATGCTTAGCCTAGCTTCTGGGCCTGAGTAACAGGCAGTTTACATTGGCCATGCTTTTCATCCGGACGTCAAAATACTGCCCCCTACCCAAGAGAGGTTAAAGAAGATATTGTCTGATTGATGATTTCACCAATAAGCCTATGATTGACAAGGAACCTACCCCAACAACAGGGACTTGGGAGTTTGTCAGGATCAAAAGAAAGAAGAAAGGATCAAAGCCAGTAATGAACTGACACCCCTATGAGCAGTGGTCAGACACTTAATTACTAATGATGTCAACAAGCAAATCTTGACAGTGATCTAGACCTGGATACAGGGGACACTGGGCTTTACTGGTGTGACCTTGGTATCAAAGATGTAGTGGATGACGACATAAGAATGTATACGATCTATATACTGCTAGCATCTCTGTTCATTGAAGCAGAATGAATAGGATGAAGTAATGTTACCTAAACAGTTCTATATCATGTGATGAATATGCTACTTTTCCCATTACTCCAAACTGTCAACACTTCACAGAAACGATTACTCAACTTGAGTGGGTTGAGTCAATGACGTGAACTTCCTGTTTTGCGCTCCCCTCGGGCTAGTGTGGTGGAGGATATATTTTGTGTGCTATACTCAGCCTTGTCTCAGGGTAGTAAGTTTGTGGTCTGTTGATACCCCTCTAGTGGTGTGGGGGCTGTGCTTTGGCAAAATGGGTGGGGTTATATCCTGCCTGTTTTGCCCTGTCTGGGGGTATCGTGGGACAGGGCAACAGTGTCCCCCGACCCACCCTGTCTCAACCTTCAGTATCTATGCTGCAATAGTCTATGTGCCCGGGAGCTAGGGTCAGTCTGTCCTATCTGGTGAAATTCTCCTATTGTATCTGGTGTCCTGTGTGAACTTAAGTATGCTCTCTCTAATTCTTCCATCTATCTCTTTCTCTCTCCCCTCCTGGAGGACCTGAGACACAGGACCATGCACTGGGTCTACCTGACCTGATGACTCCTGGCTGTCCTCGTCCCCAGTCCACCTGATCGTGCTGCTGACCTAGTTTCTGCTGTTGTACCTGTGGCTATGGAAACCTGACCTGTTCACCGGATGTGTTACCTTGTACCGGACCTTCTGTTTTCAACCCTCTCTAACCATCTCCCTCCCTCTCGCTCTCCTTCTCTACTGCTGTCTCGACCTATGAATGGTCGGCTAAGAAAAGCCAACTGACATTTATTCCTGAGGTGCTGACCTGTTGCACCCTCTACAACCACTGTGATTATTATTTGACCCTGCTGGTCATATATGAATGTTTGAACATCTTGAAGAACGATCTGGCCTTAATGGCCATGTACTCTTATAATCTCCACCCGGCACAGCCAGAAGAGCACAGGCCACCCCTCATAGTCTGGTTCCTCTCTAGGTTTCATCCTAGGTTCCTGCCTTTCCAGGGAGTTTTTCCTAGCCAGCGTGCTTCTACATCTGCAGTGATTGCTGTTTAGGGTTTTAGGCTGGGTTCTGTATAAGCACTTCGTGACATCTGCTGATGTAAAAAGGACTTTATCAATACATGTAATTTCAATTTGAAGAAGTGTTTCCATGATTGAATAGTTATGGTGTTCATATCATATAGTTTCTTACACAACCTGTCTTTTTGTCTCTCAGAGATTTCAGGTATTCCAGGCTTCTATGTTGACCAACAACAGGTCACTGGAATTGTAGGAGGGAGTGTCATGGTCAATTGTTATGGTAATTTTGGAGCTATAAGTTTGTGCATGCTGGGTGACTCGTGTGGTGAGTAGTAATTGGGAATTTAGATGAAGCATCAGTAGAACTAAAGCGGATCATTCATGCCAATGGTAAAATAGTCGTAACAGTGACTATGAGTGGACTAAAAATGAACACATGCTTGTACCAATGTGCATTGGGAGACCTACTGATAACTGTTCGTATGACTGTCAGTCAACGAACCACAAAACAGAATCCCAGCACCATAATTAAGAACTGAGTGACTATTTTCAACAAACCACACTTTAATCCATGCTTTACTTACCATTTTAGAAACTAGTCACAGAAATGCTGAAAGTAGTGTTATTTTCTTAAAACCTTTCCAGCAATACAAATTCCATCAACCCAAGATGTCTCTGCAGTTATGACTGGAGATTCTGCAGTCACTTTTACCTGTCAGGCTTCAGTCAACAACATCTGGAGCCCAGATGTAAGTATCAGGTATCAAGGTAAGACCCAATTGTAGACTGTGTGAAGTAACAATGTTTATTGTAACAGGGGCAGGCAAACGACAGGTCAAGCAAGGCAGGCAGGGGTCGATAATCCATAGTAGGAGCAAAGGTACAGGACGGCAGGCAGTCTCAAGCAGAGTTCAGTAATCCAGAGGTGGGGCAAAGGTACAGGACGGAAGTCAGGTTCAGGGACAGGCAGAGTGGTCAGGTGGGCGGGTACAGGGTCAGGACAGGCAAGGGTCAAAAACCAGGAGGATGATAAAAAGAGCGGCTGGACAAAGACAGGCGCTGACAGGACAAATGCTGGTAAGCTTGACAAACAAGACGAACTGGCACAGACAGACAGAAAACACAGGTATAAATACCCATAGGATAAGTAGGGAAGATGGGCGACACCTGGACGGGGTGGAGACAAGCACAAGGACAGGTGAAACAGATCAGGGCGTGACAGTAAGTGTATTTTTATTTATTTATTTTATTTCACCTTTATTTAACCAGGTAGGCAAGTTGAGAACAAGTTCTCATTTACAATTGCGACCTGGCCAAGATAAAGCAAAGCAGTTCGACAGATACAACGACACAGAGTTACACATGGAGTAAAACAAACATACAGTCAATAATACAGTATAAACAAGTCTATATACAATGTGAGTAAATGAGGTGAGAAGGGAGGTAAAGGCAAAAAAGGCCATGGTGGCAAAGTAAATACAATATAGCAAGTAAAACACTGGAATGGTAGTTTTGCAATGGAAGAATGTGCAAAGTAGAAATAAAAATAATGGGGTGCAAAGGAGCTAAATTAATTAATTAATTAAATACAGTTGGGAAAGAGGTAGTTGTTTGGGCTAAATTATAGGTGGGCTATGTACAGGTGCAGTAATCTGTGAGCTGCTCTGACAGTTGCTGCTTAAAGCTAGTGAGGGAGATAAGGGTTTCCAGTTTCAGAGATTTTTGTAGTTCGTTCCAGTCATTGGCAGCAGAGAACTGGAAGGAGAGGCGGCTAAAGAAAGAATTGGTTTTGGGGGTGACTAGAGAGATATACCTGCTGGAGCGTGTGCTACAGGTGGGAGATGCTATGGTGACCAGCGAGCTGAGATAAGGGGGGACTTTACCTAGCAGGGTCTTGTAGATGACATGGAGCCAGTGGGCTTGGCGACGAGTATGAAGCGAGGGCCAGCCAACGAGAGCATACAGGTCGCAATGGTGGGTAGTATATGGGGCTTTGGTGACAAAACGGATTGCACTGTGATAGACTGCATCCAATTTGTTGAGTAGGGTATTGGAGGCTATTTTGTAGATGACATCGCCGAAGTCGAGGATCGGTAGGATAGTCAGTTTTACTAGGGTAAGTTTGGCGGCGTGAGTGAAGGAGGCTTTGTTGCGGAATAGAAAGCCGACTCTAGATTTGATTTTAGATTGGAGATGTTTGATATGAGTCTGGAAGGAGAGTTTATAGTCTAGCCAGACACCTAGGTACTTATAGATGTCCACATATTCTAGGTCGGAACCATCTAGGGTGGTGATGCTAGTCGGGCATGCTTGTGCAGGCAGCGAACAGTTGAAAAGCATGCATTTGGTTTTACTAGTGTTTAAGAGCAGTTGGAGGCCACGGAAGGAGTGTTGTATGGCATAAAAACACCCCTAAAAGATCACCACTAATGTTAGACACAGGAACCTTGGTATAAAACTCTTTAGTAATAAAATTGAATTGCAGACAGAGATTCACATACAGAATACCTCAGTAGTCTATAGTAAAGATCTGTTTAGCAAAACAGGAGACAACACTCTTTATACTAGTTAGTGTGGACAACCTACCGTCAATCATACCTTAACATTGTTGCATTGGATTAGATACAAAGTATCTAAGATGATAAACCATGTCTAGACTGTGGTTTCTCACTCTGTACTATAAGCCATCAACCACACCTGTGTAGTCTCAGGCGCTTTGCTATTTTCGGAACATCTCGGCCTTGAGGCTGCGTGACTATCAGCAGGTGCAGGCAGTTCTCAGTCTGAGAACTAAAGCAGTACATCTCCATTTCTCAGTACATTTCCATCATTGAGCATTGCAAGCATACAATGGCTTTCACATAAATACAGAAATCATGGCACTGGTGGCCTGTGCATATTTGTAAACAACAGCTGGTGCACGAAATCTAAGGAAGTCTCTAGATTTTGCTCGCCTGAAGTAGAGTTTATTGTGATAAACTGCAGGCCACACTACCTGCCTAGAGAGTTCTCAGCTATACTTGCCGTGGCTGTTTATTTGCCACCACAGTCAGATGCTTGCACTAAGACCACACTCAGTCAGCTGTATAAGGAAATAAGCAAGCAGGAAACCACTCACTCAGAGGTGGCGCTCCTAGTGGCTGGAGACTTTAATGCAGGGAAACTTAAATCAGTTCTACCAAATCTCTATCAACATGTTAAATGTGCAACCAGAGGGGAAAAAAATGATAGATCACCTATACTCGTAAAAAGGTCTCCCTCGCCCTCCATTTGGTAAATCTGACCACAGCTCTATCCTCCTGATTCCTGCTTACAAGCAAATATTAAAGCAGGAAGCACCAGTGACTCGGTCTATAAAAACTACAGGACTGCTTTGCTATCACAGACTGGAATATGTTCCAGGATTCTTCCGATGACATTGAGGAATACACCACATCAGTCACAGGCTTTATCAATAAGTGCATTGAGGACGTCGTCCCCACAGTGACTGTACGTACATACCCGAACCAGAATCCATGGATTATACAGGCAACATTCGCACTGAGCTAAAGGTTAGAGCTGCCGCTTTCAAGGTGCGGGACACTAACCCGGAAGCTTACAAGAAATCCCGCTATGCCCTGCGACAAACCATCAAACAGGCAAAGCGGCAATACAGGGCTAAGATTTAATCACACTACACCAGCTCCGACGCTCGTCGGATGTGGCAGGGCTTGCAAACTGTTACAGACTACAAAAGGAAGCACAGCCGTGAGCTGCCCAGTGACATGAGCCTACCAGACGAGGTAAATCACTTCTATGCTGGCTTCGAGGCAAGCAACACTGAGGCATGCATGAGAGCATCAGCTGTTCTGTGTGATCACGCTCTCCGTAGTCAACGTGAGTAAGACCTTTAAACAGGTCAACATACACAAGGCTGCGGGGCCAGACAGTTTACCAGGGTGTGTGCTCCGGGCATGTGCTGGCAGGTGTCTTCACTGACATATTCAACATGTCACTGATTGAGTCTGTAATACCAACATGCTTCAAGCAGACCACCATAGTCCCTGTGCCCAAGAACACAAAGGCAACCTGCCTAAATGACTATAGACCCGTAGCACTCACGTCCGTAGCCATGAAGTGCTTTGACAGGCTGGTAATGGCTGACGGGCGGCTCTGGCGGCTCCTGACTTATGGGTGGCTCTGGCGGCTCCGGACAGGAGGGCGGCTCTGGCGGCTCCGGACAGGAGGGAGACTCTGGAAGCGCCGGACAGGAGGGAGAACCTGGAGGGATGAGACAGAGAGACAGCCTGCTGCGTGAGGCTGCCACAGGAGGCCTGGTGCGTGGAGGAGGCACCGGATGGACCGGACCGTGGAGGCGCACTGGATGTTTTGAGCACCGAGCCTGCACAACCTGTCCTGGCTGGATACTCCCTGTAGCCCGGCAAGTGCGGCGGGGTGGAACAGACTGCACTGGGCTGTGCTGGCAAACCTGGGACACCGTGCGTAGGGCTGGTGCCATATAACCGGGGCCGAGGAGACCCACTGGAGACCTGATGCGCTGAGTCGGCTTCATTACTCCTGGTTCGATGCCCACTCTAGCCCGGCCGATACGAGGAGCTGTGATGTAGCGCCCCGGGCTATGCCTGTGCACTGGGGACACTGTGTGCCTCACGGCTTAACACGGTGCCTGCCCAGTCAACCTCTCGCCACGGTAAGCACGGGGAGTTGGCTCAGGTCTCCTACCTGACTTAGCCACACTCCCTGTGTGCCTCCCCCCCAGTACATTTTTGGGGCTGCCTCTCATCCCTGTTGCGCTGCCGTGCTAACTCTTCATATCGCCGCCGCTCAGCTTTAGCTGCCTCCAGCTCTTCCCTAGGGCGGCAATATTCCCCCGTCTGTGCCCAGGGTCCCTTACCGTCCAAAATCTCCTCCCATGTCCAGGAATCCAGAACCCTCTGCTCCTGGTTACCACGCTGCTTGGTCCAGTTGTGGTGGGTAGATCTGTAACGGTGTTCGTTGGTGGAAGAAGAGTAGACCAAAACACAGCGTGGTAAGTGTTCATGGTGGAAATTTAATCAAAACTGAACACTAAACAAAATAATAACAAGGAATAACGAGAACGAAACAGTTCTGTCAGGTGATACACACAAAACGGAAAACAACTACCCACAATCCAAGGGCAATGATTGACAGCTGCCTCTGATTGGGAACCATACCAGGCCAAACACATATCAAATCAAATCAAATCAAATTTATTTATATAGCCCTTCGTACATCAGCTGATATCTCAAAGTGCTGTACAGAAACCCAGCCTAAAACCCCAAACAGCAAACAATGCAGGTGTAAAAGCACGGTGGCTAGGAAAAACTCCCTAGAAAGGCCAAAACCTAGGAAGAAACCTAGAGAGGAACCGGGCTATGTGGGGTGGCCAGTCCTCTTCTGGCTGTGCCGGGTAGAGATTATAACAGAACATGACCAAGATGTTCAAATGTTCATAAATGACCAGCATGGTCAAATAATAATAAGGCAGAACAGTTGAAACTGGAGCAGCAGCACAGTCAGGTGGACTGGGGACAGCAAGGAGCCATCATGTCAGGTAGTCCTGGGGCACGGTCCTAGGGCTCAGGTCCTCCGAGAGAGAAAGAAAGAGAGAATTAGAGAGAGCATATGTGGGGTGGCCAGTCCTCTTCTGGCTGTGCCGGGTGGAGATTATAACAGAACGTGGCCAAGATGTTCAAATGTTCATAAATGACCAGCATGGTTGAATAATAGTAAGGCAGAACAGTTGAAACTGGAGCAGGAGCATGGCCAGGTGGACTGGGGACAGCAAGGAGTCCTCATGTCAGGTAGTCCTGGGACATGGTCCTAGGGCCCAGGCCAGTTGAAACTGGAGCAGCAGCATGGCCAGGTGGACTGGGGACAGCAAGGAGTCATCATGTCAGGTAGTCCTGGGGCATGGTTCTAGGGCTCAGGTCCTCCGAGAGAGAGAAAGAAAGAGAGAAGGAGAGAATTAGAGAACGCACACTTAGATTTACACAGGACACCGAATAGGACAGGAGAAGTACTCCAGATAAACAAACTGACCCTAGCCCCCCGACACATAAACTACTGCAGCATAAATACTGGAGGCTGAGACAGGAGGGGTCAGGAGACACTGTGGCCCCATCCGAGGACACATAGATTTCAAACATAGAACAAAACATAGAAAGCCCACCCCAACTCACGCCCTGACCAACCTAAAACAGAGACATACAAAAGGAACTAAGGTCAGGACGTGACAACTGTGCTTTGAAACTCTCGAGGCATTTGATACTGACACTCAAGCTCCTTTGATCGTTCTGGCAGAGAAAGGCCATGAAGTATACTTTTTTTTTAGTTGCTACTTCTTTTGGGACATGATACCACCCCAATGTATTTTGTATTTTGGGACATGATTACCATCCCAATGTATTTTTTATGTTGAGACATGATACCATCCCATGGCAGGCAGCTGGGGTCCAGAGAGAGTACAAACTATTATCTCTGTCCCACAGCCGGTTACCAAATGACATTTGATGTCACTGACTGGTATGACAGGGCGTGGCTGCCTGACTATGCCGAGGTTGTCAAGCCTCTCTCAGATCTCATTTACGGTCACAACATGGCTTCTCCATGTCTGGGTCTCCCTGTGCACATTCTAAACCCTTTCAATCTGTTTGTGTGTGAGAAGAATGCTTTTATGTCTCCTGTGTTGACTCAGGCTCAATCCAGCAACACTGTTGCCAACCATGGATGGAGAACCCTACGACTGCACTTCTCTGGTCGACATGATATCAAAACAAAGGTCAGATTTCACCCTGTGGAAACAGCGTGGGTTCCTTACTTCCTCTGAGGAAACTATTTCTCACTTGAAATGAGTTGATAACCTCTTGACTACCGTTATTCCCCTTTCTGAAATACAGTGCCTTGCGAAAGTATTCGGCCCCCTTGAACGTTGCGACCTTTTGCCACATTTCAGGCTTCAAACATAAAGATATAAAATTGTATTTTTTTGTGAAGAATCAACAACAAGTGGGACACAATCATGAAGTGGAATGCCATTTATTGTATATTTCAAACTTTTTTAACAAATCAAAAACTGAAAAATTGGGCGTGCAAAATTATTCAGCCCCTTTACTTTCAGTGCAGCAAACTCTCTCCAGAAGTTCAGTGAGGATCTCTGAATGATCCAATGTTGACCTAAATGACTAATGATGATAAATACAATCCACCTGTGTGTAATCAAGTCTCCGTATAAATGCACCTCCGCTGTGATAGTCTCAGAGGTCCGTTAAAAGCGCAGAGAGCATCATGAAGAACAAGGAACACACCAGGCAGGTCCGAGATACTGTTGTGAAGAAGTTTAAAGCCGGATTTGGATACAAAAAGATTTCCCAAGCTTTAAACATCCCAAGGAGCACTGTGTAAGCGATAATGTTGAAATGGAAGGAGTATCAGACCACTGCAAATCTACCAAGACCTGGCCATCCCTCTAAACTTTCAGCTCATACAAGGAGAAGACTGATCAGAGATGCAGCCAAGAGGCCCATGATCACTCTGCATGAACTGCAGAGATCTACAGCTGAGGTGGGAGACTCTGTCCATAGGACAACAATCAGTCGTATATTGCACAAATCTGGCCTTTTTTTGGAAGAGTGGCAAGAAGAAAGCCATTTCTTAAAGATATCCATAAAAAAGTGTCGTTTAAAGTTTGCCACATGCCACCTGTGAGACAAACCAAACATGTGGAAGAAGGTGCTCTGGTCAGATGAAACCAAAATGTAACTTTTTGGCAACAATGCAAAACGTTATGTTTGGCGTAAAAGCAACACAGCTCATCACCCTGAACACATCATCCCCACTGTCAAACATGGTGGTGGCAGCATCATGGTTTGGGCCTGCTTTTCTTCAGCAGAGACAGGGAAGATGGTTAAAATTGATGGGAAGATGGATGGAGCCAAATACAGGACCATTCTGGAAGAAAACCTGGTGGAGTCTGCAAAAGACCTGAGACTGGGACGGAGATTTGTCTTCCAACAAGACAATGATCCAAAACATAAAGCAAAATCTACAATGGAATGGTTCAAAAATAAACATATCCAGGAGTTAGAATGGCCAAGTCAAAGTCCAGACCTGAATCCAATCGAGAATCTGTGGAAAGAACTGAAAACTGCTGTTCACAAATGCTCTCCATCCTACCTCACTGAGCTTGAGCTGTTTTGCAAGGAGGAATGGGAAAAAATTTCAGTCTCTCGATGTGCAAAACTGATAGAGACATACCCCAAGCGACATACAGCTGTAATCGCAGCAAAAGGTGGCGCTACAAAGTATTAACTTAAGGGGGCTGAATAATTTTGCACGCCCAATTTTTGTTAAAAAAGTTTGAAATATCCAATAAATGTCGTTCCACTTCATGATTGTGTCCCACTTGGTGTTGATTCTTCACAAAAAAATACAGTTTTATATCTTTATGTTTGAAGCCTGAAATGTGGCAAAAGGTCGCAAAGTTCAAGGGGGCCGAATACTTTCGCAAGGCACTGTAGCTATATGTAAATGTTTGGCTCATACTAACTATTTTGCTTCTGTCTCCAAGAGCAACACAATTACTGATTTGGCAGCAAAGCAACAACTGTGTCTGCTTATTCCCATGTGTTACTGATGGTTTCACTTCCAGTTAACTTTTTAATCTCCTACTGATATATCTGACATACAATCCTCTGTAGGTCCAGCTGAATCGAAGAAGTGGAAATGACTTTGCACATACGATCAGGTGCAGAAACTCTTGCTGGGTTCAGCTGGGCTACCAGTCCTAACACGTTCTTGTTTTCCTTACATGGCTAAATTGTCACATGGTGGAGACCATGTGTCAAAGGGGAAAGTGGCTGATTTTGTAAATACATTTTGGTTTGCACCTGGGTTTTCTGTGTTTGCTGAACAATTTTGTGCGAAATATGTAATTTGTATGACTAACAACATGGGAAGAGGGATTCCCATGCCTATGTCGGCTCATCCAACCTCTGAAGGGCCCTATTGGCTCCTCATGACGTTCTGACAGGTAGACCAATGAGAATGATCAATTCCCCTTTCCCACAGAACAAGTTGACACTGATGGGCTGTGACGATGACATGGTAAGTTATTGTACTGCTCTAAACAATGTTCTGAAGGCTATTTTCCCCAGAGTGAAAGTGGCTCTGCCCCAGCCTCTGGTGGGGATCCTGCACAAACTGCAACCAGGTTACTGGGTGGTGGTGAAAGTCCTGAGACGAAGGCATTGGAACCAGCAGAGGTGGACTGGACCATACCAGGTGATGCTGATTATCCCCACTGCTGTTCGCATAGCTGAGAGGTCTACTTGGATCCATGCCAGCCACTGTAGGAAGGTGCCATACTGCCCACCAGACCCAGAGGATGGAGGAGCCGAGATGCCTGAGGTCACCGACTAGATGGTCATGGGAGAATCTGGGCTAGACTCTATGCATCATGTGTTTTTTGCTCTTGTCTTGAGTATTCTCATTACAGTTACCATATGGACAGTGACTCAAGGACAACCGGTCCTGGAAGATGGACAAAATGGTACGCACTCTACTGATGACCGCTCAGTCCCATAGCGGGACTTAAATAACAGCCGCTCCAGCTCGAGTCAACGGCAGGCTCAGTACGGGAGTCCAGAAAACAATTGGCCCCCCCCCATTGTTTAAGAAGACGGAGATCAATGGATCAACGTGATGATTGTCTTCTTTGTACAGATGAAGAGTGTACTTCTGTATCATTTTGTATTGTTTAAACGATTCCCTTGAGAATGTTTGGCACTATGTGAAGGCGAAGTTGATTGGAAAGTTAATCAGAAAGTAAGAATTCAAATTTTAAATGGTTTGGACTGATTAAGATTTAGCAAAGTGAAAACTAACGAAGTGTTTATGTTGTGAATATTTGTTATTTTTATTTTGTTTTTAGTGGATGTTTCACAGTCAAGTTAAATGGCACAATCAAGTTAAGGTAGGAGCAGATTCACAACTTGTGGGAGTTCCCATCTGACTATACAAATGGATTTCCCATTCTTAGTGGAGATACCATGTAACTCTGATCTTATGATGTTTCTCTGTTGTGTCACAACCACACAGGACCACCGTTGTTTGCTAGGCCAGGTAATACTAAGTTTGGAGGGTGGATCATGCAACTGTGTCTGACCGTTGTTTTAGTCATTGTATTGATTTTGCAGCTCATCCTCATACTGAAGTTTTGCTGCAATATGTGTTTAAAACTGGTAACAAATTCAAGGCAAAATGTAATGTTAACTGTTGCCATGACAAGGGCCAGAATGCAGGATGTGAAGCATGAGCTACATTTTACACCTGAAGACAGTGATGTTTGACCTGTTGCATACTTAGAAATGTATCTGTTGTAGACAGAGGCTTTGCTATCACAAGGTCAGGTCAGTGGGAGTGGAATATTGGCTGAACGCCCAGACTCTGTGATTGCCAGGTGTTCTCTCGTAAACTGGGAGCAAGCGCTTTGCTGAGAAAGGATCCACTTGGCTGTCATCAGCAGACACTGGCAAGTTTGAACTGTTTATGGTATGAAGGTTAAAGGTTTGAAACTCAGTACCTTGACGGGAGGTTCCTCACAGGGATAAACCTCATATGTTACATCTGGAAGGTTTTCTCATTTTATCTTTACATATGGTGTGAATATGTCATGTTATTTTATAGAAGATTGAACCTTCTAAGAGGGGAATGTGAGACACAAATCACATATTTACCTTTTTTGTTTAATATTAATAGTTAACAATTTATATGCTTAACAATAGTAAAGACATGTGTTTAGTGCCAGTGCTGTGCTTCTGAGAGAGGATGGTTAATCTCTTCCACACTCACTCCCCACAGCTGTAAGTCGCTCTGGATAAGAGCGTCTGCTAAATGACTTAAATGTAAATGTAAATGTCTACGCATGTAGTCATGGACATGGGATACAGATAAGCTTGAGGAACAAATAGACTGGTATTGTTTCTAATTTCTCTTTGCTTCTGAGTAACCTGGTCACACGGCATTAAGACAAAGAGCCTCTGAGAAGTGACCACAATTCTTCAGCCCATCCTGCTCGTTTGCTATCTTCCAAGGGCACAGCTGTGGGGAGATAGAAGAGAACGGAGGCTAGCTTGGTAGAGCTTATGATGCCCTGATCTGCCAGGGAGGGGTGGAACCAACCATGACTAAGCCGATCTTGTGTTTCTATATAAACCCCTTGTGTCTCAGCTCTCACTCCTTTCACTCTGTGTGCATGTGGTGACCTTGCTCCCTTATTAATAAGTGAATAAAGAATTTGTTTAAGTATAACTCGTGTGATAAGTTTCTCTCCTCATTTGATAATAAATAATTAACCACAAGAAACATGCCATAATGTTTCATTCAACCATTTTAACACCCTTGCTGTAGTCATTGAATGAGTTACAATGTCACCAATATGTAAGATATTAGGAGGCAGTCTTTAGTATTTTTGTCTGGTTATAAAATCCAGGCAAATGATATTGAGAGCAGTAGAGTTTCTTTATTAACAAGGTTTACCAGCAAGTTAGCACACAGAAGTATTGATGGAACAGTACACAACAGCTGTGATTTGTTACATTAAACCATAAGAAACAAGTATCAGGAAAAGGGTTAGAGACACTGCCAACAGGCAGCACTATATTGGTCAAGAGTTTCATTCCACACCACATGCACATTTGAGTGGAATAATTACAGTACACACATAAAGTATATATATATCGTTATTGCTAATGTGTGGTGTTTAGACACATTTTGGATATAGAAAAATACAATGTGTTGTTGGGAATAGAATCTGATACCCACATTTACAGCATGGCATACTGCACGTAGATCTAAGAATGAAGATGTATAGCTCTTACTCCCAGAGGGAAAGAAATATTGAAGGTATACAAAAATGTAGAATGAAGGTTACGATAAGGAAAAATACAGGTAAAGCCTATTGACAGTTGTAGACACTGATTGCACAAAACACCTCTCCCTTTGCCCACAGAACAGCCCCAATTTGTCAGGGCATGGACTCAACAAGGTGTCGAAAGTGTTCCACAATGATACTGGCCGATGCTGACTCTTATGCTTCCCACAGTTTTGTAGAGTTGGCTGGATGTCCTTTGGGTGGTGGACAATTCTTGATACACACTGGAAACTGTTGAATGTGAAAACTCAGCAGCATTTTAAAGTTCTTGACACATACCTACTACCATACCCCGTTCAAAGGCACTTAAATCTTTTATCTTGCCCATTCTCCCTCTTAAAACCTCTTAAGGATCCACCTCTTTTTTTTCAATATCAGATATGTCTATGTCCTGGGAAATGTTGTTGTTACTTGCAACCTCATGCTAATCACATTAGCCTACGTTAGCTCAACCTTCCCACAGGGAAAGAAACCGATCCTGTAGAGGGTAATGGTACACAATCCATGTCTCGATTTTCTCAATGCTTAAAAATCCTTCTTTAACCTGTCTTCTCCTCATCATTTACACTTATTTAATTGGATTTAAATAGTGACATCAATTAGGGATCATAACATTCACCTGGATTCACCTGGCCAAAAGTATGACCTCCAGAAGTATTGAGACAGTGACACATGTTTTGTTATTTTGGCTCTGTACTTCAACACTTTGAACTTTGACAGTCTGCAATTTAACCTCAATTACTGTGAGGTTAAATTGCAGACTGTCAATTTTAATTTGAGTGTATTTTCTTTCATATCGGGTGAACTGTTTACAAATTACAACAACCGATTGTTCCCAGTCCCCCCCTTTTAGGGGACTAAAGGTTTTTGGGACAAATTCACGTATATATATTAAAGTAGTCCAAAGTTTAGTATTTGGTCCCATATTCCTAGCATGCAATGATTACATCAAGTTTGTGACTCTACAAACTTGTTGGATGCATTTGCTTGTTATGGTTGTGTTTCAGATTATTTTGTGCACAATAGAAATGAATGGTAAGTAATGTCATGTGTCATCACTTTTGTCGTCACTTTTATTGTAAATAAGAATAGAATACATTTCTAAACACTACTTCATTAATGTGGATGCTACCATGATTACGGAAAGTCCTGAACGAAAAGTGAAGAATTATGAGTGAGAAAGTTACAGATGCACAAATATCGTACCACCCCTCCCACCCTCCAAAAAATGCTAACCTCCTCTGTTATTGTATTTGTCTTGGGTGTATTTGTGCGTCTGTAACTTTCTCCCATCATTATTCACTATTCATTCAGGATTATCCGTGGTCATGGTAGCATGCACATTCATGTAGAAGTGTTTAGAAACATATTATATTTACTGTAGTGACTCCTTCATAATGTTTTGTACACTCAGTGTGTTGTTGTTTCTTTCGGGGGAAAAAGTATTTGGTGCAAACTGCTGGTAAATTTCTCCAGAAACAACTCTCTGGTGTCAATGCATCCTTGGTATCATCTTGATGTCTGTTTTCCCTGAACTTAATAATAATAATAATATATGCCATTTAGCAGACGCTTTTATCCAAAGCGACTTACAGTCATGCATGCATACATTCTACGTATGGGTGGTCCCGGGGATCGAACCCACTACCCTGGCGTTACAAGCGCCATGCTCTACCAACTGAGCTACACAGGACTTCACCACAGCAATGATGGTGCACAGGAGGAAGAGCAGTGCACTTCCAGCTTTCAACAGGTAGAAGAACGTGCGTTCCAATCTGTAGAAGAACACAATTACTTTGTCATGACATTATAAATTGCAGTCAGGTAGACAGTTTTTGGAGAGATAAGTGTCCAGGGGGAACTTCCTGTATTTAAAAAGAGAGGTAACATAAGCTGTCCTACTGTACTGTCCTTCTTCAGAACACATCTTGTATATCTATTGATTTCCTAACCACTCAACATTAGTGGAGGCTGGTTGGCGGAGGGATAGGAGGACACGCTCCTTGTAATGGCTGGAATGGAATTCATGGAATGATACCGTTCCATTCATTCAATTCCAGCCATTAAAATGAGCCCATCCTCCTACAGTTCATCCTGCCAGCCTCCTCTGCTCAACATCTCAGTTTTCATATTTGAATGTGGAAGTGTGGAAAGTTGCTTTGAAGTCATCCACAGACCTCCTGTGGGCAAGTCACAGGACACACACAAAGATATCGAACCATGAGGAAGTGACACATGTTCAAACAAGAATATTTAAGGAAGGTTTTGTGTTTCGTATACACTCCTCTTGAGCTGAAAATTAAATAGATGTCTTTGTGATTTGGGAAACTAAAGTATTATTGTTAACCCAGACACCTGTCTCTGCTCTGATCAGCCTTTCTAGTCAGGTCATCCACACCCTTACAGTATAGCCAACTGTTTGGATGGCTATTATAGTGAGGGATATGCAGCAGACTGAATACTGACCTCTGGTCCTTCTCTTGTTGCATCTCGTCAGTTCCCTCATTGTTCTGGTCTGTGGGAACAGAAGGGGTGACTGTGGGCTGAGAAGTGTAAAATCTGTATAGTGAGCCTTGGTGAGAGATCGGGTTTGTGTCGCTATGAGACACAGAAATTATAAAGTAGCTCCAATTAACTGACTGGTGTATCATTCACATTCAAATCAATTGAACCAGGAAATTCAGATGATGATTACAATCCAAATCTTTTAATTTTCAGTATTAATTTAAAATCTGTTTCGAAGCTATGATGAAAAAACTGTATACATTTTTTTTCATTTTCTTAATGATATTTAACATGACTGACAGGATCATCTCAAAAGAATGTGTTGTCAATAGATTTCCACTTTGTTTCAGAAAAGGTCTTTCAATGTTCCTTAATCTCTAACAACACTGGATGAATAAAAAGAGAATCAGACTTGGTTTTATGTACTCACTTGCGGTGGTACTCTGTGTTGTGGTTGGTTGATTGACAGTGATATGAACAGGCATCTGTAGGTCTCCCTTTTCGCACCAGTACCAGCCAGTGTTCTCCATCATCAATCCACTCATAGTCACCATTAAGACATAACCGTTGGTGGTTTCTCGCTGTTCCTGCACTAACTTCACAAATGTTCCATCTAAAGCCCCACAATGTCCCACAGCCACACAAGAGCCTCCCATCCTGCACCACCCCCCTGTGCTTCCTTGTGAACTATAGTAACAGAGCACAGTGACACTCCCTCCTACAAGTCCAGTCAGCTCTTGTTGGTCCACGTAGATTTCTGGAGTACCTGAACACAATAGTAGAGGCTGTGATTGGATGAGTCTGACGAAGAATACACCAACATATATATTGGAGACTATCTAGTCATTATTGAAATTCATATTACACTGAGGAAGTGTAAGTTGAAACACTGGTTCAGTCACTGATAGTATGTACAATAGACAGACTATAGCATACAGAACAGACAGTGTGTTTGATGATGATACGGAAACATGTGATTCTATCAAACACACTGTCTGTCCTGACCCAGGAGGTGCACAGAGATGTAATATACCAATATAATATCCTCTATTTAATTTGGTTAAAATATGTATCTATGCTTTGTAGAGGGAAAAGTAACACACTCATCAACAGGTTGTTATGGAACATTAACATGTGAGACATTACTGAGCACTACTATTAATTCTGCATTAATGGACATTAATGGACACAGCAGTGTTTGGATCTTACCTGGAGTAACAGAAAATCCGCAGTCTAACCCCATCATCTGCCTTGCTATTCCTATCCACAATACACCAGTAATAATCAGAATCACTAGGACTAAGACTTGTCATGGTCACAGTGAAGACTCGCTGGTTGATGTCATCAGAGACTGAAGTCTTTCCACTGGTCTTGGGAAGGTCAGTGTGTACTACAGAAGAGCAACCTAACCAATAATATCCCCTACACCAGTATTTCACATTGTTTCTATATCTCAGATCATAGAGACATGGGATGGTGATGGAGCCTCCTTGCTTTACAGACACATGACTCACTGTGGACACACTCTGTGCATCTGTAGACACAACAACAGAGAACACATTTAGGTACTTTAATTTTACCCAGCTGCTCATAAGTCCCATCAGATGATCAGCTAAACAACTTGATCTACTGTAATGATTGAATTTGTGACTTTTGTTTTTTTTTAGTTTTTTTTTAATGGCAAACTGTGGTCACACCATGTGTTTGTAACACCAGACAGTAACTGAGACATGTAACTGCTGATGTTGACACACCCATGTCCATCCATTAGAACATAGGCAACACTTGAACAATTAAAGTCATATTTAGCTTTGACATGGAAATTACTACACCACTAAACTATGGAGGCAATCTCTGGTTTTAATCAATTCAAATGTCTATTTAAAAATAATAATATTAAGTTACTTGCACATTTGTTCAAATTCATATTGATTGAAACAGGAACTTTTTATTTTATATTTATTAATAATATGTTAGTTCTATTTTACTTGAGGTCTCATTTAAATGTGCTAATCAACAGCTAGAAATACAGAACTGTTGAAAAGTACAAGATAAGTCAGAAGATAAATCATTAAAAACAGCATGTATCTATCACCTGACCACAAAATGCTGAAATCCATAATGTGACCACAATGTCTATGGGCAAAGTAGACAGAACATTACAGGTGTTATGACTTTCAGCATGTTTTCACTGATTGACTTGAAGGAACTAAGCCCAATAATATCAAACAACTAAAGGTCTTCGTTCACTTACCTGAGACTCCAGTGAGGAAGAACAGGATGCGCAGGACAAGGAGGAGATGTGGAGCCATGAATGGATGGGAGATAATGTCTCTGGTAGTATTTATGTTTGTGTGGGAGTACTGGTGTGTCAGCAATCAAGGCACCCAGGCAACTGACAACTTCCTTATCCACATAGACATCACTTCTTCAAATCTCTTGTTTTAAAGACATAATGCAGCCAGTGCCCCGTGCAAGACCTTGTGTGTTCACTGATGTTGAACAGTTGAAAACCTGACCAAGGCTGAAATGGTCAATATGTTGTAAATTGTCTGCTAATACATACAGCATGCTTGTTTATATGATGATTATTTGTAGTTTTTTCCCCGTCCTCAATACACTGATAATCTTGTGTATTAACTCCTGAGTCCTGTGTTGGTCTGTTTCTGTCTGATAGTAATGAGGTGCAAATGCAGCCTTCACTGGCGTTGCTGCTTAGAAGAACCTTTAAGTATTGCTGATTCATATTCTCACAGAAATATCTTCATTATTTTGGCATACTACTTGTTTCAAAACTTTACACAATAGCTATAGTCATCGAATGAGTTACAATGGTACAGGTACAGTATACGTTAAATGTCACTTTGCAGGTCGGGTCATTCCTACATTGCTGTGCTTTTTCTGTCCTCAGGAAATATCACTTCTTATTCAGTATTACATTTTTTTAAATTTGGTTTCCAAAAGGCTTTAAATAGAAAGTCAGGTGTCCTTTACCTTAAAAACACAAAAATATGGATCTTGAAAGACAGTTTTTCCGCATTTTAACACTTTATTTCAGTGGATGTAGATGTTTGTACCATGTCCCTGGGTGTTATTCATCAACTTCCATTAGAAAGCCCTAATTTAAGTCATTATTTTATTGTCTGTTAAATTCACTCATCAAGAATGTTTTTTTCATGATTATTTTAGTTATTCTTATTTAAGAATTTCTGTGTCCCTGACATCACTTTCCTCCCTGTTAGTTTGTACTTCCCCTTTAAGAAAACAACCTCTTCTTACAATTACACCACATTCATAAAGTGTCATAATTCAATTGGTGGGAAAACAACAGTGCAATACTTATTTTCCACCATAATATGCAAATACATTCAGAAAAAATCCTACAATGTGATTTTCTGGATTTTTTTCTGATTTTGTTTGTCATAGTTGAAGTGTACCTATGATGAAAATTACAGGCCTCTCTCATCTTTTTAAGTGGGAGAACTTGCACAATTGTTGGCTGACTAAATACTTTTTTTGCCCAACTGTATACCTCTTCTTAATGCAACCACTGTGTCAGATTTTTTTTTAAATTGACGGAAAAATCAAACCATGCTATCTGAGACAGAGCTCAGAAAAAAATTAAATTCAACAGAAATCAGAAATAACATTATAAATATTCCCTCACCTTTGATGATCTTCATCAGAATCCTAGTTCCACAATAATTTGTTTGATAATGTCCATTATTTATATCCAAGTAGCTACTTTTGTTAGGGCTTAGGTACACAAATTCAAACGCTCGTGCAGGTCCAGCATAACGTCGGACAAAAACTTCAAAAAGTTATATTACAGGTCTTAGAAACATTTCAAACATTTCAAATATTTTGATGGAATATACAGGTTGGAAACATATTAGTCTAATTAGTAATGAATGTTTAGTAGTAACACAGTTATAATTGTTATTACACTGTTGTTAATATGCTTACACTGACAAAATATGTATCAGGTATTAAAACACATATTTAACATCAGCTATCAAAACAGATATCAGCACATGTTGCGTGCTACCTTGGTCTGTACTTTTTGTAGGGTTCTGCTCTTAGTTGGTGACCACAGTATGTATGTTACATCATCAACTTCAGGAAATGACTCCTGCAGGTCAACACAAAAAACAGGTTTGATAAAAATAATAAAAAACAAAATATTCAACAATCAATATAATCCACAATTTCAATTAGAATATACACAGTTGTTATTTTAATACATTTTGACAGCATCAATATACTAAGCAACACACTGTCTTAGACCACAAAGGAACAACAAGTACAATTGACCAAGAAATTACAACAATTGCCTCAACCTCCGCAAGCTATTTCCACTGTGACAATACCACAGTCAAAGCACACAGTAAGAGTAAAAAAGATAACATGCACACATTTCTCCACAGTATGTATGACTTATTCCGTATTGCACATATTTCTGGCACCCAGTCAGTTTCATAAAAATAGGCATACATACTTACAGTTAATGGCCTAAATACGAACTACTGTATGATTAAAATCCTGCGCAATCCTGCATCCTGTTCTCAATCAAGCATTTAACTGCATGTATCTATTATTGGTTAACAGATTTGGATTATCACCCAAAGACAGCACCTCGAGTCAGAAAGGGATAAGGATGAGAAAAGCATGCATCAAAAATGAAGGATAACATGAGAGTTGCCTACCACTGAGGTGTTCATTGGTTGGGCATTGACCTTATTGTGCTCTGAAAGAAAGATGAATGATTCATGTCAATGACATTAATTGCAGTAGCACAGTCCTGAATCTGTTCCAGTAGTGCCCCTTAAACTTTGTCTCACTTCAAAAACACTTGTCATTTGTATTACATTTGTATTACTGTCTCCCTGGGTTTTCACATTGCTAAAAAAACACACCGGTCTCCTCAGTGCTGAATGATGCTGTACAAAATATGATCTATGATGAGTATTATCATAATAATGTGTGAAGGAGTCATTCAACTGTAACTCAACTTAGTCAAATATATACTATTGTTTAAAAATATTAGAATAAATACTTATTGTACTTTCTAAACCTCTTCCCTGCAATAAAAGCACCAACTGTCATCACTACCACCATGCTCAGAGGCATGAGCAATCTTTCAGGTCTCTGGAACTGATGGAGGACAAACAGCAAGCTTACATTTAATGATATGTTGTATAGAAAAAGACAGTTAAATAGATTATTACTAGACTAATCGAAACTGGTCTCAAAGCATTTCATATTATTCTGTATGTAATCCGAGACAATCCATTTTGTATGATATGTTACATTTCGTATGGTATGTATTCATTTGTGGATGTCCATCACCCATTTTGTATTATACGTTATGAATTACAATTTGTATTATATTTTAAGAATTTGCAAAACATCTAATATGCTACAAATTCTAGCTAGGTGCCTTGCATTAGCTAAATGGCTAACGTTGGTTAGGGTTATGTTTAGGAGTTTGGTTAATGGGTTAAGGTTAGGGAAAGGCTTAGCTAAAATTATTAAGGTTAGTGTTAGGGGAAGGGTTCGCTAACATGCTAAGTAGTTGCAAAGTAGCTAAAAAGTAGTAAGTAGTTGAAAAGTTACTAATTAGCTCAAGTTGTCCGTGATGTGATATGTACTCATAACCTTTGGGTTGTGAGTACAACCCCGACCAAACACCCTACTTTTGCTTTTACCTTAAGTAACCATCTGTCTTATGTAAACATACCAAAAGTAAGATGTCCCACTAATTTGACTGTCCCAGATGTATTTTTACGTTGGTTCATATAGTCTATGAGACCAGGCTGGATCATTTGTTATATGCTGCTGTCACAAAAATACCCTTTTCAAATGATGTTTTTCTAAATACTGCATCTGAAAATAAAATCAAAATATGTTTTTATTTCCATTTAATATAATTTGTTTGGGATTAATAATTAAGAGATGGATCTGAGAGCAGCCTGACCTATGGTGGTTGTCGTCTACGTCCCCTTTAGCTCCCAGGGTTGTGTTGCGTACAGGACCAGAAGGGTTGTCTGCAGACTGAGACTTGTCATTCCTGACAGCAGGCTCAGAATTTGGAGTGGCAGAGGGTTGCTGAGTGTTTGAAGACACATTAAATAGCTTGTATACCAGAAAGACTGTCATGCAGGTGAAAGAGGACCCAAGAGCGACTTAACAGAAACAGAGTTTATTTAAGTCCAAACAGGGAATAACAGAAATCCTCTAGTCTGTAGAGGGGAATAACTGGAGAAGCGGCCACAGACTGCAGGTCGCTTCGGGTAGGCGCAGGCCGTAGTAGACAGAGACACCTGCTCACACGCAGCATCTGATGAAGGCAAAAAACACGACAGGACAGGGCGAAACACAATCACAGCATGGTGAATACAAAACAAGGAACCGACGGGACAGGAACGGAACACAAAGGAATAAATAGGGACTCCAATCAGGGGAAAGGATCGGGAACAGGTGTGGGAAGACTAAATGATGATTAGGGGAATAGGAACAGCTGGGAGCAGGAACGGAACGATAGAGAGAAGAGAGAGCGAGAGAGTGAGAGGGGAGGGGGAGAGAGAGGAAAGAACCCAATAAGACCAGCAGAGGGAAACGAACAGAATGGGGACACAGGGACAAGACATGATAATAAATGACAAACATGACAGTACCCCCCCACTCACCGAGCGCCTCCTGGCGCACTCGAGGAGGAATCCTGGCGGCAACGGAGGAAATCATCGATGAGTGAACGGTCCAGCACGTCCCGAGACGGAACCCAACTCCTCTCCTCAGGACCGTAACCCTCCCAATCCACTAAGTATTGGTGACCCCGTCCCCGAGAACGCATGTCCATGATCTTATGTACCTTGTAAATAGGTGCGCTCGACAAGGACGGGAGGGGGGAGGGAAGACGAACGGGGGTGCGAAGAAAGGGCTTAACACAGGAGACATGGAAGACAGGATGGACGCGACGAAGATGTCGCGGAAGAAGCAGTCGCACAGCGACAGGATTGACGACCTGGGAGACACGGAACGGACCAATGAACCGCGGAGTCAACTTACGAGAAGCTGTCGTAAGAGGAAGGTTGCGAGTGGAAAGCCACACTCTCTGGCCGCAACAATACCTTGGACTCTTAATCCTGCGTTTATTGGCGGCTCTCACCGTCTGTGCCCTGTAACGGCAAAGTGCAGACCTCACCCTCCTCCAGGTGCGCTCACAACGTTGGACAAACGCTTGAGCGGAGGGAACGCTGGACTCGGCAAGCTGGGATGAGAACAGAGGAGGCTGGTAACCCAGACTACTCTGAAACGGAGATAACCCGGTAGCAGACGAAGGAAGCGAATTGTGAGCGTATTCTGCCCAGGGGAGCTGTTCTGCCCAAGACGCAGGGTTTCTGAAAGAAAGGCTGCGTAGTATGCGACCAATCGTCTGATTGGCCCTCTCTGCTTGACCGTTAGACTGGGGATGAAACCCGGAAGAGAGACTGACGGACGCACCAATCAAACGACAGAACTCCCTCCAAAACTGTGACGTGAATTGCGGGCCTCTGTCTGAAACGGCGTCTAACGGGAGGCCATGAATTCTGAATACATTCTCAATAATGATTTGTGCCGTCTCCTTAGCGGAAGGAAGTTTAGCGAGGGGAATGAAATGTGCCGCCTTAGAGAACCTATCGACAACCGTCAGAATCACAGTCTTCCCCGCAGACAAAGGCAGACCGGTAATGAAGTCTAAGGCAATGTGAGACCATGGTCGAGAAGGAATGGGGAGCGGTCTGAGACGACCGGCAGGAGGAGAGTTACCCGACTTAGTCTGCGCGCAGTCCGAACAAGCAGCCACGAAACGGCGCGTGTCACGCTCCTGAGTCGGCCACCAAAAGCGCTGGCGAATAGACGCAAGAGTGCCTCGAACACCGGGATGACCAGCTAACTTGGCAGAGTGAGCCCACTGAAGAACAGCCAGACGAGTGGAAACAGGAACGAAAAGGAGGTTACTAGGACAAGCGCGCGGCGACGCAGTGTGCGTGAGTGCTTGCTTAACCTGTCTTTCAATTCCCCAGACTGTTAACCCGACAACACGCCCATAAGGAAGAATCCCTCGGGATCAGTAGAAGCCACAGAAGAACTAAACAGACGGGATAAGGCATCAGGCTTGGTGTTCTTGCTACCCGGGCGGTAAGAAATCACAAACTCGAAACGAGCGAAAAACAACGCCCAACGAGCTTGACGGGCATTAAGTCGTTTGGCAGAACGGATGTACTCAAGGTTCTTATGGTCTGTCCAAACGACAAAAGGAACGGTCGCCCTCCAACCACTGTCGCCATTCGCCTAGGGCTAAGCGGATGGCGAGCAGTTCACGGTTACCCACATCATAGTTGCGCTCAGATGGCGACAGGCGATGAGAAAAATAAGCGCAAGGATGAACCTTATCGTCAGACTGGAAGCGCTGGGATAGAATGGCTCCCACGCCTACCTCTGAAGCGTCAACCTCGACAATGAATTGTCTAGTGACGTCAGGAGTAACGAGGATAGGAGCGGACGTAAAACGTTCTTTTAGAAGATCAAAAGCTCCCTGGGCGGAACCGGACCACTTAAAACACGTCTTGACAGAAGTAAGAGCTGTGAGAGGGGCAGCAACTTGACCGAAATTACGAATGAAACGCCGATAGAAATTAGCGAAACCTAAAAAGCGCTGCAACTCGACACGTGACCTTGGAACGGGCCAATCACTGACAGCTTGGACCTTAGCGGAATCCATCTGAATGCCTTCAGCGGAAATAACGGAACCGAGAAAAGTAACGGAGGAGACATGAAAAGAGCACTTCTCAGCCTTTACGTAGAGACAATTCTCTAAAAGGCGCTGTAGGACACGTCGAACGTGCTGAACATGAATCTCGAGTGACGGAGAAAAAATCAGGATATCGTCAAGATAGACAAAAACAAAAATGTTCAGCATGTCTCTCAGAACATCATTAACTAATGCCTGAAAAACAGCTGGCGCATTGGCGAGACCGAACGGCAGAACCCGGTACTCAAAATGCCCTAACGGAGTGTTAAACGCCGTTTTCCACTCGTCCCCCTCTCTGATGCGCACGAGATGGTAAGCGTTACGAAGGTCCAACTTAGTAAAGCACCTGGCTCCCTGCAGAATCTCGAAGGCTGATGACATAAGGGGAAGCGGATAACGATTCTTAACCGTTATGTCATTCAGCCCTCGATAATCCACGCAGGGGCGCAGAGTACCGTCCTTCTTCTTAACAAAAAGAACCCCGCCCCGGCCGGAGAAGAAGAAGGCACTATGGTACCGGCGTCAAGAGACACAGACAAATAATCCTCGAGAGCCTTACGTTCGGGAGCCGACAGAGAGTATAGTCTACCTCGAGGAGGAGTGGTCCCCGGAAGGAGATCAATACTACAATCATACGACCGGTGAGGAGGAAGGGAGTTGGCTCGGGACCGACTGAAGACCGTGCGCAGATCATGATATTCCTCCGGCACTCCTGTCAAATCGCCAGGTTCCTCCTGAGAAGTAGGGACAGAAGAAACGGGAGGGATGGCAGACATTAAACACTTCACATGACAAGAAACGTTCCAGGATAGGATAGAATTACTAGACCAATTAATAGAAGGATTATGACATACTAGCCAGGGATGACCCAAAACAACAGGTGTAAACGGTGAACGGAAAATCAAAAAGAAATAGTCTCACTGTGGTTACCAGATACTGTGAGAGTTAAAGGTAGTGTCTCAAATTTGATACTGGGAAGATGACTACCATCTAAGGCAAACATGGGCGTAGGCCTGTCTAACGGTCTGAAAGGAATGTTATGTTTCCGAACCCATGCTTCGTCCATGAAACAACCCTCCGCCCCAGAGTCAATCAAGGCACTGCATGTAGCACCCGAACCGGTCCAGCGTAGATGGACCGACATAGTAGTACAAGATCTAGATGAAGGGACCTGAGTAGTAGCGCTCACCAGTAGCCCTCCGCTTACTGATGGGCTCTGGCCTCTTACTGGACATGAATTAACAAAATGTCCAGCAACTCCGCAATAGAGGCACAGGCGGTTGGTGATCCTCCGTTCCCTCTCCTTAGTCGAGATGCGAATCCCTCCCAGCTGCATGGGCTCAGTCTCAAAGCCAGAGGAGGGAGATGGTTGCGATGCGGAGCAGGGAAACACCGTTGATGCGAGCTCTCTTCCACGAGCCCGGTGACGAAGATCTACCCGTCGTTCTATGCGGATGGCGAGAGCAATCAAAGAGTCCACATCTGATGGAACCTCCCGGGAGAGAATCTCATCCTTAACCACTGCGTGGAGTCCCTCCAGAAAACGAGCGAGCAGCGCCGGCTCGTTCCACTCACTAGAGGCAGCAAGAGTGCGAAACTCAATAGAATAATCCGTTATGGACCGTTCACCTTGGCATAAGGAAGCCAGGGCCCTAGAAGCCTCCCTACCAAAAACTGAACGGTCAAAAACCCGAATCATCTCCTCTTTAAAGTTCTGGAACTTGTTAGAGCAATCAGCCCTTGCCTCCCAGATAGCTGTGCCCCATTCTCGAGCCCGGCCAGTAAGGAGTGAAATGACGTAAGCAACCCGAGCTCTCTCTAGAGTATGTGTTGGGTTGGAGAGAGAACACAATCTCACACTGCGTGAGAAAGGAGCGGCACTCAGTGGGCTGCCCGGAGTAGCAAGGTGGGTTATTAACCCTAGGTTCTGGAGGCTCGGCAGGCCAGGAAGTAACAGGTGGCACGAGACGTAGACTCTGGAACTGTCCAGAGAGGTCGGAAACCTGAGCGGCCAGGTTCTCCACGGCATGGCGAGCAGCAGACAATTCCTGCTCGTGTCTGCCGAGCATGGCTCCTTGGATCTCGACGGCAGTGTAACGAGCGTCTGAAGTCGCTGGGTCCATTCCTTGGTCGGTTCCTTCTGTCATGCAGGTGAAAGAGGACCCAAGAGCGACTTAACAGAAACAGAGTTTATTTAAGTCCAAACAGGGAATAACAGAAATCCTCTAGTCTGTAGAGGGGAATAACTGGAGAAGCGGCCACAGACTGCAGGTCGCTTCGGGTAGGCGCAGGCCGTAGTAGACAGAGACACCTGCTCACACGCAGCATCTGATGAAGGCAAAAAACACGACAGGACAGGGCGAAACACAATCACAGCATGGTGAATACAAAACAAGGAACCGACGGGACAGGAACGGAACACAAAGGAATAAATAGGGACTCTAATCAGGGGAAAGGATCGGGAACAGGTGTGGGAAGACTAAATGATGATTAGGGGAATAGGAACAGCTGGGAGCAGGAACGGAACGATAGAGAGAAGAGAGAGCGAGAGAGTGAGAGGGGGAGGGGGAGAGAGAGGGAAAGAACCCAATAAGACCAGCAGAGGGAAACGAACAGAATGGGGACACAGGGACAAGACATGATAATAAATGACAAACATGACAAAGACAGCCTGAACTGCAGTGTATAAAAAACAGGCCGTCATCAACGTCATTACAATAACATTTGCTCAGCAAATAAAGCAACTTCAGATCTAGCTGTATAGCAAGACTCAATTCGAAAATCTGATTGGTGCACATGAAACCCAAACAAGATGGTACTTAATTACATAACACTGTTGTGTTTACTTTTGGTGGTAGTGGTACTCTGTGTTGTGATTGGTTGATTGAAATTGTGAATGCTGATTGGCTGAACAGTAAAACATTTATTTGACTTTTCTAATTACATTGTTAACCAGTTTAAAAATAGCAATAAGGCGCCTTGTGGGTTTATGGTATATGACCAATATAGCATGGCTACGGTCTGTGTTTAGGCACTCTCCGTTGCGTCGTACATAAGAATAGCCCTTAGCAGTAGTATGTTGGCAATATACCACACCCCCTCATGCCTTATTCCTTCATTGATATGAACAGGTCTCCCATAGCACACCAGTACCAGTCAGTGTTTTTCATCTTCAGTCCACTTAATAAGGGTCAACATCAAAACATAACCGCTGGATTGACCATTGATTGGCTGTAATGTTAATGATGTGCCATCCAAAGTCTCAGGATACCCCAAACACAAGGCACCAAACCATGTTCGGGCCACGAGTGTAACAGTAGTAATGGACAGTGACACACCCTCCTTCAACTCCAGTCAACTGTTGTTGATCCATGTAAAGTTCTGTATTATCTACACACAAAGTAAACAACACTGAGAGATATTAAGATCTGGACAATGTATGGTCTAGCTTATTCATCAAACAGATTAACATGATTTGGAAATGTCCACCATTAAAGTATCGTCGTCGAAATATGTACAATGGGGCAACATTAGGCTGGATACTCAACAACAGGATAGTCAAGGGAAAATGAAGAACAGATGCAAACAGTGTCTGCATCTTACCTGGAGTGACTGATAAGGACATTTGTATCCTGTAAACTGTCATTTTATCTGCCACATCACAACAGTAATACCCATAGTACCCTGGCTCCCGGTCAGCCATGGTCACAGTGAAGGTTCCCTGATTGATATCATAAATCATTCTGGTCTTATCCCTGCTCTTAGGATGGTTAGTGAGGACTACATAACAGCATTTGTTCCAACGATATCCTTTACACCAATATTTCACATGGTTTCTATAGCTCTATAGCTCTGTAATGGATCCTCCTGTCTTCACAAGCACCACTCACATCATGACTTCCTGCAGACAACAAAACATGACACCCATTTAGGTTGTAATTAAAGCAACTCAACAATGTAAAGAAATTTTACCAAAAATATAAAAAAAATATATATACATTTTTTAAGTTTAAGAGATTTATTTATTAAAGAAACAAAATAAAATTGTTTCTGATTTCAATAAAATATTGATGTATTTTTTCACGACAGAAGCAATGTGTTTTCGCCAGTGTTCATTCCCCACCCAAAACTGTAATATAGTTCAGATCTTTCTTACATAGAAATGCATTGAATAAAGAAGAGAGAATCAAAACACTACAACTTCTAAATGATATAAACAGTTTAACTTGAGAGTCTGGAGAAGTTGATAAGTAGGAGGGAGAGGGATGTATAAGAACCATTTGTGGGTTTGGAGTTTGTATGTCTTGTGGTACTTATGCACAATTGTGTGCCACGATCTGAGGCACCGAATCAAATGACTCCGTTTCGTAATCTTCATAGACATCATTGATTATCTGTTATTCTCTTCCTGTTTTTGTTTGGGTGATAATTCCCCCCTCAGTGGCAGATAGCAACAATTGCATTCAATAGGCTAGTTTTGACATAAGGCTCTTACTCAATATTCGTTAATAAAAATAAAACATTCAGGTTTATTCTGTTTTTATTGAAGAAACACACGTTAGTTAAATGTCCACATGGACATAATTGTGACAATTTAATACGTTCAGTCTGTAATATATACAGGTTAGGGAGTGAACGTTAATTATAATAAGAGTTAAATGGAGAAAATCGGACCTCTCAGAAATGAAATTGGATGGCCCACACTTCAGCTAAATATATTTGACCTAAACCCTAGAAAGAAAACAAGTGACCCTCCCCTCTAACCCAAAATAAATCATTAAAACAAAGTGGAAAGCATTGAACACGTCTCCCGTTTATCCTCACATCCTGTATAGACCAGAGCCTTAAATATTTCATATTTCTCCAATGCCAAATCAGTTTGTCTTGTTTGCAACGAAACTGTCGCTGTTTGCAAATAATTAAATCAGGAATCTGAGCATGGTACTTTCAAAAGTTTGGCCAACCTTTCCACTTAAGACAGTCAGCCTACACTCTTAGAAAAAGATGTGCCATCTCAAACCTAAAAGGGTTATTCGGCTGTCCCCTTACATACATTTTGATTCATCCTTTAAAAAGAAAACGTAAACAATAAATAATAATGAGAAAGGGTTGGGGCAGGGGGTGACAAATAAAATAACACATGTTTTACTGTCAATCTGGACACATTTCTTCTGATGCCTTAGTACACTGAGATCCTCCAGTATTTTCCCCCATAAAGCTTGTCTGGTTCTTTGGGACCAAGGATTTAATTCTGTCACTGCTCCGCTGCTACTCCCTGCTGGAGAGAAAGTGAACCTTCAGTCACTCAGCTAAAACCATCATTTGTGTGCAGTGTGGTTTCCCACTGGATTCACAATCATAGCAACATGTTGTCAGACGAAGTTAAAGGATGACAGCAAATGAAAAGGCAAACATGCTGCATGACTGAAGAGTAATGTTATGTTTATGCTTTACACAGACCTATCTCTGGTGTTGGGCCACTGTGCTGTAGACCACATCATCTGGTTCTGCTGCCTGTAAGAGAGGAGGAACACACACACACACACACACACAGTCACACACACAGTTATAATGGTGATATACAGCGCCTTCTGTATTGATGCAGTACACAGTAGACACATACAGGCCCAAATAAGTTAGTCAAATCATCAACGCAGTAGTGCAGCTTTTTATGTAGGCCTACATTTGGTTGGGTCTTGTTCTTGGTGACCACAGTGCTGTATGTCACTGCATCATCAGGTAATGGAATCTGTTCATAGACAGACGCACAGGGAGTTATTCAGAAAACACAAAACACATAATAATTGTCAGCCCAATCTTTGCATTTTCTTAATATTTTAACTGGTGTTATTTAGCATGCTTAAACAGTCACAGTATACACATTAGTTCATAATAACTATTCGCCTAGCTGTGGCTAGAACACTGCTAAACATGGAACATAACATCAGTAAATACTGTACATTTGGTTGGACCTTGTTCTTGGTGACCACGGTGCTGTATGTCACTGCATCATCAGGTAATGGGTCCTGTTACACAAGGAGTTATTCAGAAAACATATACATCCATTTTACATTCTACTGTCATGACGTTGGCCTCTTTGAGTATAGCAACCCCATCCCCCTCTCCCTGCCCCCCCCCCCCTCCTTCCCTTGCCTCCTTCAACTAGGCTGCTGTGGTCAGAGGTCGAAAATTCCTGAGAAGACCTCATGGACACACAGTTATAGAGAGTAGTTTTTCATGGAGACAAAGACAATCCTTCCACCTCACAGAACATGAGGTATGAACAAATTTCATGTTCCAGAGAAAGTGTAAAATATCGGTGAAGAATCCAGCTACGAACTGGTCCGTTTGTCACAACTTGGGAAGCTCAAGAGAGACGGTGTGGCCACATTACCATAACACTGTTTATATAATAGCCTCAGATATGAGGTTTACATCTAATTGTTGTATAAGATGAATGAGTGAGTATGATACGGTTTGTATAATTGTGTAATATGATTGTGGACTGTTTAATTAAGAAAAATACAATTCCCTTTTGATTTGAACTTAATCAGAGGACCGCCCCTGAGCCCAGTTAGGGTCAGACATCCTGGGACAGCCCTTTTCTGCTATTCCGAATAAAACCCAACTTTGAGAAATTATCTCCAGACTAAGCTTACCTCAATTACAAGATGGCTAAAGGTGTAGACCATTGCTGAATCTTTTTAAGCATACCACGTGGTTAAACTCTTAGACTATCGATACCGACAGAATAAGAACAAGTCAATGGTATTGATTACTAGTCTGCAGCTAGGAATTCGGCATCTTTGAACGCGAAGAACGACAACCACCGAAACATTCATTCTATAACGAATATCACTCTGAACAATCCCCTCTAACCACAACCGAGAGAGAGAGAGAGAGGGAGAGAGACGGACAATTCTACAAAATAAATGAACTTTTCACCAGCAATCTAGATGACTGAGCGTAAATATATTGATTGATTGCAATTGTTCCCAACTGAGTGAGCGTTCATGTGTAAGGATTAGCATTTCAATTGTTATAATTATTAACTCTGTAGTGACTTCTTAGTCGACCCCCCACTCCCCTTTTGTCAAACAAGCCACCATGCCGGTTCAGCCCACTTGTCACGCCCTGGTCTAAGTATTTTGTGTTTTTCTTCATGTGTTGGGTCAGGCCAGGGTGTGGCATGGAGTTTTTGTATTGTGGTGTGTTTTGTCTTGGGGTTTTGGTGTGTATGTATTTGGGATTGTAGCTAGTGGGGTTATCTAGCAAAGTCTATGGCTGTCTGGAGTGCATGGAGCAGCCAGAGCTGTCAGTCTGCTTGGAGCAGCCAGAGCTGTCAGTCTGCTTGGAGCAGCCAGAGCTGCCAGTCTGCATGAAGCAGCCAGAGCTGCCAGTCTGCATGGAGCAGCCAGAGCTGCCAGTCTGCAAGGTGCTGCCAGTCTGCAAGGAGCTGGCAGTCTGAGTTTGAAGTGGGGGGCTGAAGTTTGGTTGCAGATGGTTTAGGTTGGTTTGGAGGGGGTTAGGTTGGTTTGAGGGGGGTTGAGTTGGGTTGCAGAAGGTTTAGGTTGTGTTGGAGGAGATTCGGTCAAAAGGGTTAGGTTTAACCTGTTGTGTTGATCCTCTGGTGTGACTCATAGTGCTGTAGGTAATGTTCTGCTCAGAGTCAGCAGACTGCTGAAAGAATGAAACACAAACCTTGTTAACATTAAACCATGTTTTTTTTTACAATAAGCCATAGAAGAATGTTGTACCTCATGCATACTGACATGTATTAGATATTTTTTTGCAGTTTAATTTTTCCCCAGTAGTTAAAGACCCACACTTAGCGCAGAACTTTTATTTTTTTATTTAGTCATCTTTAAACTGTTTATTTTAATATTCACATACTGTAAGAGATGGGGTTATAAAGTGTTAGTTATGACTAACTACTAACCAAACAGAGCCCTAGAATATCAAGAAGTGAAAGGAACAGATGAGTGAGAAGATAACATTATCATAGCTTACTACTGTGGTGTTTGGTGGTTGGTCCTTTGCTTTCTTGTCCTCTGAAATATAGAAAAGAGGATGTTGGTACTAATGATCTTTCATGTCAAACCTTTCATTTGTAGAAGCAAGAAATCTACTGTATTTATAATATTCTGCAAATGACATTAGTCATAAACATTATACATTTTAAATATCATTTAAAAAAATACCTACTATGTTTTCTCAACATCTTAAATGTGACCAAGGTAACAGCTATCAACACCACCAACAGGCTCAGAGGAATGAACAGGAATTCCAGCCAACTGGAAAATAAAATACAATCAAATTGAATTGAATATATAGATAATTTCAGGCGTGGGAAAGTGGTAAATGCTTAAGCAAAAACATTTAAGGAAGGTGTTTAATTTTGTATAGATTTTTCTTTATCTGAAAATGAAACAGGCAGATAGTTTTGTAATGTGGGGAACTACAGTTATTATTGTTAACCCAGACACTGGTCTCTGGTTTGATCAGCCTTGCTAGTCACAGGTGTCTCTACCAAGGTTATTATAGTTTTGTGTTTTGATTAGTTTTATTTCTATTTGTTTTAATATTTTTATTTGAAATTCAGTTTAGTTTCAGTTAGTTTTCAGATCTGATTTACTAGTTTTCAGATCTGATTTACTAGTTTTATTTAGTTTAAGGTTAACTTTAACATTTATTTTTTATATTACTTAGATTCAGCTGTAGCCAACGCATGGGAGGTTAGGAGTTTATGGGATGTCACTTCTTGCAACTGTGGGACAGTAACGCACGAGGTGATGGGTAAGGTCGTGGGTTAGGTTGGGTTTAAAGGTAGACTCGGTGAGATTACATAGATGCACAAAGTAAACAGTAGTAGTGTGTCAATAGCAGCAACAACCAGGAACATTATAGCGAGAGGCTAAACTTTTCAGTAGTTTTGGTCAGTAGCTATGATGTTGTAATAGTGTGAAGGGCACCCTTGCACATGGGCAGATACTCTGTGTGATTGCCAGAGCTTGAAACACCTTGAAAGTTATTTTACATATCAGTTAACCACATCATGGCTGCATTCCCCTGCTCAGACATTGCATGTATCAAATCAAATCCATGTTTATTTGTCACGTGCGCCGAATACAACAGGTGAAAGTAGACCTTACATTGAAATGCTTACTTACAGGCTCTATCCACCAATAGTTTCATGACACGTCATCGACTGTGCAGTCAGGCACCAGACTGTTTTACCATATGACGTGGTCAGGTGATATAACATGTACGTAAAATACCTATCCAGGTGTTGTAAGATCTGGCAGGCGTCAGCAACGTCTGAGCAGAGGAATATAACGGACACGTTATAGCGATCTGTTGTCTGACTGCACAGTCGATGACGTTGCACGCTACCATTGGTTGATGCATGTAATGTCTGAGCAGGGGAATGCGACCAATATCAGCAGTGCTGCTGGTGGCAACAACATTTTGCAGAGTATACCTTTAAAGGAAAGTCAGTCTCAATGTGACACGTCAGATTCAGAAGCTTTAAAGCAACGTTGAAAACCCCATTTAATTTTTGCCCATAAAACTAAAACTGAACATGATCGTAATTATTTATGTTATATTTTAGTTCGCTTTGGAGATAAAGAAAATCATTTCACTAGTTTTAGTTTTTTAAAGGTGTGTTAATTATTTTATTTCAGAAGTTCACTAAATAGTTTTCATTATTTGTTTGTATTTACTATAATAACCTTATCCCCAACACCCTTACACTATCACCAACTATTTAGATGACTGTAAAAGTGAGGGAAATAGTGAAGAATGAATACTGACCTCTGGTGCTTCTCATCTGTGTTCTCGGTAGTTTCAACATTGTCCCTGTTTGTAACAGAAGGAGAAACTGTGGGCAGAGAAGTGTTAGACTTAGCACTGGTTAGTGACGCTTGGTGAGAGGTCAGAGCTTGTGTTGCTGTGAGAGGCAGAAATTATAAATAAGCTCCAAACTGACTGGTATATCATTAATATTCAAATTAATAAAATTGGGTAATTGTGATGTTGATTGAAACTAATCACTGTCAGGCGTCCTTAGCTAATGTGTGACACGCATTTGAATCTAATTAAGAGCGTCTGCTAAATGACTTAAATGTAAATGTAAATGTAATTCAATGAATCCATTTTCTTAATGATATTTAACATGAATGACCGGATAAACTCAAGAGAATGTGTTGTCCAGAGATTTCCACTTTGTTTCAGAAAAGGTCTTTCAATGTTCCTTAATCTCTAACAACACTGGATGAATAAAAAGAGGTTATGTGGGATTGCTCTGTACTTACTTGTGATGGTGCTCTGCGTTGTGGTTGGTTGATTGACAGTGATATGAACAGGCATCTGTAGGTTTCCCTTTTCGCACCAGTACCAGCCAGTGTTCTCCATCATCAATCCACTCATAGTCACCATTAAGACATAACCGTTGGTGGTTCGGCTCTGGTCCTGCACTAACTTCACAAATGTTCCATCTAAAGCTCTAGAATGTCCCACAGCAACACAAGAGCCTCCCATCCTGCACCACCTCCCACTGCTTCTTTGTGAACTATAGTAACAGAGCACAGTGACACTCCCTCCTACAACTCCAGTCAGCTCTTGTTGGTCCACATAGAGTTCTGGAGTACCTGAACACAATGATAGAGGCTGTGATTGGAGGAGTCTGACAAAACATACAACAATATATATTGGAGACTATCTAGTCATTATTGAAATTCATATTACACTGAGAAAGTGTAAGTTGAAACACTGGTTCAGTCACTGATAGTATGTACAATAGACAGACTATAGCATACAGAACAGACAGTGTGTTTGATGATGATACAGAAACATGTGATTCTATCAAACACACTGTCTGTCCTGACCCAGGAGGTGCACATAGATGTAATATACCAATATAATTTGGTGAAAATATGCATGACTACTTTGTAGAGGGAAAAGTAACACACTCATCAACAGGACTGTTATGGAACATTAACATGTGAGACATTACTGAGCACTACTATTAATTCTGCATTAATGGACATTAATGGACACAGCAGTGTTTGGATCTTACCTGGAGTAACAGATATCTGTAGTCTAACCCCATCATCTGCCTCCTTCTTCCTCTCCACAATACACCAGTAATAATCAGAATCACTAGGACTAAGACTTGTCATGGTCACAGTGAAGACTCGCTGGTTGATGTCATCAGAGACTGAGGTCTTTCCACTGGTCTTAGGATGGTCAGTGCGTACTACAGTAGAGCAACCAAACCAATAATATCCCCTACACCAGTATTTCACATTGTTTCTATATCTCAGATCATAGAGACATGGGATGGTGATGGAACCTCCTTGCTTTACAGACACATGACTCACTGTGGACACACTCTGTGCATCTGTGGACACAACAACAGAGAACACATTTAGGTACTTTAATTTTACCCAGCTGCTCATAAATCCCATCAGATGATCAGCCAAACAACTTGATCTACTGTAATGATTGAATTTGTGACTTCTATAAAAAAAAGGCAAACTGTGGTCACACCATGTGTTTGTAACACCAGACAGTAACTGAGACATGTAACTGCTGATGTTGACACACCCATGTCCATCCATTAGAACAGAGGCAACACTTGAACAATTAAAGTCATATTTAGCTTTGACATGGAAATTACTACACCACTAAACTATGGAGAAAATCTCGAATTAATCAACTAAAATATCTATTTAAAAATAAAAAAAGATTCAAGTTTGGGAATGTTTAGAATACATACACCTTAGCCAAATACATTTAAACTCAGTTTTTCACAATTCCTGGCACTTAATCCTTGTAAAAATTCCCTGTTTTAGGTCAGTTAGGATCACCACTTTATTTTAAGAATGTGAAATGTCAGAATAATAGCAGAAATCATTATTTATTTCAGCTTGTATTTAATTTATCACAGTCCCAGTGGGTCAGAAGTATACATACACTCAATTAGTAGTTGGTAGCATTGCCTTTAAATTGTTTAACTTGGGTCAAACTTTTCAGGTAGTATTCCACAAGCTTCCCACAATAAGTTGGGTGAATTTTGTCCCATTCCTCCTGGCAGAGCTGGTGTAACTGAGTCAGGTTTGAAGGCCTCCTTGCACGCACACGCTTTTTCTGTTCTGCGGACAAATTTTCTATAGGAATGAGGTTAGGGCTTTGTGATGGCCACAACTTTGGAAGTATGCTTGGGGTCATTGTCCATTTGGAAGACCCATCTGCGACCAAGCTTTAACTTCCTGACTGATGTTTTGAGATTTTGCTTCAATATATACACGTAGTTTTCCTCCCTCATGAAGCCATCTATTTTGTGAAGGTCACCAGTCCCTCCTGCAGCAAAGCACCCCCACAACATGATGCTGCCACCCCCGGGCTTCAGGGCTGGGATGGTATTCTTTGGCTTGCAAGCCTCCCCCTTTTTCCTCCAAACATAACGATGGTCATTATGCCCAAACAGTTCTATTTTGTTTCATCAGACCAGAGGACATTTCTCCAAAAAGTATGATCTTTGTCCCCATGTGCAGTTGCAAACCGTAGTCTGGCTTTTTTATGGCACTTTTGGAGCAGTGGCTTCTTCCTTGCTGAGCGTCCGTACCGGTTATGTTTATATAGGACTCATTTTATTGTGGATATAGATATTTTCCTAACCGACTTGCCAAATCTATAGTTTGTTAACAAGATATTTGTGGAGTGGTTGAAAAACAAGTTTTAATGACTCCAGCCTGAGTGTATGTAAACATCTGACTTCATCTGTGGTAAACCAATTGACTGGATTGTTCTTGACATCTACTGTAGTACATTGAACCCAGAAAAAAACTATTCTGCAAAATATGTAACTTGCACATTTGTTTGAATTGATATTGATAGACACAGTCACTTTTTATCTTCTATTTAGTAATAATATGTTACTTCTCTTTTACTTGAAGTCTCATTTACATGTGGTAAGCAACAACTAGAAATACAGAACTGTTGAAAAGTACAAGATAAGTCAGAAGATAAATCATTAAAAACAGCATGTATCTATCACCTGACCACAAAATGCTGAAATCCATAATGTGACCACAATGTCTATGGGCAAAGTAGACAGAACATTACAGGTGTTATGACTTTCAGCATGTTTTCACTGATTGACTTGAAGGAACTAAGCCCAATAATATCAAACAACTAAAGGTCTTCGTTCACTTACCTGAGACTCCAGTGAGGAAGAACAGGATGCGCAGGAGAAGGAGGAGATGTGGAGCCATGAATGGATGAGAGAGAACGTCTCTGGTAGTATTTATGTTTGTGTGGGAGTACTGGTGTGTCAGCAATCAAGGCACCCAGTCAACTGACTACTTCCTGATTCACATAGACATCACTAACTTCAACTCTCTTCCTGCTTTAACAACATAGTTCAACCATTGCCCTGTTCCAGACCTTGTGTGTTCAATGATGTTGAACTGTTGAAAACCTGACCAAGGCTGATATGGTCAAAATGTGTCAAAATGTATGCTAATACATATGCTTGTTTATATGATGATTATTTATGGAATATTCGCCATCCTTAATACACTGATAACCTCGTAACCACTTTACACCTTGGCTATATTCATCGAATGAGTTACAATGGTACAGATAAAGTACGTGTAAAATGTACCTTGGCTGGTTGGGTCATTCCTACTTCGTGGTGGCTTTTCTGTCCTCAGGAAATATCACTTCTTATTCAGTATATATATTCAAAAGTGGTTTCCAATAGACTTTAAATACAAAGTCAGGTGTCCTTTACCTTAAAAACACAAAAATATGGATCTTCAAAGAAAGTTTTCCTCATTTTAGCACTTTTCTTTCAGTGGATGTAGACGTTTGTACCATGTCCCTGGGTGTTATTCATCAACTTCCATGGGAAATATGAGCCAGAAATATAATGTTTAAAATCTTTCTTCAATATTTCATAGTCTTTGTTAAAATAATTCTCTCAATCATTTTTTTTCATGATTATTGTATTTATTCTTGTTGAAGATTTTCTGTGTCCCTGATATCACTTTCCCCCCTGTTAGTTTGTTGTACTTCTCCTTTAAGAAAACAACGTCTTCTTACAATTACACCACATTCATAAAGTGTCACAATTCTATTGGTGGGGAAAAAAACGGTGCATAGCTGAATAAATATAAACACTCAGTTGTATCTATTTTTACATTTGTCATGTTGTTAGTCTGTATGTCATATTGTTGGTCTATATGTCCCACTTAAAATATATTTGATAAAGAAGTTGAAATTATTCTAGCTCAATATTGCACACTCACAAAGTTATGGCTAATTTAGGTTACAAATTTCCATCCTGTTAGCTTCCACCCTGTTAGGATTATGCACCTAACAGGTTGGAAAATGCACCTAAACAGCTTGACTTATATGTTTTTCTGAAAGTCAAACATGTCCTTTTCTAACAGAATACAAAAAAACATACACATATGAATACATTTTTTTGTAAAGTTATGAGGTCCAAATGTCACCAGATTATTGGAATGAGCCGGTTGTTCATTGGAGGGTGTGCAATTCAAATAATTAATCGTAATATTAAACATTCATGAACATACAAGTGTCTTATACAATTTAAAAGCTTAAATTCTTGTTAATCTAACTGCGTTGTCCGATTCACAATAGATTTTTACAGCGAAAGCAAGCATGCGATTGTCTGAGGACGGCGCCCCACATCAACATATTTTTCAACCAGCACAGGCTTCACAAAATCACAAATAGCGATTAAATAAATCACTTACTTTTGAAGATCTTCCTCTGGTTGCAATCCCAAGGGTCCCAGCTACAACATGAATGGTAATTTTGTTAGATAAAATAATTCTTTATATCCCAAAAAGTCAGTTTAGTTGGTATCATCGATTTCAGTAATCCACTCGTTCAACATGCAGACAAAGGAATCCAAAAAGCTACCGCTAAACTTTGTCCAAACAAGTCAAACGACGTTTCTATGTAATCCTCAGGTACTTTAAAATTTAAATAAACTATAATATTTCATACGGAAAGTAGTATGTTCAAAGGAAAGTAAAATTAGTAAGCGAGCCCTCCTAATCGTGCCCCGAAAGACTGATATTTTACCGGTGGTCTCTTCACAAAAACTCAAAATTCTTGCTAATTTTTGATGAAACAAGCCAAACCTTGAATAAAGACTGTTGACATCTACTGGAAGCCATAGGAATTGCAATCTGGGAGACAAATTTAAGTAGGAACAATAAGTTTCCATTATAAGAGCCTGGGACCTAAAAAAATAAATAATAATAATAATGGTGGTTGGTTTTCCTTTGGATTTCCACCTGCCATATCAATTCTGTTATAGTCTCAGACATTATTGCTTCTGGGCCTAACAGGCAGTTTACTTTGGGCATGTCAGTCAGGCATAAATTCAGGAAACTAGACCCTATCCCAGAGAAGCAGGTGTAATCTTAAGAGGCAAATGAGATCAGTAGTGTTTCATGTTCAGCAAGTTAGTATTTTAGCATATTTATTTTTCATTTAGAAATCTAGAGGAATTATTGGTGGAACAGTTCAACCAGGCTGTGATTTGTTACATTAAACCATAAGAAACAACCATCAGGAAAAGGGTTAGAGACACTGCCAATAGCCAGCACTACATTGGTCAAGAGTTTCATTTCAAAACACATGCACATTTGAGAAGAATAATTATATAAACCCATGAATCATACATCATGTACAGATGAAGCTACAGTACACACATCAATTATAGATATTGTTATTGGTAGTGTGTGGTGTTTGGACAGAGTTTGGATAAATACAATGTAATGTTGGGAATAGAATCTGATACCCTAGTCTTATTCTTAGACCCAGAGGGCCTTAAATGTTGAAGGTATACAAAAATGACAAATTAAGGTTATGATAAAGAAAAATAGATGAAGATAATGCCTGATGATCGACTGATTTGAATTCGTTAGACCATTTTAAAAACAGACATAAGAGTGCTCCAGCCGAAGAAGCCTCCACAAACAATAACAAAATGAATCGAGGGTAACACAATGAAGCTTGAAAACGTGTATTTCCATGGTGGTCCTTTTAAGGGGGAGCGGTACATTGCCCTTGTCTCATTTACTCCTAACACAATACATTTGACACAATATAAAACAAAATAGGCACCAAAAACCAACCCATATGCTCTCCCTGGCATTACCTCTTACCCACGTGCTGGAGGCCTAACGCTCACGTTTGAGATTTACTGCTTTTAAGCAAATATTTTCAGTGAGAATGTGAAACCAACCAGGGAGGTTATTCATTATTTTGTTCTTTGGAAGACAATTCCAAATAATGAGAACTGAGTACAAAAGGGTTTCTTTTCCCATACCTACATTGGAATGAAACTAAGTCAGTTTCACTCCCTCTAGAATAGTTATAGTTATCCCTGAACCCTGGCCAAGTTAGAGTAGTTACATTGGTACTTGGGGACCATACTGTGGACAAGTTTATGGAAAAGACACAATTTAATCTGAGGGACTATCTCTACCACTTTCATCTTTATGAGGCTTTCATTGTGGGAGTGGTCAAGATTGTCATGTTTTGTCTTATATTGTCTTGTCATTATGCTTTCCCTTCTGTTCGTTTCCCCCTGCTGGTCTTTTTAGGTTCGTTCCCTTTTTTCTCTCTCCCTCCCTCTCTCTCTTCTCTCTATCGTTCCGTCCCTGCTCCCAGCTGTTCCTATTCCCCTACTCAATCATCTAATCTTTTCACACCTGTTCCGTATCTTGCCCTCTGATTAGAGTCCCTATTTCTTCCCTTGTCTTCCGTTTCTGTCCTGTCGGATCCTTGTATATTGTTCGCCGTGCTGTGTCTTGTTTCCCTCAGATGCTGCGTGTGAGCAGGTGTCTGAGTCTGCTACGGTCGGTGCCTTCCCGAGGCAACCTACAGTTTATGGTCGAGTCTCCAGTCTGTCCTCGTCACTACGAGTGGAATTAGTTTTTTATGTTTAGTTTTCTGCTCCGATTTGTCTAGGAGTATTGCCTATTTCCTTCACTGGAATAAAGACTCTGTTTTCGCCAAGTCGCTTTTGGGTCCTCATTCACCTGCATAACAGAAGGATCCGACCAAGAATGGACCCAGCGACTATGGATTCTCTCTACTCTACTCTCGAGTTCCAGGGAGCGATGCTCGGCAGACACGAGCAGGAATTGTCTGCTGCTCGGCATGCCGTTGAGACCCTGGCCGCTCAGGTCTCCGACCTCTCAGGACAGTATCAGAGTCTTCGTCTCGTGCCACCAGCTACTTCCGGGTCTTCCGAGCCTCCGGAACCTAGGGTTAATAACCCACCATGTTATTCTGGGCAGCCCACTGAGTGCCGCTCCTTTCTCACCCAGTGTGATATAGTGTTCTCTCTCCAACCCAACACATACTCAAGAGAGAGAGCTCGGATTGCCTACGTCATATCACTCCTTACTGGTCGGGCTCGGCAGTGGGGCACAGCTATCTGGGAGGCAAGCGCTGAGTGTACTAACAATTATCTGAACTTTAAAGAGGAGATGATAAGGGTTTTTGATCGTTCAGTTTTTGGGAAAGAAGCTTCCTGGTCCCTGTCTTCCCTATGTCAAGGTAATCGATCCATAACGGATTACTCTATAGAGTTTCGCACTCTTGCTGCCTCCAGTAACTGGAACGAGCAGGCGTTGCTCGCTCGTTTTCTGGAGGGACTCTACGCTAAGGTTAAGGATGAGATTCTCTCTCGGGAGGTTCCATCCAGCGTGGATTCTTTGATTGAACTCGCTATTCGCATTGAACGACGGGTAGATCTTCGTCACCGAGCTCATAGAAGAGAGCTCGCGTTAACTGTGTCTCCCCTCTCTCCGACACTACCATCTTTCCCCACTGACTCAGGTGTTGAGCCCATGCAGCTGGGGGTATTCGCATTTCGACTAAGGAGAGGGAACGGAGAATCACCAACCGCCTCTGTCTCTATTGCGGTTCCGCTGGTCATTTTGTCATTTCATGTCCAGTTAAAGGCCAGAGCTCATCAGTAAGCGGAGGGCGACTGATAAGCGCTACTAGACGGTCCTCTCCGTCAAGTACCTGTTCTACCTTACCGGTCCATCTACGCTGGACCGGATCGGCAGCTTCCTGCAGTGCATTAATAGACTCTGGGGCGGAGGGCTGTTTTATGGACGAAGCCTGGGCTCGGGAACATGACATTCCTCTCAGACAGTTAGGGAGCCCACGGTCATGTTTGCCTTGGATGGTAGTCCTCTCCCCAGTATATTATGTGAAACACTACCTTTAACCCTCACTGTATCTGGTAACCATAGTGAGACCATTTCTTTTTTGATTTTTTGTTCACCTTTTACACCTGTTGTTTTGGGTCATCCCTGGCTAGTGTGTCATAATCCTTCTTTTGATTGGTCTAGTAATTCTATCCTTTCCTGGAACGTTTCTTGTCATGTGAAGTGTTTAATGTCTGCTATTTCTCCTGTTTGTTCTGTCCCCTCTTCTCAGGAGGAACCTGGTGATTTGACAGGAGTGCCGGAGGAATATCATGGTCTGCGCACGGTCTTCAGTCGGTCCAGAACCAACTCCCTTCCTCCTCACCGGTCGTATGATTGTTGTTCTGATCTCTTCAAGAAGCGTTTTGCATCCGCTCCTATCCTTGTTGCACCTGACGTCACTAAACAGTTTATTGTTGAGGTTGACGCGTCGGGGGTGGGCGTGGGAGCCATTCTGTCCCAGCGCTCCGATACTGACGATGGGGTCCACCCTTGTGCGTATTTTTCTCATCGCCTGTCACCGTCGGAACGTAACTATGATGTGGCTAACCGCGAACTGCTCGCCATCCGTTTAGCCCTAGGCAAATGGCGACAGTGGTTGGAGGGGCGACCGTTCCTTTTGTCGTTTGGACTGACCAAAGGAACCTTGAGTACATCCGTTCTGCCAAACGACTGAATGCGCGTCATGCTCGTTGGGCGTTGTTTTTCGCTCGTTTCGAGTTCGTTATTTCTTATTGCCCGGGTACTAAGAACACCAAGCCTCATGCTTTATCCCGTCTCTTTAGTTCTTCTGTGGCTTCTACCGATCCCGAGGGGATCCTTCCTGTTGGGCGTGTTGTCGGGTTGACTGTCTGGGGAATTGAGAGACAGGTTAAGCAAGCACTCACGCACACTGCGTCGCCGCGCGCTTGTCCTAGTAACCTTCTTTTCGTTCCTGTTTCTACTCGTCTGGCTGTTCTTCAGTGGGCTCACTCTGCCAAGTTAGCTGGCCATCCCGGCGTTCGGGGTACGCTTGCTTCTATTCGCCAGCGGTTTTGGTGGCCTACTCAGGAGCGTGACACGCGCCGTTTCGTGGCTGCGTGTTCGGACTGCGCGCAGAATAAGTCTGGTAATTTTTTTTTCTGCTTCTGCTCCTGGTCTTGCTGGGTCTCAGTCTGTTCCCTGCCACCGCTTCTCTCCTGGTCTTGTTCCTGCCCTTGCTGTGTCTCAGTCTGTCCCTAGTTGTTACTCTCCTGGCCTGTTTGGTCCTGTTTGCTCTAAAGCTTTCAGTTCTCTACCCGTGTCTCATTTTTTTTTAGAGTAGTACCCTAGTTTCCCTTTTTATCATTTTCCGTTACGGTCCTGAGGAGAGGAGTTGGGTTCTTTCTCGGGACGTGCTGGACCGTTTGTGATCTATGATTTCCTCCGTTGCCGCCAGTGTTCCTCCTCGAGAGCGCCAGGAGGCGCTCGGTGAGTGGGGGGGTACTGTCATGTTTTGTCTTATATTGTCTTGTCATTATGCTTTCCCTTCTGTTCGTTTCCCCCTGCTGGTCTTTTTAGGTTCGTTCCCTTTTTTCTCTCTCCCTCCCTCTCTCTCTTCTCTCTATCGTTCCGTCCCTGCTCCCAGCTGTTCCTATTCCCCTACTCAATCATCTAATCTTTTCACACCTGTTCCGTATCTTGCCCTCTGATTAGAGTCCCTATTTCTTCCCTTGTCTTCCGTTTCTGTCCTGTCGGATCCTTGTATATTGTTCGCCGTGCTGTGTCTTGTTTCCCTCAGATGCTGCGTGTGAGCAGGTGTCTGAGTCTGCTACGGTCGGTGCCTTCCCGAGGCAACCTACAGTTTATGGTCGAGTCTCCAGTCTGTCCTCGTCACTACGAGTGGAATTAGTTTTTTATGTTTAGTTTTCTGCTCCGATTTGTCTAGGAGTATTGCCTATTTCCTTCACTGGAATAAAGACTCTGTTTTCGCCAAGTCGCTTTTGGGTCCTCATTCACCTGCATAACAAAGATGAGTATAGTGTGTGCTGGAAGTCTAACAACAATCCAAATGGGTTCAGAGATGTCTGCAGTTTGTTTTGAATTATCTAGGTGACACTATTAAACCACGAAGAGCATGCAAACGTGGCACTGAACAAGAGCCCCAGCCAATGACACCATTGCCTTCCTTTCTAACAGAAATGTGGAAGTTCTTGCCAGAAAAAGGATTTTATGATTCAATTTGGAGATAACTATTTGACCATGCTCTCTCCAGTCAGATGGTTATCTAGTACACATCCAAGATAGTTAACTGACTCTTTTGCTGTGACTACTGTGTCGCCTACTAACACCTTAAAGCTAGGGGATTTCCTCAGTTGAACTTTGGACCTGAACAGGATGGATTCTTATTGTCAGCTAGCCATTCATTGACTTCCAGAGGTTCTGCACGGAGGTTTTCTGAACCACATTTCTGTGTTAGTGGGAAGTAAAGCATGGATTAAAGTGTGGTTTGTTGTACATAGCCACTCAGTTCTTACTTATGGTGTTTGGGATTCTGTTTTGTAGTTCGTTGACTGACAGTCATATGAACAGTTATCAGTAGGTCTCCCAATGCACACTGGTACCAGCCTGTGTTCTTCATTATAGTCCACTCATAGTCACTTTCACAACACTGCACCAGAACCATGGCACCTCATAGCACCTCCTCATAGCTACAGAATTACCATAGTAACAATTGACAGTGAGACTCCCCCCTACAATTCCAGTCACCTGTTGGTCAACATAAAGGCCTGGAATACCTGAACTCAGAGACAGAAAGACTAATGTAATTGATCAGATAAAGCATATATTATGGACACTATCACTATTCAATCATATAAAATGAATCAAATGTCTAGAATGTCTATGGACAAAGTAAACAGAACATGACAAGTGTTATGACTTTCAGCATGTAATCAGTCTCAGTATCTGACTTGGAGGAAGTGAGCCTGATAATATGAAACAACAAAATGTCTTCCCTCACTTACCTTGAGAATCTAGTGAGGAAGAAAATAATGTCCAGGACAAGGAGGTGATGAGGAACCATGAGTGGATGAGAGCAGGGCCGGCACTAGCTTTTTGGGGGCCCTAAGAGATTTGGTTGTAGCCCAATTTTCTGATGACTAATGAAATTTTGAATTTGCACATTGTGTATTGTACTATTCTAATTCTCAACAGAAGTTTGAAAAATTTTCAATTATTTTCATTTTTTTCTATTAGGTTTTCTATGTTTATACACGTTTTGCTGCGACTTATGCCATAATAATGAATGACAATGCAGTTTTAAGAAAAATAAGTTTAGTAAAAAATAGATAAGTAAAACATTACAAATAAAAGTAACAAATAATTAAAGAGCAGCAGAAAAATAACAGAAGCTAGGCTTTATACAAGGGGTACAGAGACAATGTGCGGGGGCACAGGTTAGTCGTGGTAATTGAGGTAATACTGTATGTACATGGAGGTAGAGTTAAAGTGACTATGCATGGATAATAAACAGAGAGTAGCAGCAGAATAAAAGGGGGGGGGGGTGGACAACACAAATAGTCTGGGTAGCCATTTGACTGTTCAGGAGTCTTATGGCTTGGGGGTATACGCTGTTAAGAAGCCTTTTGGACCTAGACTTGGCACTCCGGTACCTCTTGCTGTGTGGTAGCAGAGAGAACAGTCTATGGCTAGGGTGGCTGGAGTCTTTGACAATTTTTAGGGCCTTCCTCTGACACCGACTGGTATAGAGGTCCTGCATGGCAGGAAGCATGGCCCCAGTGATGTACTGGGCCGTACACACTACCCTCTGTAGTGCCTTGTTTTCAGAGGCCGAGCAGTTTCCATACCAGGCTAAATCAATGGGGGCTCCCTGGAAGTCAGGGCCCCTGGGGACATGCCCTGCGTGACGGTTGTTATGTGATCATGATTAATACAGTAAAAGTTTAGATAGCTGGCTAGACTAATTTACCATTCTGAAAAATCTTAGCTGACATGGCTAATTGAGTGACTGTCAAGTGACTGACAAAACAAGAAAAAAACTGTTGATGCTCAGCCACATTTTGAACTTGCGCCTTGTGTATTCTATTATTTTAACTCTCGACAGTAAGAGGAGACCTTGACTGAGTTTTTTCGGCTGGTTGGGGGCTCCCTAGAGGTCTTGGCCACTAAGTGACCGCTTATGTCACTTATACCTGGAGCCGGCCATGGATGAGAGAGAGAGTGTCTGTGAGTATTTATGTTTTATGGGCACCCTGGTGTGTGTCAAGGACCAAGAAATCCAAGCAACTGACACTACTTCCTGATCCATCATTCCTTTAAGGCTCTTCCTGTTTTAATGACACAATGCAACCATGTGCCCCGTGAAAGACCTTGTCTAAAACTGGTGTTGAACTGTTGAACCTGACCAAGGGGGATATAGTCAGCAGCATACCACCCGGCATACCACTGCTGGCTTGCTTCTGAAGCTAAGCAGGGTTGGTCCTGGTCAGTTCCTGGATGGGAGACCAGATGCTGCTGGAAGTGGTGTTGGAGGGCCAGTAGAAGGCACTCTTTCCTCTGGTCTAAAAAAAAAAATGTCCCAAATCCCCATGGCAATGATTGGGGACACTGCCCTATGTAGAGTGCCGTCTTTCGGCTGGGATGTTAAACGGGTGTCCAGACTCTCTGAGGTCATTAAAGATCCTATGGCACTTATTGTAAGAGTAGAGGTGTTAACCCCAGGTTCCCGGCTAAATTCCCAATCTGGTCACCTAATAATCCCCAGTTTACAATTGGCTCATTCATCCCCCTCCTCTCCCCTGTAACTATTCCCCAGGGTGTTGCTGCAAATGAGAATGTGTAATCAGTCAACTTACCTGGTAAAATAACAGATAAATGAAGCTACTATGTATACTGGTTAATTTGATGATTGTGGTTCCTTCCCCATCCTCTATACATTAATAACCTGTCATGTATTAACTCCTGATTCCTGTGTTGGTCTAGTTTCTTTATCAACAATTTAGTCTATTAGCATGGATATTTTTATTTATTAATCTAGAGGAATTATTAATGGAACAGTTCAACCAGGCTGTGATTTGTTACATTAATGTAACGGCCATTGTTGGTGGAAGAAGGTGAGGACCAAGGTGCAGCATGGTCTGTGTCCATATTTATTAGAATGAACACGGAAATAACCAAAATAACAAAGAGAAACGACCGAAAACCGTTCTGGCTGGTGCAGACACACAACAGACAACAGAAAATAATCATCCACGAAACACAATAGAAAACAGACTACCTAAATATGGTTCTCAATCAGGGACAACGATTGACAGCTGCCTCTGATTGAGAACCATACCAGACCAAACACAGAAACAGCTAATCATAGAAAAACTAACATAGACAACCCACCCAACTCACGCCCTGACCATACCAAAACAACGACATAATAAGAGAACTAAGGTCAGAACGTGAGAAATAACCATCAGGAAAAGGGTTAGAGACACATCGGACAATAATTTAATTCCACAACACATGTACTGTACATAATAATAGAATAATTTGAATAAAATTAATCATACAGATAAAGCTGGATAAAGAAAATAGAACGTGTTGTTGGAATATAATATGATGATACCTTATTCTTATTCTAAGGGAATTAAAAATGAAAGGTACGCAAATGTGTCAAATGAAGGTTGTGGTAAATAAAAAAGGTTAAGCCTAATGACAGAGGCATATTATAGTTTTTTCCTCCCTGTACTTGGAAAAAAAGGTGCACGCCTTGCGTTTGGTGCAAATCGTTGGTAAATTTGACCCTTGATCACTTCAGACAGACCTCTTTGGTTTCTATACATCCTTGGTATCATCTTGATGTCGGTTTTTCCTCAACTTTACCACTCCAATGATGTTGCACAGGAGGAAGAGCAGTGCATTACCAACTTTCAGCAGGTAGAAGAATGTATGTTCCAATCTGTAGAAGAGTTAGTGCTGACCAATTAGTGCTTTTTGAGGCCGGTCGGTTTCGGTTCAATTCTTTATAAAATACCACAGTTTTCAATTTTGTTTTCTATTATTTGGTTTGAATGCTGTAACAACACAGAATAAAACAATGAATAAAAGTCCCATGATGGTAGTGACTGCCCATGACTGCGTATCACTTATTAACAATTTATGCACATTACTTTACTTTAATAATCAAATATTTCAGTTGTTGTGTATATTACATGTTTCATTCCAAGTCAACATCTCATCTCTGTAGAGCTGCTGCATGTGCTGTGTGACAAATTCACTATTTTGTAAATCTTCAAAGTAAATAAGGCATACTTTTATGACTGCTGAATACCAGCTATTAATCACTTAGATCGTGTATTTTCAGGTAGAGATACCTTGCAAAGCAACATCTGCTCTCTATATCACCTCACAATTGTGCATTCTTTTTGCCATTTCTGTAGAAGGAAGAATTTGCTGTAAAGTCATCCACAGACCTTTTGTAGGCTAGAACAATGTTTTGAAACCATGGTTTTCAACAGTCCACATTTCAGTCATGCACATTTAAATTGAGTGGTGATTTTTGAGGGGTGTTTGTGTACACTTACGTCTGGATGTTGCTGACTGACGGCTGAGAAGAGACTGCAGATTGGCCTGTTGGCACTGGAAATGTTGTCAGTGTCAAGGTAGAAGAAATATAGAGCACTTTCAGCATTTCTCAAACTAGCTTCTAATTTGGGAAGCTAAGCATTATTTACTAATAGGTTTGGTTTCTGAGCTTTAACTATTGTAAATCGTTAGTTCTAAAATAGACACGAGAGGTGCCATAATGAAGCTTAGGAGGGGCTGAGTGCAGGGAAAATTGTCATGTATTGTCATGTTATGTCTTGTTCCTGTTCTTTCTCTTCTTTTCGTTTCCCCCTGCTGGTCGTGTTAGGTTACCTTCTCTCCCTTTCCTTCCCCCAGCTGTCCATCGTCTCCTCTAACTACCTCGTTTACTCTCTCCCACCTGTTCCCTCTTTTCCCTCTGATTAGGTCTCTATTTCTCACTCTGTTTCTGCTTCTGTCTTTGTCGGATTCTCGTTTGCTTCGCCCTTGTTCTGTCCTGTCGTAATCTGCCTCTTCATTAGATGCTGCGTTTGATCAGGTGCCTCTGTCCTCTACGGCCCGCGCCTACCCGGAGGGACCTGCAGTCAGTTGCCGCTAGCCCTGCTATTCTCCTCTACTACTAGAAGGGGACTAGTCAACCAATACATCTGAAGAGGATTTATGTTTTCCCTGTGTTTGAACATTAAAAGACTCTGTTTCTGTTAAACCGCTTTTGGGTCCTCACTCACCTGCATAACAAAAATGGTCACATGTGGCCGTACTGACAAGGGGAGGAACCGTTTAAGACCCATATCACTCAGCTCCCTGCCTAGCAATAATGATGCAATGTATAGCGATAAGGAGGAGACTCCACCCTAAGTGGGGTATGTATACTACCACGGGTGAGGAGGAGACTCCACCCTAAGTGGGGTATGTATACTACCACGGGTGAAACCATGTCTTTGTCTAACGCAGCTGTATTGACCCTCGGGGCAGAATAAACTTGGTTTAACCTCTTGCTCCTACCTGGCACGCAGGCGTCCCATCTAGAGCTCTGGAAATGCAAATGCGCTATGCTAAATGCTAATAGTATTAGTTAAAACTCAAACGTTCATTAAAATACACATGCAGGGTATTGAATTAAAGCTACACTCGTTGTGAATCCAGGCAACAAGTCAGATTTCTAAAATGTTTTACGGCGAAAACATAGCACATATTTATGTCAAACCACCACCGCAGACATAGCTCATTAGCATAGCCAAGTAGGAAAAAATATGCAATCAACAAACGCAGGATTTAAAAAAAAAATCTTTTCACTAACCTTTTGAAATCTTCATCAGATGACAGATTCCAAGAACACAGGATGAGATGTTACTATCCTTTGTGCAAGCACTTCCAAGAGTTAATGAACCGTGAGCGTGGTGAAATTTGGGGAGCGCATCGTCAGTAGTGTACCTTTGGTTCCTAGGGTGTTTCGGCCTTTCACACTATACACCCTCCTCAAAGGCGGCCAGCGACAGGGTGATCAATCCTACGCTTGCGTCCCATTCCCAATTAGTCATAGGAGTTGCCTTGTTGTTGATAGCAAACATCCCATGGGACTATGCATGGCAGGGGCGTCCTCCTCCCTGAGTCAATCATTGTTGACCGCATACCTCCTGGCCCTCTCACTTCGGGGCCCAGCTGGGGTCTTTCCTCTTCATCCAGAGCCACTGACTGCTGCCTTCTGCCGCCTCTGATACAGCTTTGATTGCCGAACGCTGGCTCTGGCCCTTAATTCCCAGGTCTCTAAGCAGTCTGGTTGTAGATGTTGCCACAAAACCTCTGCAGCCCACCTCCACTGGTCGGACTTCTGTGTTCCAGCCATGATGCCGTGCTTCGGCAGCTAGATCAGCATAGCGCAGATGTTTTCGCTCATAAGCCTCATCTACTGAGTTTTCCCAGGGTACTGTGAGCTCAATGATGAAGACCTTATTGAGTGAACGGGACCAGAGCACCATGTCAGGTCTTAGGGTGGTGGTTGCGATCTCCGGAGGAAACACAAGTTGCCGGCCAATGTCAGCTAGCATTTTCCAGTCGCGGGCCAAGCGCAGCTGGTCTCGCTCTAATGGTGTAGAGCCGCTCTTCGGTGGTTTAGCCCCTTTGCGGACAAAGTTTGTCCGTAAGGAGTGTGATGCTGCTGTGGGTGGTAGGGAGTTGGTGGCAGCTCGCTTGTCCTCCAGGGCGGACGCAAGGTTTTTAAGGACTTGGTTGTGACGCCAAGTGTAGCGTCCTTGGGCGAGGCTTGTTTTACAGCCTGTGAGAATGTGCCTGAGGTTGGCTGGCATGGAACAGAGGGCACAGTCCGGATCTTCACCATACCATTGGTGAAGATTAACTGGTGTTGGAAGGACGTCATATGTTGCTCTGATGGAAAAGCTCAACCGCCTCGCTTCCATGGCCCACAGATCCTTCCAGCTGATCTTCCTCTTCTCCACACTGTCCCATCGAGTCCACTGTCCCTGTTTGGCAAGAGAGACTGCCTTGGCCCACCTTGCAGCCTCCTCCTGATGGCGTACTTCCTGCACTACCATCTTCCGCCGCTCTGGTGCAGTGGCCTTACTCCAAGCAGCACGGCTAGTTAGCCCAAGGCCTCCTCTCCCTTGCTGAACATGACCCACAATGTCAGCATGTCTGAGGGCTGCTGTTGCCTCCTGGACTGCTTTTCCTGGCCTCCATTTGCGCCCAGTTGCCAAGGTCGGCGCGTTGTTGCTCACCACTGGGTCTCGAGATTCATTCAGTGTCATTTGGAGCCTGGTTTTTGCACACTTGAATTCCTCTGTTAGACTGGTGAGGGGCAGCTTGAGGACACCATCTCCATAGAGGCCTATGGTGGTAAGGCATCGTGGAACTCCAAGCCACTTCTTTAAGTAGCCTGTGACTCCTCTTTCCATCTTCTCCACTGTTGAGATTGGAACCTCATACAGTGCTAAGGGCCACAACACCCGGGGTAGGAGACCAAACTGCAGACACCAGGCCTTTAACTTTCCAGGTAGCTGGGTGTTGTCGATGGACTGTAGGCTACTACTGATGTCTTTGCGCAGCTGTTGCACCTGGTCTTTGTCCTTCAGGCTTGCATCATACCACCTTCCAAGGCTTTTTACCGGCTGCTCAGACACTGTTGGGATTTGGTCATCTCCGATGAAGAATTTCAGGTCAGAGAGTACTCCCTTCACAATCGAGATGCTGCGTGACTTGGATGGTTTAATCTTCATACGGGCCCAGCTGATGTTCTCCTCAAGTTTTCTGAGCAGTCTCCTGGTGCATGGGACAGTGGTGGTCAATGTTGTAATGTCGTCCATGTAGGCTCTGAGTGGAGGGAGGCGGAAACCAGAGTCGACTCGCTGTCCACCAGCAACCCATTTTGAGGATCTGATGATAACCTCCATTGCCATTGTGAATGCCAACGGAGAAATGGTACATCCCGCCATTATACCTACAGTAATATAACATGTTACACAGTACATTCATTTTTTTTCAATAATCTGCAATATATATCCATAAATCTCTGTTTACAATGACGCATCGTTCAAAAAATGCTACTAAAATGTCAGGAGAAATGAAATAGCTCCGGCAGATAACGTCAGCTAACAAGGAATACACATCATAAACTTTGACTAAATATGCATGTTTTACATATGTATAGGAAGATACACTTCTTCTAAATGCAATCGCTGTGTTACATTTATTTTTAACGTTACAGGTTGAGTTCACTAGGCTATACTAGGAGTATCATTATCATTATGCCTCCTCTATCTTGGAGTCGACAGAAACCCAAAATTAACACATAAATATTCCCTTACCTTTGCTGTTCTTCCATCAAAAGACCTGGAAGGGATTATACTTACCAAAACAGCGTTTAGTTTTCAAGTCTGCGTCTTTCGGTTCTCAAAATAGCCACATTTCGGTCGAAATGTAGGCAAAATTCAAGTGGATGCGCACCAAAACGTCGAAAATATATATTATATGTCGAGTAAACTTGTCAAACTATGTTCATAATTAAGCTTTAACATGTTATAAAGGTGTACAGCAATTGTGAGGACGAAGCGAAACACACACGTCTTTTAATTGATCCTGAAGACAAGAGAGAGCGGGAGCAGAGCGCGTATAAACGTACACTTTTTTTTGGCGTGACCGAGACCTTTTGGCCCGCTCAACGTCTCGTGAGCACGCGATTCTCACAATGAGAAGCCCCATTGAAAGCAGGCTTCGCGCTGAACACGTACAGACTGTTCCCAGAGCGGTAGTTGTTTGGGAAGGCGTATACGATGACGTCAAAGTTGGGCCAACTTTTTCCATGACAAGAGAGACTTTGGGAGAATGCATGCCCTGAGACTTCTGCTTTACATAGAGACAAAATTTAAACGGTTTTAGAAGCTTTAGAGTGTTTTCTATTCGATAATATTTTTTATATGCATATATTAGCAACTTTTGACAAAAATGTATCCTGTTTTATATGGGTACCCAATTCCTCCAGAAGGGGCAGTAAAACAGGGCTAGGCTTAACAGGTTAAAGCTCTCATAGTGTCCGTTGAGTTTGTACTCTGAAAATTAGAACCTAACATTACCAATAATTGTCACTCAGTACTTACTGAAGGTGGTAGTATTTTGCTTTGTGGTTTGCTGGTTGACAGTGATATGAACAGGCATCTGATAGTATCCATTTGCACACCTGTACCAGCCAGAGTCCACCATCCTCAGTGCACTCATAGTCACCGTTAAAACATTGCCATTGGTGACAATATTGGTCTGCTGGTGTAATGTCACTGATGTTCCATCTAGAGTTCCAGAATTCAGCAGACATTTCCCACCCATCCTGCACCACCTCCCTCTGGCTCCAGCTTCACTATAGTAACATTGCACAGTGACATTCTGTCCTTCAACTCCAGTCACTTCTTGTTGATCCACATACAGTCCTGGAGTATCTGAACACAATGGAGATAGGAAGTTGTGATATGATGAGTCAGATAAAAGACCACACCAAAGCAATATGCAACTGTCAATGGATTTCAATCAAATGCTTATTTTTGTGCCTTTTTGCATTGAAGCAATTTTTAATAATCAAATAATATATTCAAAATGAAATTACATGAATTATTTCTGTACGCCTCCTGGGTCATATCAAATCCAATCAAATCCAATCAAATTGTATTTGTCACATACACATGGTTAGCAGATGTTAATGCGAGTGTAGCGAAATGCTTGTGCTTCTAGTTCCGACAATGCAGTAATAACCAACAAGTAATCTAACTAACAATTCCAAAACTACTGTCTTATACACACAAGTGTAAGATGATAAAGAATATATACATAAAGATATATGAATGAGTGATGGTACAGAGCGGCATAGGCAAGATACAGTAGATGGTATCGAGTACAGTATATACATATGAGATGAGTATATAAAAAGAGTGGCATAGTTAAAGTGGCTAGTGATACATGTATTACATAAAGATGCAGTAGATGATATAGAGTACAGTATATACGTATACATATGAGATGAATAATGTAGGGTATGTAAACATTATATTAGGTCAGAACAGACTGTATGTTTGATAAAGCATATTTTGCTGTATCATTGGAAAAATCAGCAGTGATTGGTATGTTCAACCCTATTTTATAATTCAGCAATATTCCTCTATGGATTTAATTGGTGAAAGTATTTGTGATTGTCTCCTACAGCTACAAAGGGAAAAGTAACACACTCATCAACAGGTTGTCCATGCAACATTACTGAGCACTATTCATCCTGCATTACTGGATGTGCAAGCAGTGAATCTTACCTGGAGTAACAGATATCTGCAGTCTATCCCCATCACCTGCCTCCTTCTTCCTCTCCACAATACACCAGTAATAATCAGAATCACTAGGACTAAGACTTGTCATGGTCACAGTGAAGACTCGCTGGTTGATGTCATCAGAGACTGAAGTCTTTCCACTGGTCTTGGGATGGTCAGTGTGTACTACAGTAGAGCAACCAAACCAATTATATCCCCTACACCCGTATTTCACATGGTTTCTATATCTCAGATCATAGAGACATGGGATGGTCATGGAGCCTCTTTGCTTTACAGACACATGACTCACTGTGGACACACTCTGTGTATCTGTAGAGACAACAACAAACAACCAACCCGTTTTGAATTAAAACATTTTACTCAACAAGTCCCACTAGCTGATCAACACAATTACACAACCAAATGTGGTTGTGACAGCAGATAATGACTGAGATATCCACTTTAAGTGCTGATGTTGTCACACCCAAGTCTAGCCATGATCAGAGGCAAACCTTTGACCATTAAAATCATACTTATCTTTGACATACTACACCCCTAAACTAAGAAGACATCTCTAGTTTCAATTAATTAATAAGTGCTGTTTGAAAAGAATAATGAGTTGAAGTTGTTGTAATATTATGTATATTGTCACATACTCTGGATGGTTGTTCTGATACTGTAGTACTCTAGTACATCCTTGAATTTTTTTTTATGTTAGTCTATAATATGTTACTCAACATTTGTTAGAAAACACATAGGTAATAATATTTGTAATCTACAAATATATTTGTAGACATGGGAGCTTTTGCCTTTTCTATTTCATCATTTTTTACTGAAAAAAAGAGAACTGTTGAAAAATACATATGTTGAATGTGGAGAGCTATCATTAAAAACAGCTCTCATCAACACATCAGACCAAATATGACAATGCACAATGTGACTACCATGTCCATGGGCAAAGTAGACAGAACGCTATAAGTCAAATGAATGTCAGAATGTACTCAGTGTCTGATTTGGAAGAACTGAGCCCTGATACTAACATCAATGAAGTAACGGTGTACCCTCTCTTACCTGAAAGTCCAGCGAGGAAGAAAAGGATGTGCAGGACAAGGAGGAGATGTGGAGCCATGATTGGATGAGAGAGCGTGTGTGTTTAGGTAATTGTGACCTGAAATCATCAAAACAGAGCAAGTGACGTCACCGATTGAAATGCTATTAGCGCGCACCACCGCTAACTAGCTAGCCATTTCACATCGGTTACATTGAGAAAAGATAGTAAGTATTTGTTTTAATGAATTACATTTAAAAAATGTTTTTATTGATGGTTACATAATATAGCTACAGGAGTGTTGTTGCTACAAATGAAAGGTTTGACATCAAAGAGCATTAGTACCAACATCCTCTTTTGTTTATTTCAGAGGACAAGAAGGCAAAGGACCAACCAGCAAACACCACAGTAGTAAGCTATGAGTTATCTTCTCACACATCTGTTCCTTTCACTTCTTGATATTCTAGGGTTCGCTTTGGTTAGTAGTTAGTCATAACTAATACTAATTCAATCCAATTTCTTATGCTTACTGAACTCAAGACTACTAAGATAAACAATGTCAAGGGAACCGGGTTTCTTAATAGTCATGCACTGAGTATGCTTCTTTGACCAGAACAGACTTCCTCAAATCACACACCACAACTACTGACACTTGAACAATAACACATTGTGCTATCATTGGAAATAATTAGAAAATAATCAAAAAGGTGCAAATTCATACGTAAGTATTCATGAGGTACAACATCATTCTAAGGCCTATGGTCAAACAGTTTGATGTTAATAAGGTTTGTGTTTCATTCCTTCGGACATCTGCAGAATCTGAGCAGGACATTACCTACAGAACTGTTAGTCACATTAGAGGAACAGCACATCAAGTCAAACCTAACTCCTTTCACCCAATCCCTCTTCAACACAACGTAAACCCTCCGCAACCCAATTGAACAACCCCATCAAACTCAATCCAACCCAACTCAACGGGAAAGTCCACAATGCGAGTCTCTCTGAGATGATGTGATCATGTTGCTCTCTCTCCTCCATCACACAGGACCTAAACCCTGAGAGACATGGTGACTTATACAGCACTGTGATTCCTATGCAGCACAGGACAGCACAAAGGGTAAACATTCAAATAAATAAACAAGTAATGCTGGTCTTGTAGGGTATTAGGGCTTGACGCAATCAATAGCACAGAAAATCAGCTTTACAGCCCGATTGACAGTAAAAGCAATGTTTACACGTTTGTGGAGACTGTATTCACAATAAACGCTGAATATGTCAGCTGAATAGAAAATTACCTTCAAATTTCAGCTGCGCTACAGTGCTATTCTCTGGCACTACGGATTGAATCTGGCGCTTATCTCTTTAAAAGCAGAACTTGATTTGACAGCTGTGACGTGTTTAAGGATGTAAATGTTTTCTGACTAAATCCCTGTGTAATTGTCTACCAGCAAGGCCCATTTCCTGATGATGCAGTAACATGCGGCACCGTGGTCACCAAGAACAAAACTCAACTAAATGTGCAGACATAGCTAAGGCTGCTTTACTGATGTTATTTTCCTTGTTTAGCAGCGTTCTAGTCACAGCTATGCTAATAGTTATTATGAACTAAGTTTTATAGTGTAACTTTTTAATAGGGACGTGGTCCTGTGGTGGGAACCACAATCAGCGGAAATGTTCAAGAGCGCCACCTATAGAGGTTGATAAACCTCAAACTTTCATTAAAATTGACATACAATATACTGAATTAAAGCTACACTCGTTGTGAATCTATCCACCAAGTCAGATTTGTAAAATGCTTTTCGGCGAAAGCATGAGGAGCTATTATCTGATACCATGCACCCTCAAAATACTGCAATGTCACCTAACACGACAGATTTTGCGTTAGCCGGCGCAAACCAAAAACGCTGAAATAAAATATAAAACATTTATTACCTTTGATGACCTTCTTTCTTTTCACTCCTAGATGTCCCATAAACATCATTTAGGGTCTTTTTTCGATTAAATCGGTCCATATATAGCCTAGATATCGATCTAAGAATACTGTGTGATAAACGGAAAAAATAGCGTTTCATAACGTAACGTCATTTTTTAAAATTCAAAAAGTCGATGATAAACTTTCACAAAACACTTCGAAATACTTTTGTAATGCAACTTTAGGTATTAGTACACGTTAATAAGCGATACAATTCATCAGGAGGCGATGTAAATTCTTTAGCTGTCCATGTCGAAAACATGTCTGAAGAAAGCTCGACCAAAACATCCGGTCGGAGACCGGAGGGAAGTGGTTCCCTTGATTCGGTTAGACCAAGAATCAATTGCGAATCAACTGACAAGACTCTAGACAACGTGTGGAAGCTGTAGGCACTGCAACCTCGGCCTACTTTAATTCGGTTCACTTTGAACAATTCCTTGAAGTCGCGGATGGATATTCTTTTCCATTTTCATGCACTTTTCGATGAAACGCACGTTCTGTTATAGTCACAGCCGTGATTTAACCAGTTTTAGAAACGTCTGAGTGTTTTCTATCCACACATACTAATAATATGCATATACTATATTCCTGGCATGAATAGCAGGGCGCTGAAATGTTGCACAATTTTTAACAAAAAGCTGCGAAAAGCTGCTTAAATTCTCGACTTCCTTAACAGGTTAAAACTTCAAAAAATCTAAGCCATTGGAGGGAATGGCTTAAACTATATCATAAAATATTTAACCCCTTATTTTTGTTTGCACCAAACTACCTCCATACTTCCATTCATTTGTATGGGTTACCTTCAGAAGAGTCCCTTGACACTTGAGCAAAACACCATTGTGCTTGTGAGAGTCTCCCATTTCCATAGAGTTGTCATAATAGGCCCAGTTGTTCAGACCACACAGATGTTTTCGTGAGAAGACCGATTTTCGGGATGTCTCAAGATCTGACAAACACCACTGTAGCTCGGCCACCTTCCACCACAGATACAGAAGGGCAACATAGGTGGATGAGAGAGCTTGAGATGCAGCCCATGCAAAAAAAACTGATGTCTCTTAAACTGACAGATTTTGATGGAGATTTTTTTTATGATGTTAATTAGATTGACGCACATTACGATTAAGCATTATCAATATCACCTGTTAAAACATTTTAAAAATGCAACTATAATTTGTTTTGTGTTTTCTGAATAACTCTGTGTGTCTGTCTATGAGCAGGTTCCATTACCTGATGATGCAGTGACATACAGCACTGTGGTCACCAAGAACAAGACCCATCAAAATGTAGGCCTACATAAAAAGCACATATTCTGTTTTGATGATTAAAAAAAAAGTATTAATGCCTTTGTGTCTAATGTGTACTGTGTCAATACAGAAGGCTCTCTATATCACCATTATAACTGTGTGTGTCTGAGTGTTAATCCTGTCTTACAAGCAACAGAACAGTAACTTAATTAAATTATTGGGCCCAAAGAACCAGACAAGGGGGATAATACTGGAGGATCTCAGTGTACTCAGTGTACTAAGGCATCAAAACAAAAGTGTCCAGATTGACAGTAAAACATATAATGTTATTGTATTTGTCATCCCCTGCCCCAACCCTTTCTCCTTAATATTTTTTATTGTTCACTTTTTCTTTTTAAAGGAAGAATCAAAATGTACAGAATGGGTACGTAGAGGGAAATGGGGGAGGGTAACGCTTTTTCAATTTCAGTCAAGGGGAGGGTTTAGTATTATTCATTCTACTCCGGGGGAGGGTCATGTAATTTGTAATTTATCACATTTCAATATTTCAGTTTTTAAAATGAGTTGCTTATTAGTCTATATATTGACGTGTGCCCAATGCCACCCCTCATCTCTGATTTTTCACTGGGCGCGCAATATCAAGTACTCTTATAGGCTATTGTGGTCCTTCTGTAGCTCAGTTGGTAGAGCATGGCGCTTGTAACGCCACGGTAGTGGGTTCGATCCCCGGGACCACCCATACGTAGAATGTATGCACACATGACTGTAAGTCGCTTTGGATAAAAGCGTCTGCTAAATGTAATATATTATTATTATTATTATTGTGTGCACTCAATTAAATCCAAAGCCTGTAAGCTATAGGCTACGAAGTGCATGCATGGGGAAGCACAGAGCAAATATATATTTCTAAGATACTATAGCTGCTGGGATGGTGTAAATAAAACTAGGCTGCATTATAACCAAAACTCGAATTGAGGGGCTATGAGAGGGTAAGCCATAGACCTACCTTTAATTAAATAAAATGGCAAAAACCACAGGCCTAGCCCTTGCTAGCTTAAGGTTTTGAAGAAAATGAAAAGGATCCGCATATTTAAAGTGATCTATAACAGAGCTTTGGTCCACAGTGCTTTATCCTAGAAACAAGCTGTAAAATATGTGGGAAAGACGTGCTTCTGATGCATATGGAGACACTGTATCTGTAGAAAAGGCTCATGGAGTTGGTGGAATACTCCTTTAATTAATTGCCATTTACTCAGCTGGGCCAGGGGCGCTTTAATTAGGTCAGGTGGAAATGTCCTACAGATCTCAACTCCATAAAAGGAGGAAATTGCCATCGCCTGATCTCGCTGCTTTCTCTTCCCTAAATCCATCTGATCCAGAAGTTCTGTGCGTCCATGAATCCACGTAAATCCACCGACTCTTACCTTTCATCAGAATGATCTGTGGTGATCGGGAGAGTGGGCCATTCAGTTATTGTTTATAGTTATCACCGCGGAGCGCGGCTTGGAGCGCACGCTTGAAACATATTGTGTAATGTGAATTGTTAATAATGACTGCTATGATTTGATCTTTGATTATGAATTTGATTGTATACATGTTATTTGTTTCCTTTGTGATGCAGCACAGACTACCAGTAAATATACCACTTTATGGTTAAAGGAATTCCTGCCTCAGTCTCATACATTCCTCTGTCACCTGACACGTGACCACCTGTTCACCTTCACTGTCAGTCATCCTACCTGTCCAGCAACCCACACAGATTCCACTAATCTTTCAATGGTCCTTTGAGCCGGATGATGACTGAACCAAAGACAGGTGAAAAGGAAATGGAGGCGGAGAGGGAAGAATTGTCTCCACTGGAAGGAAGAAGAGAGGAGGAGAGAGCAGCTGAGGGAAAGGTCTTGGAACAAAGGAAATATCCAGGAGCTAAGCCTAAAGCAACAAAGGCTTCATCCTCAACCACCAGCAGCACCAGAAGAACGAGGCAAGCACCTGGTTATCTTAAGGACTATGTGGTCGAGGTTCCGACATCAAAGGGCAAGCCCACCAGAGCTCAAAGAGTTGATGGATCAACTATATGTTTCAGCCATCAACCATCCCCTCTGAGCCAAGGACCGGAAACTGCTTTGGAGCAGGAAAGTGGTCTACGTGAGGAACCTATGGAAGAGGTAACTCCCACTGCACAGGTCGACCAGCTTCCAGAGGCAGGCTCCGCTCACCCCTTAACTAATGGGAAATCGTTGAAGCACTCTAGACGGAGTGGGAGTTCGACCAGTGGATACCCCTTTGGAAGTGGCCATGGCAGCCGCCATTCACTAGCCCTCAGCAATTCACAGAATGCTGTCCTACAAGAGAGGATGAAACTATTAGCTTTGGAGGAAATTGAGCGTCAGATTGAGGAGGAACGACAGGCTGACGAACGATGTCACCAATTGGATGTGCAGGCCCGTAGAGCTCTACAGGAAAGGGAATTCATTGCCAAGGACCTGGCACAGCAGCAACGGCACCGTCAAGCCAGAAGGGAATTAGAAGAGGCACGGATGGTCTCATCCTTCCTGGAGAGGAACGAACGGGGAGTTGACCTGACCACCCCTCCACATGGACCTGAACTGTCTGCCTTTCTTTCCCAATCTGCCCCTCTGGTACAGCATGGCACACAGTCCTCGGAGGCTCCGGGGTCAACAGCCAACACGGAGCACGGGAGACGGGCCGCTCAGCCAACGCCCTCTATGCCAGTGACACAAGTTAGCATTCCTCCATCTGGACAAAGCATCACTCCTTCGCCTTTCCGCCAATTACCAACCAAGGCAAATCGTTCCTTTCGTCCAGGGCCAGGCCAGTCCTCAAACAACAGGTCGGAGGGCTCTCGCCCAATTCCGGCTGCCACAAATGGAGGGTCTGGGACAGTAGGGGACAGGCCCAATGAGGCCACAGTGGGCTCATCAGAAGTCCCGGGTTTATCCTTCACGCAACCAGAAGAGGGAGCCAACATTGTGAAACTTCTAGTAGCCTCAGCCTATGGAATTCCCAGACCCAAATTGCCATACTTTGAAAATGGAAAGGAGAGTGAATTTGTCCTTTTGGAAATGGCATTGGAGAGTCTACTGGGTATTCACAGTCATCTGTCAGAACGCTACAAATACCAAGTACTAATGGATCATTTGCGGTTTCCAAGTGCATACAGGCTGGCCCAATCCTTTATGCACTCCGCAACACCATACACGACAGCTCTCCAGGCCCTGAAGGCGAGATATGGTGAGCCACGTCAGCTAGTCCAGAATGAACTAAACAACATCCTGAACACGTCTCCAATTAAAATGGGAGACCATGCTGCCTTCCAAGAATTCTCCCTGGCTGTCCAATCCCTGACCTCGATGCTCCAATCCGTTGAAGGAGAAGATGGGAATGAGCTTAAATGTGGCTCCCACGTGGACAGGCTTCTTAGCAAACTTCCAGTGTACCTCAGAGACAGTTTCATTGAACATTGTTTGAATAAGGGCATCCTGAAAGAGGGCTCGAGAAGCACCTATGCTCTCAGAGACCTGGCCACATGAATGGAGGTGAAGGCAAAGGCGAAGAGCATCGCTCACCAGGCCACAATCTCCGCCATAGCCACAGGGGGAAGGAAGGAGTTTGAATGCCAGCAGGGACAGAAAAGACCAAATCCCACTACCATGTACTTAAATAGTGAGGCCGGGGAGGAACCCGGGAAGAAGACCCCTCTCAAGAGCAAGAACATCAAATTCCAGCCTTACTGCCCATATTGCAATAGTAAGGGGCACTTCCTTGGCTCATGCCCCAGAGTAGAAAAGCTCACTCAAACTCAATTGAAGGCCTGGATCACTTCAGGCGAGCGATGCTACAAGTGTGCCCGTAGCCATAAGGTGGAGACCTGCACATTGAGGAAACCCTGCAACCGCTGTGAAGAAATCCATCTCACCGTGTTGCATGATCTATTTCCCCAAGCAAATAAGGAGCAGAGTATGCTCATGGTAGGAGCTGCAAAGGAGCTGTATCTCGACCAGCAGAACCGGTCTCCAAGGGTCATGTTGAAGGTGGTCAAGGTCACTCTGCAAAGTGAAGGGAGAAGCATTGATACATTCGCCGTTCTAGATGATGGGTCAGAAAGAACAATCATTCTCACAGCGGCCACCCGTCAGCTTAACCTGGAAGGGACCCCCGAGACCCTTAATCTCAGAACGGTGCGACATGATGTTATCCAAATGAAAGGCTCTGCTGTAACCTTTAGCATTTCACCTTCAGGAAACAGGGACGTGGCCTATAACATCACCAATGCCTTCACGGCAGATGGCTTGAATCTCGCAGAGCACTCCTGCCCGGTAAGTGTTCTACAGAAACAATATCCTCATCTACGAGGATTGACTCTTCCTAACCTGGCCAGAGTAGCACCACTTATCCTGATTGGGTCAGACCACCCACATCTCATCACCCCGACTGAGCCTATACGAGCTGGACCAGAAGGAGGACCCATTGCTGTCCATACATCCTTGGGTTGGGCTGTGCAAGGTCCATCCCATCTACTTCTCTCCACCCAAGCTGTACAGTCACAGCAAGTCCTCTTCACCAGAAGCAATCCAGATGCAGCCACTGACCTCCTTCGGAATGTTGAGATGCTATGGAAGATGGACACCTTCTCCAACCGGAAGCTACAGGAGGTCACTCGCTCGAAAAATGACTCCTATGCATTAGACCTCCTGGAGAAGAGCACCACCACCACTGAAATGGATGGCGTTCGCAGGTATGCAACCCCACTGCTACGGGTGCCCAACCATCCTCCTCTGGCAACCACGACACGGGCTGTACTCCCACTACTGCATGGAAAAGAGCGACGCCTGGTGAAGAATCCTGAGCTTGCAGAAGTTCATAACAGGGAGATTCATAACCTTGTGAAAGCAGGCTACGTCACTGAAGTGACAGCTCATTAAGAGGGAAACGCACTCCGTGAATCCTGGTATCTCCCTCACCATGTTATCCAGCAACATGGTGGGAAGTATAGACTTGTCTTCAACTGTTCATTCCAAGCAGCTGGTCAAAGCCTGAATGACTGTCTACTCCCCGGACCAACCTTAGGTCCTTCCTTGCTCGGTGTCCTTCTCCGGTTCCGGCAGCACTCTACAGCCATCAGTGGAGACATCAAAGCCATGTTTCATCAGATTCGTTTACTGCCTTCCGACACCACACTGCTCCGGTTCATATGGCGAAATATGGAACGAGATGCAGAGCCCACAATCTATGAATGGCAGGTACTCCCATTCGGCACCACCTGCAGTCCTTGCTGTGCCATATACGCTCTGCAGAGACACGCACGGGAGCATCCAGACAGTGACCCAGAAGTATTGGATTCAGTGGAAAATGCCTTCTATGTGGATAACTGCTTACAAAGGGGGATTTGAGGTCCGACAGTGGGCTAGTAACAGAGCGGAGGTTATCCAGCACCTCCCGCCACAAGCTAGGTCCAGTAGCAGTGAACTATGGCTAACGCAGTCTGGTGCTAACCCAGAAGAGCCCACTCTAGGACTGAGGTGGAGCTGCCTACCGGATACCCTGGGGTATAAGCACCGCTCATCCCCGAGTACCGAAACCCCCACTCTGCGCACCATCTATCGGACCCTGGCCAGTCAATACGATCCCCTTAGGTATATCCTGCCATACACAACACGGGCCAAAGTCTTAGTCCAGGACCTGTGGCAGACCAAGAGGGACTGGGATGAACCAATCCACCCAGCTGACCTAGTGGAACGATGGATCTGTTGGGAAACTGAGTTAACGGAGCTCTCTGATGTCCAAATGCCAAGATGTTATGTACCATCCTGTGTTGACCAACTGGGATCATGCCTGGAACTGCATGTGTTCTGTGACGCTTCGGAGCCAGCTTATGGGGCGGTTTCCTATCTTAGAGTGGAGGATAAGGCAGGCCACACCCATGTCTCCTTTGTCATGGCCAGGTCCAGGGTCGCACCCGAGAAGCAGTTGTCAATGCCTAGGCTGGAACTCAGTGCTGCCCTTTCCGGAGCCCAGTTGGCCTCTACCTTGCGAGCCGAGCTCACCTTGCCAATCCAAAGGATCATCTACTGGAGTGATTCGACCACTGTATTGACATGGCTCAAGTCGGAGTCCTGCAGGTATAAGGTGTTTGTCGGGACTCGCATTGCGGAAATCCAAGACCTAACAGAAGTCCAGGACTGGAGGTATGTTGATAGCATAAACAATCCTGCTGATGACATTACTAGAGGTAAAACCCTTAAGGAATTGGCTAAACCCCATCGCTGGAGCTTGGGACCACCATTCTTGTCCCAACCAGAGAATGAGTGGCCGACAGCCCCCAGGCGTGCGGCCCCTCCGCGACCGACTGAAGCTCATGAGTTAAGGAAGTCTGCCCAATGCTACAGCATTTCTACGGAACCAACAACGGCTCTCCCTGACCTAACACAATCCCAAACACTGCCGGATCTGATCACAGCCACAAACCAGACCTCAGATGGGGTGGCTTCTATACCTACCTCCCTCGCAGCAGAGACACTACTCCTCCAGCAAGCACAAGCAGTTAGCTTCCCTGGGGAGTTAAAAGCTCTGAAAGCCGGTAGGGAAGTGGCTAAGGGCAGCCGTCTTCTCTCTCTTGCCCCAGAATATGATCCAATCCTTGGAGTGATCAGAGTCGGAGGGAGGCTGCGCCAAGCGGAGGTTTTGGACCCAGATGCTATCCACCCAATTATCCTCGACTCCAGACACCCTCTTACCAGGCTCCTCATCAAGAGTTCTGATGAGCGGCTTCTCCACCCAGGGCCAGAGAGGGTCTATGGGGAGATGAGGCGGAAGTACTGGATAATTGGAGGACGAGGAGCCATTCGTAAGCACCAATACGCCTGCGTAGAATGTCAGAGATGGCGGGCCGGAGCTACGGTGCCCAAAATGGCAGATTTACCCCCTGCTCGCTTGCGCCTCCTTAAACCACCCTTCTGGTCAACAGGAGTAGATTGCTTCGGCCCCTTGATGATCAAGTTAGGTCGTCGTGTGGAAAAGCGCTGGGGCATTCTATTCAAGTGTATGACAATCAGATGTGTCCACCTGGACCTACTGGAGAGTTTGGATACGGAAGCCTTCCTCATGGCCCTACGGCGGTTTATCTCCCGACGGGGGAAACCCTACGAGATCCTGGCTGACAGAGGTACGAACTTCAAGGCAGGAGAAGCCAGGTTGGAGGAAGCCTTCCAAGCCATGGAACCCAGCCTCCAGGATCAGCTGATGGACCAACAAATCTCATTCAAATTTAACCCTCCAGGCGCTCCTCATTTTGGAGGAACATGGGAGCGAGAGATCAAATCTGTAAAGACGGCCTTACGAGTCGTACTAGGGGACCAAACTGTCACTGAAGCGGTCTTGAGGACTGTCCTGATAGAGGTGGAAGGGATTCTGAACTCCAAACCCTTAGGATATCTCTCTGCAGACATCGCTGACCCCGATCCGGTTACACCGAATATGCTCTTGATGGGACGCCGAGATGCGTCACTTCCTCAAGCCATGTATGCTGATACCAACCTCGTAGGCAGACGCCGGTGGCGACACAGCCAAATCTTAGCTGACCATTTTTGGGCCCGATTCATTCGGGATTACCTACCAAGTCTACAGCACAGAGGGAAATGGCGGAGAGAAATGGCCAGCCTGGAAACTGGCCAAGTAGTAATGATGGTGGACCCTCAGCTGCCTCGAGCCTCCTGGCCGGTGGGCCGTATAACTAAGACCATGCCTGGGACCGATGGTCGTGTTAGATCAGTGGAAATCCAGGTGAAGAACCGGACATATATCCGGCCAGTTGCCCGACTGCTTCCTCTCCCTGAGATGACAGAGGATGGGGAGCAATGAGCCTTTTTGAGGAATGTGGAAATTAACAAATTTCCGGGGTGGCTGTAGAAAAGGCTCATGGAGTTGGTGGAATACTCCTTTAATTAATTGCCATTTACTCAGCTGGGCCAGGGGCGCTTTAATTAGGTCAGGTGGAAATGTCCTACAGATCTCAACTCCATAAAAGGAGGAAATTGCCATCGCCTGATCTCGCTGCTTTCTCTTCCCTAAATCCATCTGATCCAGAAGTTCTGTGCGTCCATGAATCCACGTAAGTCCACCGACTCTTACCTTTCATCAGAATGATCTGTGGTGATCGGGAGAGTGGGCCATTCAGTTATTGTTTATAGTTATCACCGCGGAGCGCGGCTTGGAGCGCACGCTTGAAACATATTGTGTAATGTGAATTGTTAATAATGACTGCTATGATTTGATCTTTGATTATGAATTTGATTGTATACATGTTATTTGTTTCCTTTGTGATGCAGCACAGACTACCAGTAAATATACCACTTTATGGTTAAAGGAATTCCTGCCTCAGTCTCATACATTCCTCTGTCACCTGACACGTGACCACCTGTTCACCTTCACTGTCAGTCATCCTACCTGTCCAGCAACCCACACAGATTCCACTAATCTTTCAGTATCATTGTTTAATTTCCATGACCTTGAGAGTCTGAGCTACAACCTGTAGCCGAGGAGACTTTGCTTGGGAAGACATTTAATTCTATCACTATACATTGATTAAGCTATTCACTTTCTGTACAATGGAAGATGTTTCAACTCAGACAGCTTTTAAGGAAATACTTGTAACCTTCTCTCATTTGGTTAATTAACCCACGGAGGAAGAGTAGCCAGCAGTTACATCTGAATTCTTTCTGCGTTTGTACATACTTCGAAAAAAGGGTTCCAAAAGGGTTCTTTGGCTCTCTACATCGGAGAAACCTTTCTGGGTTCCGTGTAGAAACCTCTGAGTAAAAGGTTCTACCTCGAACCCAAAATATCTTTTCAAAGGATTCCCCTATGGGGACAGCCAAATAACACTTTTAGGTTCCAGATAGGCCTACTTTGTCAATGGTGGAAAGGTAGGCCTACTTTGTCAATGGTGGAAAGGTAGGCCTAACTTTTGAATGTACCATTCTCAGAATCCTGATTTAAATTATTTTGCAAACAGAGACAGTTTCGTTGCAAACAAGACACACTGATTTGGCATTGGAGAATGATAAGATGAACACAGCCTGTAATTTAGATACTTTGTGTGGCATTAAATATTCTGCTAATATGTAAAAAGACATAGAATTCCAAGAAATTTTTATAAAAGGCATTTTTTTCCACGGAACTGAAAATATCATGATACAATACTTTTATTCTAAAGGAGATCTTTCTACCTCTACACATGTGGCCTGTGAATCTATATCCGTCTGGCCCGCAGTCCTATCAAAATGCCTGCGTTGCCATGTAATGCTTATGATACGAAGAACCGTTTCTAAAACTGGATATCTAAGGCTCTGGTCTGTCCAAGAAGTGAGTGTAAACAGTAGACATGATCTTTGTTGTCCACTTTGTTTTAATTATTATTTTGGGTATAGAGGGTCACTTGTTTTCTTTCTAGGGTTTGGGTAAAATATATTTTGGTGAAGGGAGGGCAGATTTTCTCTATGTAATTCTTATTGTAATTAACGTTCACTCCCTAATATGTATATTTTATAGACTGAACATCTTGTACTTGTATTAAACCGTCACAACTATGCCCATGTAGACACTTAACTGTACATGTGTGTTTATTCAATAAAAACAAAATCAATGCAATTGTTGCTATCTGCCACTGAGGGGGGCATTGGCACCCAAAAAAGCAGGAAGAGAATATCAGATAATCAGTGATGTCTATGAAGATTACGAAATGTATTCGGTGCCTCAGATCTTGACACAGGAGTGTTCATAAGTATGACAAGACATACAAAGTCAAAACCCACAAATGTTTCTTATACATCCCTCATCCTCCCACTTATTATCTTCTCCAGACTCTCAGGTTAAACTGTTTATATCAATAAGAAGCAGTAGTGTTTTGCATATATTCTTTATTCAATGCATTTACCGTATAAAGTTGATGTCAGAAGTTTACATAAACAAGTTGTACTGACTCCAACATAAGTGTTTCAACCAATCCACAAATTTCTTGATAACAAACGATAGTTTTGGCAAGTTGGTTAGGACATCTACTTTGTGCATGACACAAGTTATTTTTCCAGCAATTGTTTACAGACAGATTTATTCACTGCATCACAATTCCAGTGGGTCAGATGTTTACATACACTAAGTTGATTGCCTTTAAACAGCTTGGAAATTCCAGAAAATGATGTCATGGCTTTAGAAACTTCTGACAGGCTAATTGACATAATTTGGGTCAATTGGAGGTGTACCTGTGGATGTATTTCAAGGCCTACCTTCAAACTCAATGACTCTTTGCTTGACATCATGGGAAAATCAAAAGAAATCAGTCAAAAAATTGTAGACCTCCACAAGCACTGGTTTATCCTTGGGAGCAATTTCGAAACGCCCGAAGGTACCACATTTATCTGTACAAACAATAGTACACAAGCATCAACACCATTGGACGACCCAGCAGTTATACCACTCAGGAAGGAGACGTGTTCTGTCTCCTAGAGATGAACGTACTTTGGTGCGAAAAGTGCAAATCAATCCCAGAACAACAGCACAGGTCCTTGTGAAGATGCTGGAGGAAACAGGTACAAAAGTATCTATATCCACAGTAAAACGAGTCCTATATTGACATAACCTGAAAGGCCGCTCAGCAAGGAAGAAGCCACTGCTTCAAAACCTCCATAAGAAAAGCCAGACTATGGTTTGCAACTGCACATGGGGACAAAGATCATCATTTTTGGAGAAATGTCCTCTGGTCTGATGAAACAAAAATAGACTTTGCACAAAACAAACTTTGCACATACACGGCTACCATCCAGTGGTCAAAATCTAAATTGCACCTTGACTGGAATAATAAATTATGGACTTTTTTATGGACTGCCTGTTCACCCCGCTATCATCCAGAAGATTGAAAAACAGCTTCTATCTCAAGACCATCAGACTGTTAAGGTAAAAACAAACAAAATTGGCAGGCCTTATTTAATTTGGTAGTTTATGGCCTTAATCTCACTCACTCTCCCCAAGATTATAGCCCTAGGAAACATTTCAAAGAGACAATGAAACCCTCATTTTCCCAGAAGAAAAACACAAAACACTTCGTTAGCATTCATTATACTACACCGAGTCAGCAAGCCAAAAGTTTTAACTACAAACAAAACCTGATAATAATGATACTGTTCTCCCTCAGATCATGAATCATTAGTTTTAATCTACCTCAATGTTTATGTATGCTTTATTTAGCATGCACTACCCTGATATACAATTATCCTGGTATCGTTACTAGACCAATGTCCAACAAATATGTGATAGCTGTTTCTCTTGAGATTGTTCCTGTTACCCCTCTAAATGAAGCATTATTGTTCTGTCGCAAATGTAGTACACTTCTCAGCGTAAGGAATCAGTTATATTTAATCCCAGGCATTTAATAAAAATGTGTTTGAGACGTGTTCTCCTATGTCTCCTTTAACATACATACTTTAGGTGACTTCCATCAATCCCAGAAGAAATAAAATAAAATGAAACAATAAACCCTTTCCAGCAATCTAATCATTTCAACCTGTTACGTAAAGTTAGTAAAAATATAAACCTGTTGTTTAACAAATCTAAAACTTTTTTTTACTCATATCTACAATGTGGGCATGCCCCAAAGGTCAATACTGTTCAGCTTGTACATTAATGATCTTCCTTCTGTCTGTACTGGGTCTGAAGTTCCAATGTATGCAGATGATACAGTGATATATGAAAGCAAATAGCAAACAACAAGCTACACAATAACTCACTACTGTAATGGTCCAGGTGAAAAAGTTGCTCAGGGACTCATGTTTGCATCTCAATGAAAAAAAACACAGTCTGCATGAGGAGGACAACTGATGCCACTGAGACAGATGTCTGTGTCAGGGGAAAAGCTCCAGGTGGTATCCAATTTTATGTACCACGGCATCATACTTGATTCCAACCTCTCTTTTAAAAAGCAAATGAAAAAGGTAACTCAAATAACCAAATTCAACCTAGCTAATTTCTAAAAGATATGAAGTTGTTTGACTACAAAGTTAACAAAACTGTACTTCAAATCTATGATACTCCCCCACTTAACATACTACTTCACTAGTTGGGCCCAAGCTTGCTCTACAACATTAAAACCCATTCAGTCTGTCTGCAAACAGGCTCGCAAAGAGCTCGATAGGAAGCCCAATAGCTATCATCACTGTTAGTTCCCTTAAGGAAAAGCACTTTTAGTCAATCTGCTTACTCTGTGAGAGCTTCCCATGTCTGGAATACCCTGCCATTAGACACACAACTCAGTTGTGCGCCGGGGCCTCCAACTCCTCTTTCTATTCTGGTTAGAGCCAGTTTGCGCTGTTCTGTGAAGGGAGTAGTACACAGCGTTGTACGAGATCTTCAGTTTCATGGCAATTTCTCGCATGGAATAGCCTTCATTTCTCAGAACAATAATAGACTGACAAGTTTCAGAATAAAATTATTTGTTTCTATCCATTTTGAGCATGTAATTGAACTCACAAATGCTGACGCTCCAGATACTCAACTAGTCTAAAGAAGCCAGTTTTATTGCTTCTTTAAAGCAGAAGAGTTTTCAGCTGTGCTAACAATTGCAACAACAAAAAAATCTAATGTCCAATTAGCCTTTTAAAAAGAAAAACTTGGATTAGCTAACAGGAGTGATGTTTGCTGATAATGGGCCTACTTACGCCTATGTAGATATTCCATAAAAAATCTGCCATTTCCAGCTACAATAGACATTTACAACATATACAATGTCTACACTATCTTAGATCAATTTGATGTTATTTTAATGGACAGAAAATGTGCTTTTCTTTCAAAAACATGGACATTTCTAAGTGACCCCAAGTGTGTATATATATATATATATATATATATATATATATATATATATATATATATATATATATATATATATATATATATATATATATATATATATATATATATATATATCACGGTGTCAAGGCATATGAACTAACAGGTTATAGAGCAAACAACGCAATTATCACAAAACATACTGTATGTTGTAATATGGCTTTTTTCTTACCTTGGCTTTCCCAGTGATTTTACCCACGCACAGCTACTGCACAGAAATGGATCTACATGTCATAGGAATCATTTTCTTTGCACTGTTACAACAGAGAGGAAATACTTCATGGCCTAACACATTAACTGTATAAAAAGGAACTTAACCAAAAGAGAGAAGAATGCCACAACTGTGTATATACTGTACGTCACAGGACACACAAAAATATATCTAACCATGGAGAAGGGTAAATGTTGAAACAATAACAGACATAAAGACAGATTTCTTTGTAATTTGGGAAACTAAAGTATTATTGTTAACCCAGACACCTGTCTCTGCTCTGATCAGCCTTTCTAGTCAGCTGCCCCACACCCTTACAGTAATACCATGAATTCTAAAATGCGAGAGATATGCAACAGACTGAATACAACCTCTGGATCCTTTCCTGTCACTTCTCGTTAGTTCCCCCATTGTTCTGGTCTGTAACAGAAGGGGTGACTATGGGCTGAGAAGTGTTAGACTCAGCACTTGTTAGTGAAGTTTAGTAAGTGGTTGGAGCTTTTATCACTGTGAGGGATTATACAGTAGCTCCAATAAACTGACCGTTTATCATTTAGATTGATAAGATTGAAACCTGGTAATTGCGATGTTGATTACAATGAATCCATATGGTAGGAGTGATACAGATGGTAGATATGACATGGATTGGACATTGGATAAGTGTTTAATCTGTACTTACTCGTGGTGGTACTCTATATTGTGGTTGGTTGATTGACAGTGATATGAATAGGCATCTGTAGGTCTCCCTTTTCACACCAGTACTAGCCAGTGTTCTCAATCCTCAGTCCACCCATGGCCACCATAAAGACACTGTTGCTGGAGTTAATTATTTCCTGCTTTAACATCACAAATGTTCCATCTAAAGTCCCAAAACTTCCCACAGCCACACAAGAGCCAGAGCCATTCATCCTGCACCACTTCCCTCTGGCTCCAGGTTCACTATAGTAACATCGAAAGTTGACATTCCCTCCTACAACTCCAGTCACTATTTGTTGGTCCACGTAGAGTCCTGGAGTAACTGAACATAATTGAGATAAAGGTTGTGATTGGATGAGTCAGATAAAGCATATGACCACATGATTTGGAGACTATGTACGGGGTCATTCCACCAATAGTGTATTTTGGGTAGTTTAAAACGATTTATTTCAACTAATTGTAACATGTCATGAAGAGTTTGGATAACAGGGTTGAGGTGTTATGCTCGACCTCAGTTTTTCACCACAAAATGGCCAATAAGAGTAGAATGAGCTCACCTGCTTTTACACTATGATTTGAATATATGTTAAATGGTTTAAAAACATGTTTTTAAAGGATATCTTCGCAGAAGTTGAAAAAATGTGAGGGACATGTCAAAATGCTTCATTGAATGTTCCATATGGTCTATATATATATGGTCTACATATGGTCTATATTAAAAATGGCACATAGTTGTGCACCAATGTCAATATTGGTGCTCAATTTCTACTACCGTTGACCAGAGGCATATTTTTGATCATAACCCAAAAGGTGCTTCATTCAGGTTTGGCAATCAACTTGTTCTTTATAAATCTAAATAATTGGGAAGCTACACATTTAAGGGAAACATTTATATTGTTGTTATACATAACATGCAAATTAACAAATTTTTCTTCTTTTTTTATTTAAATAATTTTTCCAATAGTTTCTCCTTGGGGTCAAGGAGTTGTTAATCCATGCAAGTAAAATAAGTTGATGGTATAACACGGAACACAAACCGGCTGCGCAGGCGTGCGCCATCATGCATAAATTTATTTTGTCCCCCCACACCAAACACGATCACGACACGCAGGTTATATTATCAAAACAAACTCTGAACCAATTACATTAATTCGGGGACAGGTCGAAAAGCATTAAACATTTATGGCAATTTAGCTAGTTAGCTTGCACTAGATAGCTAATTTATCCAATTTAGCTAGCTTGCTGTTGCTAGCTAATTTGTCCTGGGATATAAACATTGAGTTGTTATTTTACCTGAAATGCACAAGGTCCTCTACTCCAACAATTAATCCACACATAAAACGGTCAACCGAATCGTTTCTAGTCATCGATCCTCCTTACAGGCTTTTTCATCTTTGAACTTATATGGTGATTGGCATTTCAACTTTCATAGTATTACTACGACGACCGGCAACACGGTTCGTCTTTCAATCACCCACGTGGGTATAACCAATGAGGAGATGGCACGTGGGTACCTGCTTCAAAAAAACAATGAGATGGGAGAGGCAGGACTTGCAGCGCGATCTGCGTTAAAAATAGAAAGGACTTATATTTTAGCCCTTGGCAACGCAGACGCTTGTTGACGCTCACGAGCGACGAGAGCAGTGTAGTCTGGGTATAAAGGTTAAAATATCAAAGGGACGCAAAGGGCACTCTTTTCAGGGACAACCCTACTATCATCATTGATATTTTTATACAGTAATAATCCTGACAAATACAATGTATGTTGAGACCTTGGTTCAGTGGTCACTGCATTAATAATAGACATTATTTTTAACCACATATCAGATTTTTAACAGGGTCGTTAGCATTAGGGTCATCTGACCATATTTTCCCCCCAGAACTAGCTCAATATCTAGGTGTCAGATAGGAACAAGACAATCTGCTCATAAAGTGACCATTAGACTGAATTCCAGAGCTGAAGGCAGTTAACCCTGTTCCCTGGTAGGCTGTCATTGAAAAATAAGAATTTGTTCTTCACTGACTTCAAATCAAATCAAATCAAGTCAAATTTTATTTATCACATACACATGGTTAGCAGATGTTAATGCGAGTGTAGCAAAATGCTTGTGCTTCTATTTCCGACAATGCAGTAATAACCAACAAGTAATCTAGCTAACAATTCCAAAACTACTACCTTATAGACACAAGTGTAAGGGGATAAAGAATATGTACATAAAGATATATGAATGAGTGATGGTACAGAGCGGCATAGGCAAGATACAGTAGATGGTATTGAGTGCAGTATATACATATGAGATGAGTATGTAAACAAAGTGGCATAGTTAAAGTGGCTAGTGATACATGTATTACATAAGGATGCAGTAGATGATATAGAGTACAGTATATACGTTTAAAGTCGCTCTGGATAAGAGCGTCTGCTAAATGACTTAAATGTAAATGTAAATATGAGATGAATAATGTAGGGTATGTAAACATTATATTAGGTAGCATTGTTTAAAGTGGCTAGTGATATATTTTACATCATTTCCCATCAATTCCCATTATTAAAGTGGCTGGAGTTGAGTCAGTGTGTTGGCAGCAGCCACTCAATGTTAGTGGTGGCTGTTTAACAGTCTGATGGCCTTGAGATAGAAGCTGTTTTTCAGTCTCTCGGTCCCAGCTATGATGCATCAGTACTGACCTCGCCAAATGGATGATAGCGGGGTGAACAGGCAGTGGCTCGGGTGGTTGTTGTCCTTGATGATCTTTATGGCCTTCCTGTGACATCGGGTGGTGTAAGTGTCCTGGAGGGCAGGTAGTTTGCCCTCGGTGTTGCATTGTGCAGACCTCACTACCCTCTGGAGAGCCTTACGGTTGTGGGCGGAGCAGTTGCCGTACCAGGCGATGATACAGCCTGACAGGATGCTCTCGATTGTGCATCTGTAGAAGTTTGTGAGTGCTTTTGGTGACAAGCCGAATTTCTTCAGCCTCCTGAGGTTGAAGAGGCGCTGCTGCGCCTTCTTCACGATGCGGTCTGTGTGGGTGGACCAATTCAGTTTGTCTGTGATGTGTACGCCGAGGAACTTAAAACTTACTACCCTCTCCACTACTGTTCCATCGATGTGGATAGGGGGGTGTTCCCTCTGCTGTTTCCTGAAGTCCACAATCATCTCTTTAGTTTTGTTGACGTTGAGTGTGAGGTTATTTTCCTGACACCACACTCCGAGGGCCCTCACCTCCTCCCTGTAGGCCATCTCGTCGTTGTTGGTAATCAAGCCTACCACTGTTGTGTCGGCCGCAAACGTGATGATTGAGTTGGAGGCGTGCATGGCTACGCAGTCGTGGGTGGCCACGCAGTCGTGGGTGAAGAGGGAGTACAGGAGAGGGCTCAGAACGCACCCTTGTGGGGCCCCAGTGTTGAGGATCAGTGGGGTGGAGATGTTGTTGCCCACCCTCACCACCTGGGGGCGGCCCGTCAGGAAGTCCAGTACCCAGTTGCACAGGGCGGGGTCAAGACCCAGGGTCTCGAGCTTGATGACGAGCTTGGAGGGCACTATGGTGTTAAATGCCGAGCTGTAGTCAATGAACAGCATTCTCACATAGGTATTCCTCTTGTCCAGATGGGTTAGGGCAGTGTGCAGTAAATGTTGAGATTGCATCGTCTGTGGACCTATTTGGGCGGTAAGCAAATTGGAGTGGGTCTAGGGTGTTAGGTAGGGTGGAGGTGATATGGTCCTTGACTTGCCTTGTTAAATAAAAAATACTGCCAGTCATAAGAAGTGTATGGAAACAAACCTAGCCTACTGTCATGGCTGTCCTGCAAGGATCCAAATAGGTTAGCTCAGGTTTGCAATAAATTACTTCAACCAGACCCCCTCTCGGGGAACTGTTTTGGGTTAACAACTCACGCCTGGTTGTAAATCAAGGAGAGAAGATTTAGGTCTACCTCCAAATACCCCCAACGAACATGCTTTGTTTTAATAAGACTTTTCCCGTCGAAACCCTAACACGTTCTAAAGCAAATACTGGAACAATATACACTTGAAGTCGGAAATATACATACACCTGAGCCAAATACATTTAAACTCAGTTTTTCACAATTCCTGACATTTAATCTGAGTAAAACTTCCCTGTCACAGGTCAGTTAGGATCACCACTTTATTTTGAGAATGTGAAGTGTCAGAATAATATTAGCGAGATAAATATTTCAGCTTTTATTTCTTTCATCACATTCAGAAGTTTACATACCAAATACTAATTGAGTGTAGCATTGCCTTTAAATTGTTTAACTTGGGTCAAACGTTTTGGGTAGCCTTCTACAAGCTTCCCACAATAAGTTGGGTGAATTGTGGCCCATTCCTCCTGACAGAGCTGGTGTAACTGAGTCAAGTTCGTAGGCCTCCTTACTCGCACACGCTTTTTCAGTGCTGCCCACAAATGTTCTGTAGGATTGAGGTCAGGGCTTTGTGATGGCCACTCCAATACATTGACTTTGTTGTCCTTAAGCCATTGTTCCACAACTTTGGAAGTGTACTTGGGGTCATTATTGATATAGAATTTTGTTATCAATGTTCATAAATTTCAATCATTGAAACAGACATAATTCCCAGCTCACAATAGTCAAATCAATGTTTATTCACGAGAGCTCTAGGAGACAACTTAGAACCCAGTCCAAAACACACTCACATTTTTCTCTTTAGGATACTCCCAACTAAAACAACCAGTACTTTTCCACTAACCACATTGTAGAGAAAGAACCATCAATCTTGTCTCATTCTTCAATGCTTTCACTTCCCCTCCCCCTTTGGGGCCCTCTTGGTTATCTGTTTTACAACTTCACTCTGCTTACATCCATACTAAAGACTATAATAGCCTAGTATTAAAATTCTAACAGAGCTACACACATCCTCAGATTATCTTCTTATGATTCTCAAACATTTCACACCATTATACAATATCAGAGTGGAACACTTTAGCCATTATCTCAAACCGTACAAATGATTCTATTAATTATCCATTTGGAAGACCCATTTGCGACCAAGCTTTAACTTCCTGACTGATGTCTTGATGTTGCTTCAATATATCCACATCATTTTCCCCCTCATGATGCCATCTATTTGTGAAGTACATCAGTCCCTCCTGCAGCAAAGCTCCCCCACAACATGATGCTGTCACCACCGTGCTTCACAGTTTGGCTTGCAAGCCTCCCCCTTTTTCCCCCAAACCTAGCGATGGTCATTATGGCCAAACAGTTATATTTTTGTTTCATTAGACCAGAGAACATTTCTCCAATAAGTACGATCTTTGACCCCATGTGCAGTTGCAAACCGTAGTCTGGCTTTTTTTATGGCGGTTTTGGAGCAGTGGCTTTTTCCTTGCTGAGCGGCCTTTGGGGTTATGTTGAGATTGGACTCGTTTTAATGTGGATTTATATACTTTGTACCTGTTTCCTCCAGCATCTTCACAAGGTCCTTTGCTGTTGTTCTGATATTGATTTGCACTTTTCGCTCCAAAGTACGTTCATCTCTAGGAGACAGAACACATCTCCTTCCTGAGCGGTATGACGGCTGCGTGGTCCCATGGTGTTTATACTTGCGTACTATTGTATGTACAGATGAACGTGGTACCTTCAGGCATTTGGAAATTGCTCCCAAGGATGAAGCGGACGTTTGGAGGTCTACAATTTTTTTCTGAGGTCTTGGCAGATTTCTTTTCATTTTCCCATGATGTCAAGCAGAGGCACTGAGTTTGAAGGTAAACCTTGAAATTCATCCACAGGTACACCTCCAATTGACTCAAATTATGTCAATTAGCCTATCAAAAGCTTCTAAAGCCATGACATCATTTTCTGGGATTTTCCAAGCTGTATAAAAGGCAGTCAACTTAGTGTATGTAAACTTCTGACCCACTGGAATTGTGATACAGTGAAATAATCTGTCTGTAAACAATTGTTGGAAAAATGACTTGTCATGCAAAGTAGATGTCCTAACCAACTTGCCAAAACTATAGTTTGTTAAAACTTGTTAAAGATAGGGCTGACTACTGCCCCCTTTGGAGGAATTGCGTGCCCATAGTAAACAGAAAAAAAATCTGTCCAAAATTGCTAATATATGCATATAATAATTATAATTGAATAGAAAACACTCTAAAGCTTCTAAAACCGTTCAAATTATGTCTGTATGTAAAGCAGAACTCTCAGGGCAGCCATTCTCCCAAACTCTCTCTTGTCATCATGAAAGTTGGGCCAACTTCGACGTCATCGCCCCCACCCTTCTCAACCAAGGATCTGGGAACAGTTTCTATCTCTTCAAGCTCTGTCTGCTTTCAATGGGGCTTGTCATTGTGAGAATCGCGCGCCCCCTCCACTTTTGGCGGGCTGAAACCTTTGAAAATACATGCACTTTCATGCGCGCGTCGGGCCCAGAGCTCTCTTTCTTCCAGGATTGACCAAACAATGTCAGTTTGTCTGTTCGAGCTAAGGATTGGTTTGCACGTTCACAACATGCTAAAGCTTGATTCTGCACTTAGTTTGACCAGTTTCGTCGACATATAATATGTAATTTTGAAGTTTTGATGCGCATCCACTAAAATTTTGGCTGCATTTCAGACGGAATTTGTCGTGTTTGATAACCCAAAGACACAGACTTGAAAACCAAACGCAGTTTTTGGTAAGTATGACTACTTCCACGGCTTATGATCGAAGAACATCAAAGGTAAGGGAATATTTATGTAGTTATTTTTGTGACGTCTCATATTATAGCCTAGTGAAAAAATAAATGTAACAGGGACATTGGCTCATGGAGTGAGCCATTCGTCAAAGGGGGGATATTAGGAGGAGAAGATTTCGGCCTAATGCTTTTGCCAAAATATGAATCCGCATGTGAAAAAAACAACAACATGTTTGTTATATTACATAGACAAAGGAACTCCACTGCAACCAGGGAAGTTCCCCACTCCAAAAGGACCTTTTGTCCACCTTGCTATGGATTTCATAGACATGGTAGAGTGAAAAGAAAGAAAGAGATACTGCCTGGTGATACTTGACAGGTTTACCAGGTGGGTGGAACCATCCCACTACCAACTCTTATGCGCGAACAGTTGCAAAATTGCTAGTTAGGGAAATTAAACTCAGGTTCAGAGTGCCTGAGGTTTGTCTGCAGACAATGGGACCCATCTCATAGGAGATGTGGTTACTCAAGTGGCCAAAATGATGGGTGTTGACCTATCAACAGCGGAGTAACGGGAGTTACTGAGAGGGCTAATCAGACCCTGAAAGGCTCCCTTGCCAAACTATGCCATTCCACAGGAATTACATGGGTAGAGGGATTACCTCTTGTCCTTAAGAAAAGGCACAGCAGCCTTAACAAAGGTATTGGGTGTACACCTTATGAAATGTTAACAAGACGACCAATGAACACCCCAGGGGTGAGACCGATGACTGACCGACAGAAAGACACGAAGGAACTAACTTCTGTTGTAAGTCTTCTCCACTCTCACACTAGGAAAGCAGCAGAACCAATCCCAGAGGTCCGGATGGCACCATCTTTCCCATTGCAGACTTCTCCCAGGTTGGCAACCTACTTTAGGACACAGAGGAGGAAAGAGGCTGAGATCCACCGATGAGGGGCCAGAGGAGAAACGGGGGACACCACAGCCAGAGGCCCGAGACCAAAGGCCAGAAGAACCAACAGAAGGTTCAGCCACAGAACCTGAAGATTAATCAGATGTCGAGGACACCATCATACACACATACTATGGTTGTGAATAAAGAAAATGGCAACCATGGAAACACACATGCAGGATATTTATTGCTCTCCAAATCCTACTGGTTCCCTTTGTGGACAGGGATGCGGATAATAATAAATGGGTGAAAGCAGTGACATTACATAGGATTACAGGGGAAGGGAACACATCTGGCACACGGGTAATGATTTTCCAGAAACCCACCTACACAGCCTCTCTGTAGGGAACCCAGGCAGTACCAATTGGAAATAATGATTTTGGATGTGGATTACTCCATTGTATGCAAAGGAACAATACCAGGGTACGGCAAAGAAACAGAAATTATACTATTCTGATGTTGGTCACTAGGGGGAAGGAAGCAGTATGGGAAGGAGGATTATCCAATAAGACAATAGGTAATAGTTCAAATGCAGCTAAAGAATTTAAGGAGGGTGGGCCCATTGAGACTAAATGGCCAAGGTTCCTAGCGTACAACCAGGCAACATTTCCCAGCTGATTAAATGCAAAGGACATCCAAAAGTACAATGGGGAGAGTATCTGATTGGTAGTGTAAAGCCCCTAAATGACAAAGGAGATGTTGTGTTGACAGGATTAAAACACACAATAACTCCCCCTGTTCGTATCAGGTGGATGTAGGAAACTAATTGCCTGTCTTAGACAGGCCTAAAAACGGATAGCAGTAATGTTGATGTACTGGATGGTCAACAACTGAAATAGGGTAAATATGTCAAACATAGGCAAAGGCGTGGGGACACCTCCGGATCATCTCTGGATCTGTGGGGGTAAGGGCTACATTTCCCTCCCCGTGGGACGGAAAGGGTGTTGTTAACTTGGGAAAACTGAACTGACAGCAGCAACATTACCTGCTTCTGAGCTGCTGAACAGTTAATTGCAAATTAGTTTCAGATCGAATGGCAGAGCTAAAAGAGCAGTGGCTCAAAATAATGAGGCTTATGGACATGTGTTGTCTCAGGTAGAGATGACAGCCCTAGTAAAGTAAGCTTATGAACATGTGCTGTCTCAGGTAGAGATGCAGCCCTAGTAAAGTAAGCTTATGGACATGTGCTGTCTCAGGTAGAGATGACAGCCCTAGTAAAGTAAGCTTATGGACATGTGCTGTCTCAGGTAGAGATGCAGCCCTAGTAAAGTAAGCTTATGGACATGTGCTGTCTCAGGTAGAGATTGCAGCCCCAGTAATCTTGTTGTTGTTGTTGCTCTCTGTATAGTAAAGTGCTTGGCTAAAAATACTGTTGAACAATAGGGGATTTGGGGTGGTCTCAAGAAGGGAGCAAACTTACCTAATGTGGTAGAAAGAAGATATGGGAGATACTAGAGCTTGTTGTGTTTAGATGGGACAACTGAGAGAAGAGTATAGTGATAGGAGAAACAATACTATAAAGGGGATTTTAGTGTGTTAGACTTAGAGCAACAGGTGACCAGTGTAAACCTTTCCAGGATAGAGGAAGGCAAGGGAGAACCTTTTGGATGGATGTGGGTATGCAGTGATAAGGGGTATCTCACTTTACCTCCTGGATGGGAGGGATGTTGTTATTTTGGGAGAACAGAAATGTATATGTTAAGAATTCCAGTCACCTATCTTTTCAATGAGACAGGTAAAACCAACTCTGGGGAATTGAAGTGTGCCAAATGACTCATCACAGACAATCAAGAAGCCTATGGTCATGTCCTACACCTGGGTGAGATTTTTGGTATGCCAGTCATACCCTCCTGGGGTGTGACTGTCCTGGGAAAGTGGGTAAACAATTTAACATACTCTTTACAGGCCCATATGAATTTAACGAGCCGAGAAGTTAGCCAACTCTCATTAGATGTCCAAAATCTGAAAGCAGTTGTTAGACTCCATGAGGCTTCAGATGATCTTTTGGTGAAGGAAGGAGGACACTGTAATGTACTAGGTATTATTGATCCTAAAAATTGTGTTATACTCCTCCCTGACTCCCCTGAGAACATGACTGCGATAATTGATAAGATTGCTGATCTTAGAAAAAATCTCTCTAAATCTGAAAAATCTGTTTTTGACTAAATTGGTGACTGGTTTAATGTTAAATTTGGAAATGTAATGGGGGGAATTATGTTGACTTTGTTTTCATTGTTTACTCCTATACTTGTGGGGGGTTTTGTGATTTTGGTTACTGTTTATATTTGTAAGAAAATGATGAACTGCTCTTGAACATGCTGGAGTGATGGTGTTGGTGGAAGCTGATACAAATCGTGCTAAAGGTGAGACTGGTGTATTTTCTGGTTTCTCTTTATCCCATTGTTTATTCAACTCGTGTGGTTCTTCCTAGGACTCAGGAGGAATGGGAGTACAGACAGACTCACCCCACCAGCATTCCAGGAACCTCAGGAGTTGTTTCTCCCTTTAGCAGGCCACCCCTGGGATCAAATGGATCCGGGGGATTGCCAAATCTGTTTGATTTCAGAGGAGAATATTATGATTGAAGTTGTGAGACTCTGGGTAAGTATCAAAGGGGGGAGTGATGAGCTAAAATTGGGGTCATGATAGGGGCTGCACCAAATGTTTGATGTATTATAACAATTGATTATGATTATGTTGTATTAATAGAAGGGGGAGAGTTATAAGACCCCTGCCCCACTACATGTATAGGGTCCTAGACTACACATAAACAAAATATATACACATTATAAAGGTTTAATATTGTTCCACAGTCTTTTCTGGTCTCTGCCTGAGAGATGTGTGAAATATTGCATGGGGTCTGTGAGAAAGCACTTCAAAGATAAACACAGAACCCTGCAGGGGAGTAAAAGAGGTAAGAGACTAGTCAGACATACCTCTATAAATGAACTTGGGGGAGTAGACATTTACTGCTGAACCCTTAGAAAACACTGGAACTATTGTATCTCTTGCAAGTTTGTATAGCTGTGTATGTATGGGCTTGGTCTGATGAGTAGAAGGTAATGACGTATGCAGTGAAATCACTAGGGCTGGACTTCAGGCTTAATAAAATAACTTGGGACTTTCCTATAGGGCAGAACTCAGGAGAGACATCAGTTGTATGTGTGAAGTTTGATCTTTGACTTCTGTCTACAGCTGTATTTTGATTACAATGGTTATGATTTATAAGTGCACATTTTGAGTGTTCCTTATTTGTTAAGTAAATAAAACGGAGCACAGAAAAACAGAACCAACAATTCCAGTCTGTATAAAGAATGTTGTTTTGCCATGTCATTTTGACAGTTTTTGGTGAGCAGATGTACAGAGGACACTTCTTAATTCTAAACACTTTATACTTACATCCTTACTTCCCTATACTACACTTCTCTTCTCCAGAATATATTTGCATATCTAGTTATTCATTTTCTAACCACTCAAAGAGCCCTTGAGCACGGCACTTAACCCTAATTGTTCCTGTAAGTCGCTCTGGATAAGAACATTTGCCAATTGAATAAAATGTAAATGCCATATTTGTATTTATTTATAGAAACCTTTTATCAATCAAATGTTCATCCATCTAAATATTTAAATTGAACATAAAGTGTGTGGTAAGTTTGCATACATTTATGTGGGATTTGCATTGCTACAAAGGTTTTAAGAAAAGAACACTACTTTCAGAATTTGACTAGCTTCTAAATGAGGAAATAAAGCATGGATTAAAGCATGGATCGTCATAAATAGTCACTCAATACTTACTTATGGTGGGATTCTGTGTTGTGGTTTGTTGATTGACACTCATATGAACAGGCATCTGTAGGTCTCGCAATGCACACCAATACCAGCCTGTGTTCTTCATTTTTAGTGCACTCATAGTCACTGTTACGACTATTCTTCCAATGGCATCAATAATCCATTTTAATTCTACTGATGCTCCATCTAAATTCCCAACACTCCTATCCCCACAAGAGCCACCCAGCCTGCTCCACCTCATAGCTCCAGAATTAACATAACAATTAACAACACGACACATCTCCGTCATATAGAGTTGATCAGGCTGTTGATTGTGGCCTGTGGAATGTTATCCCTTCAATGGCTGTGCGAAGTTGATGGATATTGGCGGAAACTGGAACACGCTGTCGTTCAAGTCTACCCAGAGCATCCCAAACATGCTCAATGGGTGACATGGCTGGTAAGTATGCAGGCCATGGAAGAACTGGGACATTTTCAGATCCTTGCGACATGGGACCGTGCATTATCATGCTGAAACATGAAGTGATGGTGGCGGATGAATGGTACGACAATGGGCCTCAGATTCATCATGGTATCTATGTGCATTCAAATTGCCATCGTTAAAATGCAATTGTGTCTGTTGTCTGTAGTTTATGTCTGCCCATACCATAACCCCACTATCATCATGGGGTGCTCTGACATCAGAAACCTCACAACACCATATATGCTGTCTGCCATCTGCCCAGTATGGTTGAAACCGGGGTTAATCCGTGAAGAGTGCAATTCTCCAGTGTTCTCCAGTGTGCCAGTGGCCATCAAAGGTGAGCCGGTTGGATGTACTGCCAAATTCTCTAAAATAACGTTGGAGGCGGCTTATGGTCGAGAAATTAACATTCAATTCTCTGGCAACAGCTCTGCTGGACATTCCTGCAGTCAGCCTGCCAATTGCACGCTCCTGTGGCATTGTGTTTTGTGACAAATCTGCACATTTTAGAGTGGCCAATTATTGTTCCCAGCACAAGGTGCACCTGTGTAATGAGCATGCTGTTTCATCACCTTATTGATATGCCACACCTGTCAGGTGGATGGGTTATCTTGGCAAGGGAGAAATGCTCACTAACAGGGATGGAAACAAATTAGTGCCAAAATGAGAGAAATACGCTTTTTGTTTGTATGTAACATTTCTGGGATATTTTATTTCAGCCAATGAAACATGGTACCTACACTTTACATGTTGTGTTTATATTTTTGTTCAGTAAAATATGGACACTATTACTAATAAATCATAAAACAATTTAGTTCACATTTAAATTAAATAAACATTTATGTGACGTATAGACAGTGTGGGATAACCGGGGGAGGGGGTAATATTATTAACTTATTATTGATTTAGACAGCTGCAGCTGGAAAAGTATTCAACACATTTTATATTATTAAATTCAACATATTCAACACATAGAACTGTTTATGGGACATTACTGAACCCTATTCTGCTTTACTAAACATAGATGCTAGCAGTATAAGGATCTTACCTTCCTTGAGTGACAGATAAGGACGCTCTTCCTCCGTCATCCACTACTACTTTGATAGAAGGATTTTTTACTTGGATTAAATGTCAGGAATTGTGAAAAACTGAGTTTAAATGTATTTGATTTAGGTATATGTAAACTTCCGACCTCAACTATGTTTGATAACATTCCATGAAATAACGTACAAAAGTCAAGTTGATTCCGGTGATTCGGCGAGGGTCGTCCGGCTGTGCAGTGGCTTGAGATTTTTGAAGTCTGCTAGTCAGGTGGCGCGTTCAAGAGACTCAAACGAAAAGTAGTAGTGGAAATGGATGGAGACAAAAGGAATATGGAGGCTGACAGTGAAAGTAATAAGGATTCTAATGGAAGTATATTTCCAGGCTTGGAGAGATGGAAGGAAGTAGGTTACGAGTTTGAATCCGACAACAAGAGAGGCGGTGCGTCAAGGAAGATTGGGGTCAAGTACAAACAGAATGAGCTGTACTCCAGTAGCACTGGAGGTGAATTGGAAGAGAATAAGGATGAATTACCTGAGGTTGCAGGAGTAGTGAAGATCTTGGAGCTCATGATGAAGATGACTGGTCTAGTAGGAGAGACGTTTTGGGAGAAAGTGGACCCCTTCTTTTTGGCTGACCCAGTTGGGTACTGTTGAATTGTTGAAAGTAACCTGAAGTGGACTTGTGAAGATTTTTTGTGTTTTGTGCTCCGCATCACATGAATGTGGACAAGACCTGTTATTTGCTTTGCTGTCAAGAATAGAACACCTTTGAAAGGAGTGTTTACTGGGGTAGTGGTAAGGGTGGTGGTGGATCAACTGAAGTTGAAGATTCCTGGTGCCGTATGGTGCGACACAGACCCGGTGGCGAAGGTGGTAGAACAGAAGAGTCACTGTCTGTCTTTTTTAGTTTTAATGCTGAGTCATTACACGACAAAGTAATTTTAGTATATATCAGTTATCCCGTAAGAGCTTTTGTGCCGAATCCACTACAGTGTTTTAGGTGCCCAGTTTATGGACAGGTTGCAGAAGTATGTAGGAGGGGATTCCTAGATGTGAGAAGTGTGCAGGAGGGCATGGGACAAAGGAATGTGTAGTATCTGTGAAATAAGTGGTATGTGTTAAATGTAGGGGTGCTCATGGAGCTGGGGATCAGAAGTGTCTGGTGCGAGAGAGACAGGTTGAGGTTGCCAGGGTCAGAGTTTTACAGAAAGTGTTGTATTCTGAGGCAATGAAGAAAGTAGAGGAAGATGGGTCAAGGGTGAGGGATTCTAAGAGGGTCTTAGTGAGTAGTAGACTTTTGCCAGTACAGAGTGATAGGCCTACCAATTAAAAGTGCTTCAGTAAGGTTGGCTTTTTAGTGTTTTATTACCATGGTTATCAACTTTACTGCAGGAATGGAACGTAAGTCACAGAAAATAGGTGTTGTGGTGGAAGCTGCAGAGAAGTACAGCACGTGGCATGACGAGAATTTACAGCAGAAGAGTTACAGGGTGTGTTGAATTATAGTGTCCCGTTTTTCCCGGGCTATCATCTTGGTGTAGGATCGGGTCAAAATAGTGGAATGCGGTCGTGGGTTTTAATGACTGTAGGGTTAGTTGGCAGGGTACTTTTTTCCTTTCCCCTTTTCCATTTTGTATCACAAAGTATAATGGATTCATGCTCCAGTCCAGTTGGTGGCGGTAATGCACCAATAATATTGGATGCCAACCGCCATTAAACCCCACCGAAGAAGATTATTCGGGGCGCGGCATAGTTACATTATGTAGCATTAATGTAATGTAACGTAACGTTATCTAATTTGTTTCCTTCGCTATTTAGCTACAGTAATATCTTAACGTTATGTGTTTCAAGCTACATATTTGACATTTAGCAATCTAGATAGCTATTAGATAGGCTAACTTATATATAATGTACGTCTGTAGCTTTATCTAGCTAGCTAACATGCATTCTGCCATAACAGTTCGTTTTTAACTTCCAGTGCTGTCCAGTCGTTCCGCATCTCTTCTGGAATGGATTATGGGAAGGAGAGGGTTGTGGCGTTGGTGGATATGGACTGTTTCTACGTGCAAGTGGAACAGAGGCTGAACCCAGCGCTGAAAAACACACCGTGTGTGGTCGCACAGTACAAGACATGGAAGGGAGGCGGGTGAGTCACCGACACAGAGTCTCCTTCCCAAGGCCAATGGGATTGAGAGCGGCGTAGCTAGCATACACACATCAATCCAGAATAAAACATGTAGACCTAGGGGCAATGGGACAGTGGGAGTGACTCGTAGGTGTTTCGCCCTTACCCCATGATTCTTAGCTGTATGGGTCAGGCTGGCTAAGGTTTAACTTCAGTGTCCATTATAATGTAATGGAGACAGTCAGTGGAGTTAAACATTAGTTCAGGCTGGCCCTGATTTATGATGCATACCTACATCGCCTGGTTCTCAGCTCTGCAAAACGTTTGTCTCTCCCATACATGACCGTTTTTTGTTGCATGGACTGTTCAGAATATCATAGTCAAGTCATGTTCTCACACTTTATCTTTACCCAGTATCATAGCTGTGAGTTATGAGGCCAGGGCCCATGGTGTCACCAGGAACATGTGGGCAGACGATGCCAAGAAACTGTGCCCAGATCTCCAGGTTGCAAGGGTCAGAGAGTCACATGGGAAGGCAGACCTCACCCAGTACGTGTCCATTATACAATATTTTAAATGACTTCGGTGACTAAGTGAATCCCCAGGAACCCCTTCGGAAAGCCTGCAGTGCTAACCAGCTAACTGTCACCCCCTGTGTAGTTACCGGGAGGCGAGTGTACAGGTGTTTGAGGTGATGTCACGCTTCGCTGTGCTCGAGAGGGCCAGTATAGACGAGGCCTACATGGACCTGACTGCTGCGATACAGCAGAGATTGAAAAGCATGACTGACCAGCAGGTAGACCCTCAGCTCCTGAAGACCAGCCACGTCCAGGGCTACCCACTGGCTCCTCTTGACCAGGACGAGGCAGCACAGGACACCACAACTGATAAAGGTGGGTTTTAAACCGCGGTCGTCATTGGGTTAGTTTACCCCAAGAACTCTAAATGAGTGTTGAGTTTTAGCATTTCAGAAAAATATTTAGGCCTATCTCTTTTAGTGCTGTGTTCTCATTTTATATATGTGGTATCTTGATATCCTGTATCTGTCCACATCCCTGGGTTTCTAATCAAATATCCTGTATCTGTCCACATCCCTCGGTTTCTAATCAAAGACCATGTCAGTGCAGACTTTCAAATAAAACATGTCAATTACATTTTATCGGTTGCGTACACATATTTAGCAGATGTTCCTAACTCCAACAGTGCAGTAATGCCCAACAATACAATCAACACTGAATGCCCAACAATACAATCAGCACTGAATGCTGATTGGCTGAAAGCTGTGGTATATGATACCGTATACCACGGGTATGACAGAACATTTACTTTTACTGTTCTAATTACATGTGTAACCAGTTTATAATAGCAATAAGGCACCTCGGGGGTTTGTGTTATATGGCCAATATACCACGGCTAAGGGCTGTATCCAGGCATTCCACGTTGTGTTGTGCATTAGAACAGTCCTTAGCCTTGTTATATTGGCCATATATCACACCCCCTCGGGCCTTATTGCTTAAATATAGTTTCAAACGACACACAGGTCTCTGTAATAATGGCTGGGTGTGGCTTGATTTCATTGGTTAATTTGCAGATATAAATACAACATATAAAAAGCATAGATGGGAAACACATGATCATAGATATAATTTGGCTCCATACAAGAGTCTTTAAATGAAAGATTCAGGCAGCCTCTCGTTTAACAATAAATTATCAAGGTTTACCCCTCTCCTAGGGAGGGTGACTGTTTTCGATGCCGATATAATGAAGGGACGAAATGGTGGTTCGCTTCCAAAAAGTTGGCCTCAACTGGGTACGTCGAGTTTTTGCACCAAATGGTTCTGCGATGCTCCTGGATTCATACTTTTCATTAGCATTTTACCCACTTAGTTTGTTTACCACAAGGACAAATTATAAGATAAATAACTGCCTTAGTGGACCACGTAATAACACCTTTTAATTGGGATCTATTTCCCAGTTTGAAGGATCTACATTTGTACATGCCGTTGCATTGAGCGCAGCCATTACACTTGTAGTTTACATCCAGTGGAGGTGCAAATGGATGTTGTGCGGGGCAATTTTGGGGTGATAAATCAGAGTTTACCCATTGATCTCTAAGATTTCTGCCCCGCGAGAATACTACCAAGGGAGGGTCCGAAAACACATTACCGGTACTGTCATCAGATCTTAGAATGTGCCAATGTTTGTGAACAATTCCTTTTAATTTGTTCAGAGAAATCTGAATAGCGCGTAGTAAGAACGCAATAATGATTATTTTTGCGAGACTGTCCTTGAAAGAGATCATGTCCTGATTTGTTTTGGATTGGATTGTATTGTCTCAATGGCAGTATTAATCTGACCATTTTTGTACCCCCTTTGCTTGAATTTTATCTCAGCCATATGATTATTTTGATTAGACAGAATTGGCTGTAGGGCAAATTGTTTTTCAAGGGAAGTGGGTGACAGCTATCAGCCCTCAACAAACTGTTACGATCAGTAGGTTTCCTGTAAAAATCCATGTATATTACATTATCCTCACACAAAATCAAAAGATTGAGGAAACTGATTTGACGTGTCTCAGATTGCATAGTAAATCTCAGGTGCTCAGAACAAGAGTTAAGAAAAGCCTGGAGCTGTTTTGCATCACCCCTCCATTGAACAAAAATATCATCAATGTACCATTTCCAAATAATAATGTTAGGCAAGGAAACATTTGAGAGGATTGAGAATTGACTGTTTCTCCATGTAACCCACATACAAATTAGCATAGTTAGGAGCCATAGGGGATCCCATAGCAGTATCCTTCATCTGGATAAAGACATCCTTTAGAAACATGAAATAGTTGATGTGTGTGTGTACTATTTCACCCAATGTTATAATGCATGCATGCACTGGAAGGTTGTTCATTAGGGTCACGATAACTCTTACTTCTAAAAGGAGTCGGAGTGTGTGCAGGCGAGGTCAACTGTTAAATCTACTTCAATCAGTGTAGGTGAAGCGGAGGAGACAAGTTTATAAAGGAGTTTTAAGCCTTGAGACAATTGAGACATGGATTGTGTATGTTTGCCATTTCAGCAAATTAATTGGCAACACGGAATCGTTAAGTGCCTTTGAGCGGGGTATGGCAGTATAGGCCAGGAGCACCGGTTTGTGTCAACAACTGCAACCCTGCTGGGTTTTTCATGCTGAACAGTTTCATGTGTGTATCAAGAATGGTCCTCCACCCAAAGGACACCCAGCCTTGGAGTCAACATGGGCCAGCATTCCTGCTTTCGACTCCTTGTCGAGTCCATGCCCTGACGAATTGATATTAGGAAGGTGTTCTTAATATTTTGTACACTCGGTGTATATGATGGTGTATATAGACATTATGGGCAGTATATTAATAGAAAAGGGGTGTACAACAGTAGTTCTATAGGATAGGCCTTGACTAGAATAAAGTATAGACATATGAAGTGGGTAAAACGGTATGTTAACATGGTGCTCCTCTCCATGTTTTCCCCCAGAAGAGCGAAGGTCCAGTGGTCTGCAGCAGTGGCTGTCCTCTGTGTCAGGCGGCTCTGGCTGTGCAGAGCTGCAGTTGGCTCTGGGGGCTGTGATCGTCGAGGAGATGAGGGCTGCAGTGGAGCAGCACACAGGCTACCGCTGCTCGGCAGGGATATCCCACAACAAGGTCAGTACTCTCTTCCCCCTCAACACAACCAGTGTGTTCTACCTCTTTCTGTCAATAGTTCTACTAGCTTTCTTTACTTGTGTCCTTTCTGTCATGATCACTGAATCCTGGCAGAACACAACTGGTCGTAGCAACATGGTGGAAACTTGGCCAGTCCTTTCAGCTGTCAGTTCTAGGCCAGTCTGTTTATTTATCATGTCTCCTCAGGTGCTGGCTAAACTAGCCTGCGGTCTGAACAAACCCAACCGCCAGACACTCCTGCCATTAGGCTCTGTTCCAGAGCTCTTCAACTCACTTCCCATTGGCAAAATGTGAGTGTACTGCTAGTTAAAACTAACCGTGTGCTGTAACTGAGAGAGAATTAAGAGAATTGACACAATAACACGCATCCGTCAATATACATGCAACATACAATACGATCTTTCCTGGACTACAGGACCATCAGACTATGCAGATGAATACAGAATCAACTTTACAGACTCAGAGATCGACTGATCCGGTCCTGTTGTTCCTCTCTCCAGCCGAAACCTGGGGGGTAAGCTGGGGGCGTCCATCACAGAGACCCTGGAGGTAGAGAACATGGGGGAACTAACCCGCTTCTCTCAGGCCCAGCTGGGACAACACTTTGGAGACAAGACTGGGTAAACAACACACACTTCCTTCATGTCATGAAGTATATAAACCACTCTTCCTCAATGAATCAAACTTATGTAATACTGTGGATAATTTAAAGTTATTAGCTAAAATTGTAATATTGTAATCTGGTGTTGTAAAAGTAACTATCCATTTAAAGATGTGATACTATTTGGTGCCAGTGGTGGCTAATGTACAGTGCCTTCGGAAAGTATTCAGACCCCTTGACTTTTCAACATTTTGTTATGATACAGCCTTATTCTAAAATGTATTAGATATTTTTTCATCAATATACACACAATACCCCATAATGGCAAAGCAAAAACAGTGTTAGACATTTTTGCTCATTTAAAAAAAAAAAAAACTTAAATATTATATTTACATAAGTATTCTGACCTTTTACTCTGCTTTGTTGAATCAAATCACATTTTATTGGTCACATGAACATGGTTAGCAGATGTTAATGTGAGTGTAGCAAAATGCTTGTGCTTCTAGTTCCGACAGTGCAGTAATATCTAAGAAGTAATCTAACAATTTCACAACTACTACCTTACACACAAGTGTAAAGAGATGAATAAGAATATGTACATATAAATATATGGATGAGCAGTGGCCGTGCAGCATAGGCAAGATTATTAATTATTCAAGTGGCCAGAGATGTATGTCTGTATGTTGGCAGCAGCCACTCAATGTTAGTGATGGCTGTTTAACAGTCTAATGGCCTTGAGATAGAAGCTGTTTTTCAGTCTCTCTCGGTCCCAGCTTTGATGCATCTGTACTGTACTCGCCTTCTGCATGATAGTGGGGTGAACAGACAGTGGCGCTGGTGGTTGTTGTCCTTGATGATCTTTTTGGCCTTAGTGTGACATCGGGTGGTGTAGGTGCCCTGGAGGGCAGGTAGTTTGCCCCCGGTGATGCGTTGTGCAGACCTCGCTACCCTCTGGAGAGCCTTGCGGTTGTGGGTGGAGCAGTTGCCGTACCAGGCTGTGATACAGCCCGACAGGATACTCTCATTTGTGAATCTGTAAAAGTTTGTGAGTGTTTTCGGTCACAAGCCAAATTTCTTCAGACTCGTGAGGTTGAAGAGGCGCTGTTGCGCCTTCTTCACCACTCTGTCTGTGTGGATGGACCATTTCAGAAGTGCCTTTGGCAGTGATTACAGCATCAATTATTGGGTATGACACGACAAGCTTGGCACACTTGTATTTGTATTGGGAGTTTCTGTATTCTTCTCTGCAGAGTCTCAAGTTCTGTCAGGTTGGATTGGGACCGTTGCCGCACAGCTATTTTCAGGTCTCTCCAGAGATGTTCAATCAGGTTCAAGTCCGGGCTCTGGCTGGGCCAATCAAGGACATTCAGTGACTTGTCCCAAAGCCACTCTTGCGTTGTCTTGGGGTTGTTGCATAGGGTTGTTGTCCTGTTGGAAGGTGAACCTTCGCCCAAGTCTGAGGACCTGAGCGCTCTGGAGCAGGTTTTCATCAAGGATATCTCTGTACTTTGCTCCGTTCATCTTTGCCTCGATCCTGACTCATCTCCCTGTCGCTGAAAAACATCCCCACCGCATGATGCTGCCACTACCATGCTTCACCGTAGGGGTGTATTCAGACCCTTTGCTATACGGGTTTCCTCCAGACGTGATGCTTGGCATTCAGGCCAAAGAGTTCAATCTTGGTTTCATCAGACCAGAGAATCTTGTTTCTCATGGTCTGACAGTCTTTAGGTGCCTTTTGGCAAACAAACTCCAAGCAGGCTGTTATTGTGCCTTTTACTGAGGAGTGGCTTCCATCTGGCCACTCTACCATAACGGCCTGATTTGATGGAGTGTTGCAGAGATGTTTGTCCTTCTGGAAGGTTCTCCCATCTCCACAGAATAACTCTAGAGCTCTGTCAGTGACCATCATCTTCTTGGTCACCTCCCTGACCAAGCCCCTTTTATGATTGCTCAGTTTGGCTGGGCGGCCAGCTTTAGGAAGAGTCTTGGTGGTTCCAAACTTCTTCCATTTAAGAATGATGGAGGCCACTGTCTTCTTGGGGACCTTCAATGCTGCAGAAATGTTTTGGAACCCTTCCCCAGATCTGTGCCTCGGCATAATCCTGTCTCGGAGCTCTACGGACAATTCCTTTGGCCTCATGGCCTGGTTTTTGCTCTAACATGCACTGTAAACTATGGGACCTTACATAGACAAGTGTGTGCCTTTCCAAATCATGTCCAATCAATTGAATTTACCACAGGTGGACTCCAGGCAAGTTGTAGAAACATCTCAAGGATGATCAATGGAAACAGGATGCACCTAAGCAAAGGGTTCCAATTTCATAGCAAAGGGTCTGAATACTTACATAAATTAGATGTCTTTTTATTCTAAAAACCTGTTTCCTCTTTGTCATTATGGGGTATTGTGTGTAGATTGCTGAGGATGTTTAAAATAAAATCCATTTTAGAATTAGGCTGTAATGTAACACTGTGTAAAAAGTCAAGGGGTCTGAATACTTTCCGAAGGCACTGTAGTTCCCATATTGATATAAATAAATATTGCTTTCTTCAGCCAGTGGCTGTATGACCTGTGTCGGGGGATTGACTTTGACGCAGTGAAGCCCAGACAACTCCCTAAATCCATCGGCTGCAGCAAGAACTTCCCTGGGAAGACATCTCTCACTACCAGAGAGCGGGTACTTGGCTATATTCATGCCCTCTCTCCATCTGTTCTTCTGCCTGCCTCTGGCCATAATCTATTGAGATGCACCAATCTCCCATTTTGATTCCTCTGGAGCTCTGTTCCTTCTATGTCTGTTGATGTCTGAATAAAATACTCATGTCTTATCTCTGCAGGTGCAGCACTGGCTCTATCAGCTGGCTCTGGAGCTGGAGGAGAGACTGACAAAGGACAGAGAGCTGGTGAGGGACTTCATCTCACCATCCTCTGTTTGTCTCATCCCTCCCTGTCTGGCCACACACTCATGAGACTGAGGGACGGAAGGATAATCTACAGTTGAAGTTGAAAGTTTACATACACCTTAGCCAAATACATTTAAACTCAGTTTTTCACAATTCCTGGCATTTAGTCCTAGTAAAAATGCCCTGTTTTAGGTCAGTTAGGATCACCACTTTTATTTTAAGAATGTGAAATTTCAGAATAATAGTGGGGTGATTTATTTCCGCTTTTATTTCTTTCATCACATTCCCAGTGGGTCAGAAGTTTACATACACTCAATTAGTATTTGGTATCATTGCCTTCAAAGTGTTTAACTTGGGTCAAATGTTTTGGGTAGCCTTCCACAAGCTTCCCACAATAAGTTGGGTGAATTTTGTCCCATTCCTCCTGATAGAGCTCATGTAGCTGAGTCAGGTTTGTAGGCCTCCTTGCTCACGCATGCTTTTTCAGTTCTGCACACATATTTTCTACAGGATTGAGGTCAGGGCTTTGTGATGGCCACTCCAATTCCTTGACTTTGTTGTCCTTAAGCCATTTTGCCACAACTTTGGAAGTATGCTTGGGGTCATTGTCCATTTGGAAGACCCATTTGCGACCGAGCTTTAACTTTCTGACTGATGTCTTGATGTTGCTTCAATATATCCACATAATTTTCCTCCCTCATGAAGCCATCTATTTTGTGAAGTGCACCAGTCCCTCCTGCTGCAAAGCACCCCCACAACATGTTGCTGCCACCTCCGTGCTTCACGTTTGGGATGGTGTTCTTCGGCTTGCAGGCCTCCCCCTTTTTCCTCCAAACATAACGTTGGTCATTATGGCCAAACAGTACTATTTTTGTTTCAACAGACCAGAGGACATTTCTCCAAAAAGTACGATCTTTGTCCACATGTGCAGTTGCAAACCATAGTCTGGCTTTTTTATGGCGTTTTTGGGGCAGTGTCTTCTTCCTTGCTGAGTGGCCTTTCAGGTTATGTCGATATAGGACTCATTTTATTGTGGATATAGATACTTTTGTACCCGTTTCCTCCAGCATCGTCACAAGGTCCTTTGCTGTTGTTCAGGGATTGATTTGCACTTTTAATCCCAAAGTACGTTTATCTCTAGGAGACAGAACGCATCTCCTTCCTGAGCGGTATGATGGCTGTGTGGTCCCAAGGTGTTTATACTTGCATACTATTGTTAGTACAGATGAACGTGGTACCTTCAGACGTTTGGAAATTGCTCCCAATGATGAACCAGACTTGTGGAGGTATACAATTGTTTTTCTGAGGTCTTGGCTGATTTATGTAGATTTTCCCATGATGTCAAGAAAAGAGGCACTGAGTTTGAAGGTAGGCCTTGTAATACATCCACAGGCTAATTGACATTTGAGTAAATTGGAGGTGTACCTATCAGAATCTTCTAAAGCCATGACATGACTTTCTGTAATTTTCCAAGCTGCTTAAAGGCACAGTCAACTTAGTGTATGTAAACTTCAGACCCACTGGAATAGTGATGCAGTGAATTATAAGTGAAATAATCTGTCTGTTACCAATTGTTGGAAAAATTACTTGGCATGCACAAAGTAGATGTCCTAACTGACTTTCCAAAACTATAGTTTGTTAACAATACATTTGTGGAGTGGTTGACAAACGGGTTTTAATGACTCCAAC